>NC_136813.1:135310145-135752190 GCF_951394365.1 Tetrao urogallus
TGATAATAATCAGTCTTTCATGCCCATTTATTTTTGGGAACCATATATCCTTTGGAGACACAACAAATGCATCATACAAACTGAAACTTTTAAGTGAGTTCTCCTAAAATAGTCTTTGTTTTTGTTCTTAGCTGATCTCAGAGATATTACTGATTATTTTCAGAGTCATGTGCTACAGCCTCCACAACTTTGTGCCTTGAGGCAGGAGGAGCCATGATAATGTATTTAAAGGCAGGAATAGTTAGCAAAAGCTGTTCTTATACTAAAATTGGAATACCTCTTTCTTCCGAAGGCGGCATAATAATTGGAGATGCTTTTTCAGTCATGTTGCTATTTTATTAAAAACTATGGCGATAACTTAATATGAATTCAAAAGAGAATCTTTCTTTCCATCAGGAGCCAAATACAAAGATTGGATTATCTTGTGTTTCACTGACTTTTGGCTGTAAGCAAGCTCAGAACCATCAAAACAAAGAGGGTGGTTTATCATATTTTTTTCATCAGTACTTAAAGAAATTTAGCCCTGTTTCTATCCTGCCCACTACTGCAGCAAAATTCTAGTATGAGCCATGTCACCTTACAGTATCTGAAATGTAAAACCACACTCATTTTCATTGCCTTTCACTTTTCCTTGAAGTGGTGGAGGCAGCTGAAGATATTGTCCCCATTTAAGGCCTTGAAGGTTAAGTTATATTTAAAGCTTATGCTGCTGCTTCAGACCCTATAATGGTGTCATTCAGAGGTGTGGGAAAATAGGTTGTGAAAACAAGAGTGAAGTAAAATAAACACATCACTTCCTCCACTGGAGCATGTAACTCAGCAACTTCTGGAGTCCTGGTGCAGAGCCCTGTGCTGCCTTTTCCTCTGGCTTTTGGCTTTCCATCTCCTGCCTGTAATCCATTAGAAAAATTCATTATTTCACTGTGATTGGGGTTAGATTCTAAATGTGATTTATTGCTGCCTCCTCTTACAAATACACAGATAGAGCCTGTGTGTTCAGCTAAGACATTCTCCAGTTAAATTCAGATTTTCTTTGTTCCTGCAGTTTTCACTTTATAGTGTGGGGCTTTATTGTACAGAATTGATAGCCTATCAGTGTTCAGCTAAGGGTGGGGAAGAATAATTTGCTCTGAATGAATTATATGAAGTCCACGTTTTGCCATTGGTTAGGAAATGATTTTCATGTTCTTCAGAACAGAAATTGATTTTCTTTTAAGCATTTTCCTTGAATTTTAGAGTTTTCATGTATTTTCTTTTGGAAGATAACAACAAGCACTGAACTGTTAATTTGGCCCTTCAGCAAAATGCATCTGCAACATGACATCTCTCACCTTTACTCAGTGCTGCAACTTCTCTTGATGTGCATGGTGCCTTGGTCTCACAGCTGGCCAGCAGGTCCATGCCATGCATCTGTCTTGCATTTTCACACACTTTAAAAGCTTCACTGGAAAATTCACTTCTGAGTGCGAGGTGCTGCACTGGGGTCGAAGCAATTCTGGACACAAGTACAGACTGGAAGAACTCATTGAAAGCAGCCCTACAGAGAAGGACTTCGGAGTCCTGACTGATAAAAAAAGCTGGGCACGAGGCAGCACTGTGTGCTTGCAGCCCAGAAGGCAAACTGTATCCTGGGCTGCATCAATGGAGAGGTGAGGGAGGTGATTGTCCATCTCTGCTCTGCCCTCGTGAGGCCCTGTCTGCAGTACTCTGACCAAGGCTGGGAGCCCCAGCATCAGGAAGATTTGGAGCTGTTGCAGTGGGTTTGGAGGAAGGCCATGAAGATTATCAGAGAGCTGAAGCATATCTGCTGTGTAGAAAGGCAGAGGGAGCTGGGCTTGTTCAACCTGGACAAGAGAAGGTTACAAGAAGATTTCATTGCAGCCTTTCAGTATTTAAAGGGAATGTATAAACAAGGTGGTGACAAACTCTTTATGATAGCAATAAGGACTGGGGGGAACAATTTAAAACTAAAATAAAGATTAGATGTTAGAAGGAATTTCTTTAGTCAGAGGGTGATGAGGTTCTGGAACAGGTTGCCCGGCTGAATGGAGCTCTGGGCTGCCTAATCTCATGGGTAGCAACCCTGTCTGCAGTAGTGGTGTTAGAACTAGATGATCTTTAAGGTCCCTTCCAACCTAAGCCATTCTGTGATTCTATGATTCTGTGAAAATTCTGCTCCAGTGAGGCTTTTCTGGGAGCAGATGGGCAGGACAACAATAGTGTTAGAAGGGGGCCTGAGTGTAACAGAACGACCAAACCACTGATGATGCATCTCCCTCATTAACGTAACGAACAGTGTGCAGTGCTACAGGTGGAGCATCATGAGAGTAGTATACAGGGGACAGTCACCTCCCTCACCCTACTGGCCACCTCTCCTTTGATGCAGCCCAGAATATTGTTGGCCTTCTGAGCTACAAGTGCACACTGCTGGCTCATATCCAGCTTTCCGTCTACCAGAACCTCCAAGTCCTTCTCTGTATACAGTTGCTCTCATTGAGTTCTCGCGCTCTGTACGCCTGTCTGGGATTTCCTCAATCCAGATGCAACACCTTGTCCTTGGTCTGGTTGGAACTCATTTGGTTCATATGAGCCCACTTCTCATGCTTGTCCAGATTCTCTGGATGACATCTTTCTTCTGTTGTATCAACTGCCTCATTCAGCTTGGAGTAAACTTGCTCAATCCTACTGTCTGTGTCATTGACAAAGACATGGAACACCATTCCCAAGCTGAACCCTTGGTGTACACCACTCGTGATCGACCTGCAGTTGGGCATAAAGCCACTGACAATAGCAGTCTGATTTTGAGCATCAGACTGATTCTTTATCCACTGAATAGTCCATATTTCTCCAATTTAAAGATCAGGTTGTAGTGTAAAACCACTTCAAAAGTCTTACAGAACCGCTAGTAATGCTGATGTCTAACCTGCCCATAATCTTCCATTCCAAGGGAAAAAAAAAGTAAGTTTCTGCCTCAACCATGGAGCATTGTATTTGATAGGTGAGCCATTTCATCATGTTACAGAAGTGATAAAGATCATCTGGATGGGCAAGGACTAGTGATTCCTGTTGTTACCTCAGTGGTGCTGCCATCTGTTCAGCTCCATGTGTACTTGGTGAGCTAATTTTACCAATCTGTTCTTATAGTACACATTAATACCTTTCATAGAAGAGAGAAAATACTACCTAAATGCATTCTGTTTCCAGTAGGACTTTGTTTTTTTTTTTTGGAAAACTGTTGTGTTCTACAAATCCTCTACTTCTTTATGTATGTTTTGTTTCTCCAGTTAGTCAGATGCTCCCACTGTCTTCTAACCATGCTCTTAAGTTCTTAAAGTATAAAATTTATTCAGATTTACTGTAATCAACTGAGTTTTTTCACCTAATGGAGAAGTTAAGGTGCAGAGGCTGAGTTTCCAAGTTTTAATAACTGTGTCCTCTTGCATTTCAAGGTTCACACATCAGTGATGTGTTTTGCAACCTGAAGCTCAGAAATTCCCAAGATTCTCTTTTCTCAGTGCTAAGTGAAATGCATGTTTCCAAGTGTTCTTGATTAGTTTTTAACTGTGCTAGTATGAATCTGTCAGGTTCTTCTTAATAATCCACAAGAGTTGATGCAAATTGTCATGCTGCAGCTTTCTTTAGTGTGAACTTACTTCCTTTCTGGTTTTCTGTTTAAATTATAGGGACTTAAGACTGACTTTTTCGGGAAATTCCTTCTTCTGTATCTACTCCTTTCTTCTGTTTCCCATTTGCTTTTGACGTTGTGTGCTGTTGCTGAACCAAGTTCCTAATTGAGATTCTAAGCAGGAAAAATCGCATCATTTGCTTTTGTTCTTCCATGAAAGCCTGTATTAATGGTAACTGCCTTATATAAAGCAGTCCTCTTTCACCTTTGAGAACAAAGAAGAGTTCCTGTCTGTGGCATTTCAGTGTTTTCAGAGAGCTGTGCTGAGCCCGGAGATGCTTTACCCAGAGTCTTGACTGTCTTTCTTATCAGTGCAGTGCACAGTCAGCACCAGTGATGGCCTGATGAACACGGTACACATATAGGAGCTGCATCTCTGAGACACTTCCCAGGGCAGGGAGAAGAGGAGCCCTTGGTCTTGCTCAGAGCCTGGCAGAGAGCTGGTGTTTGACCTCAAGGCCACCATGAAACAGAGCTGAGCCGCAGGCTGGTGCACTCTTTGCGGTCTGCAGCTGTCTCAGAAATGTGGGGTCTCATCCAAAGCTCATCAAACTGACAATATTTTAAAATTTCCCATGCAACTTGTAAGAGAAATGTTTAACGTAATTCTGTAGTAGGAAGAAAGTCAGACTGAGGTGTGGTTGGTCAAACTCTGATTAACCTTGACTACTACACTCTGTTTCAAGCAAACATTTGGGGCTTTATCAAACGTATAAGAAAGAAAATACGTTTTCCCAGGTATTAGCTGGTAAGTATTAAAATCCTTTTGGTAACACATGACATTATTAACACCTAGTGAGGATGAACTCAGCCAAGTAACATGCATTCAATATGCATGCATATTAAGATTTACTTTCTCTGTTGCACAGTTTAAACACATGCTAACTGAAGCACAAGCTAAAACATGCATTTTAACTCTAAGCAGTCATCCTGTTTGATATTTGAACTGTGCAGACAGAAATTCTTATCCATGATGTTCCTCAGCCTCTCTTTCACAAGCTGAGTCAAGAATATCTCAACTGCTTCACTGACTCTTGAATTTTCTTTTTCAAAATGGTGGGTTTGTTTTATTTTTCTTAATTAACTTTCCCTCATGAACGTGAAAGAATGAATTTAAAACCAAGGAAGAACTTAGGAGGAAAAGAAAAGAAAAAGATTTTGGCTGTCAGAAGATACGCTCAATTTCATAAAGCTCTTGGGGAAAACAGCATTGAGAGAGACCAGCCTCTCCCTCTGCCCACAACCCACTGGGAGAGATGGTTGCTGATTTTTGTTCTGGTTTTTGTCAACGTTTATTTGCATCACTGGAGTACTGATGCACTTTGTTGATGAATGTTGGCAAATAAGAAGAATGCAAGATTGTTTTTCTTTTCTTGCCTCTTTAAATTTATCTATTATAGATGGTATTTGTGTGTCTTTCATTAGCTCCTGTTCAGCTGAAACAAAATATATTTGAGAGAAATTAGTCTTGGCTACACATTCAGTACATGCATGCCTCTAGATAAAGAAATGAAAATAAAATAAAAATAAAATTAAATTAAAATTTAATTTAAAAAAAAAATATTGGAGAAGCAGAAAAAAATACTTATTTGTGGTCTTCTCCCCACAAATGGTAATGGACAGAAGAATTCCCCTGGAGATGGAATGGTTAGTCTTACTTACATCAGGGCAGGATGTTTATATTTCTGAACTCAGAACATGGAAGGGTGGGAGAAGCCATCAGTGTGGTGCTTACATTTGAAGCAAATTACTGGAAAAGATTCAGTGGGCATTATCTGCATCACCAAAAATGTTCTTTCAAGGGAAGAAAGAAGATGAAAATGTTTGAACAGCCTGTTTTCTTCTTCAAAATCTGTCTCCTCTGCTATGAGACGAGAATGTCTGCTCTGAAGTATGTCGTTTAGTTAAGCAGCTCCTAAATAAAATTTCAACGTGATTGGTGTCAAGCAGCAGCCCAAAAAAATTGTGTTAGAGCAGTTGCAGTCCTGTAATGAGGCTGAGTGAAAGTTTAGGCTTTGTTCTACTTTTGTGTATGAGAGCAAGCAAAGAAGACTGTATCAGAAGGAGCTGTGATCCAGAGATGTGTTAGATGAATGCCAGAGTACACGTCTGAATTGTGCTTGGGTTCTCCTGAAGCTCAGCTAATGTGATTTCTGAGGGACTCAGGAGTGTGGGGAAAACATTTAGAATTCAGTGGCTGGTATCTTCTTCATCCCTTTGTTGCTGTAGGAGAGCTGTTTCCAAAATCTTCCTTTTAGTGATGGTAGCTGGAAAAATCCACAAAGAAATAAAGTTCCTACTTCCTCAGTACTCAAGCCAGAAGTGGGTTTCAAGCTCAATTCTTTGAACTGCACATAGAAGAAAACCACACTTTATTGATAGCCAGTACGTCCTACACCTTTAACATCTCTGATCCCCAAGTGGGGATATTCTTTTCCTAAAGCAGCTCAGCTCCCTCCCCTATGCTTGCTGCAGCTACGTGCTCCCAAAGTGATGTCAGCATGCTGCTAAGAAATGCTGGCTGTACTCTAGATCACCAAAATGGGTATTGTTTATATTCCACAGACTGGGCTCACACACTGCAGCAGAGCACAAGGAGCTTCTGCCAGCAGAGGCAGGATTGGGGCAAAGAACAGACACATGCAGTTGAGGGTCAGTTTTTCCTGTTGATGGCTGTAATCTGCCAAAGAGATGCAAGCTAAAGCAGAATTACACGTGCCACTGTTATGTGATTAAAGGCAGAAGGTAGAGGCTATTGAACAAGCATTCAGTGCCTGACAGAAGTCATGCTTTGCAGAAAATTATGATACCAGAAACTCCATTTGTGGAATTCTTCCCATTTTGCCCTTGTATATCATGCACTGCAGTGCACAAAGAGCATGTGGCAGGCGTACGGGTATGATGCACATCCCACCTATCATATATGTATTTGTATGTGGGCATGCAATGGTCAGGAAGAAGCAAAGTGAATTCTGTGCTCAGAACAAAGCCCAGTATAATCGTTAAGAGCACAGAGAATTGTTAGCAGCAGGGGTCATCTTCCATATAGACACTGTAGCAATATTTCAAAGATGAAAAATAGAATGGTCTGCAACCGTGTAGGTATGTGACAGGCAATATATTGATCAGTTAACGGAGGGAAGTTCATAAATCTCATCTTACTCCTCTAGCTTGTCTGAATCTTGACCTAGTTCAAGTGCAATGCTGATTTTCCCCCATGAGGATGGCTGTTGTTTCACTAGATTGATTATTCTGCTGTGTTTTTTGCAGCATATGAGTGAATTCAGTCATGCTGTATCAAGCCTGTAGAGCATGCAACAGAATAAGAACTGAAAAACTAGCTTTTAAACAGTTATTTGCCGAAACTGCTTTTGTATTACATCGGTAATAGTGTTACACCGACGTCTTGATTGAATTCTTTAAAAAATCAGGAAATTTTAGAGCAGTGTAATGAGCTTGGGGCCATCCTTCAACGTTCTATTTTATATTAAAATATGGAAAGAAAAAAAAAAAAGTAGCAAAGGCTATCAATCAGCCCTGGCCTGCTGGGATATTAGAAAATAGAGGGAGCACTTCAGACTGCAGTCCCTTATGCACAGGGACATTTCTTAGCTGGGGACACATTGGGGGGAGGAAGCTGCCCCTGTCACGTGGGTGGCTGAGTTGGTATCCCTGTTTCACCTGGAGACACCAGTTGGCTTTCAGACTTAGAATCTGGAGACAGTGGTGCTGAGATACATAGAGATTAGATCTGTCTTTGAAAAAAAAAAAACCTATACGTTTTCCTGTCAATTTTGTGGGTCTGGATTTTTCTAAATCTGGAAAAAGAGTACTTCTTGATTTATCAGTGTTCTTGAGCACAGCTTCAGCAGGAATAAAGGGGTGCTTTGCACTTCTGCTGAGCTGGGCACTCTGCAGTCCAAGGGCTGCTGAGTCCCTTTGCCCACAAGTTCTCTAGCCGTTGTGGGGATGCTCAGTATTTGTCATACGATGCTCTCTTCCTCATGCCACAAGGTGCTTGTAGGCAGTTATCAATGATATTGTGAATGCTGTCTTTGGGTGACCAAAGGGCTGTTTTAAGGTTTTGAAGGCATTTCCAGTTCAGTTCTTTTAACCATGTCTTGATAATTCAGTAATCCTTCTCAGAAGGTTCTGTTAGACCAATACCCATCATCAGTTGTATGGAAGTCAGTGGAAAAAAAAGCTAAAAGGAAAACAGCAGTGTTTTTAGAGGGTGATACAAAAGAACAGGATGAATAGACAAATAGATAATTTCACTCTATTTTACTTCTTGAGTAAATACTGCGTTTTATGGCATTTTGTTCTTTTTTGATGCCTTGAAGGCACTGAGTGATATTCAGCGTTTATTCAATTTCCAAAAGAATAATTGAATTCTAAGGTGGTGCTGCCATGAACAACATGCTTGAGTAACTCTTGCAGAGCATGTCATTAATAGTCAACTCTTGCACTGTTTTACATTTGTATTGCCATCCGTGCACCAAATAGCAAGGGCCTTGTTTGCTCAGCCTTTTATGGACTAGATAGAAAACTGTCAGTGTAAAAATTATTAATGCTGACTGTAATGGATACATGAAGTGGATCTGGGGAGTATCCAGTCTGTATTAAAATGAATAAAGGGAAGGGCAGATTCTAAAAGCCAAGATAAGCTGTCAAACCAATTCATGTTGAACTGTCAAGTTTACTACAGTGTTACAGAGACGCTTTCTTGAGTACAGGTATTTTCACTGTCTGCATCAATAAATTCAAGTAACCTTTTGTGCAGTGTACATGATCAAATCTTCCATGAATGCATTTGTATTCAAGAATTACCATGAATTAAGATTATGTGTAAAATTCAGTCCTAAAGGATACAGTTTATAGAGAGATGAATTGCTTATCCTTGTTTATGTTTGCCACCTAAGTCACTCAAATATATTACCTAAAATAAAGATGCCAAGTCTTTGAGAAAAAAACAAAGGCATTAGTCATCAAGGCATTTTCATTCTTTTAATATTAATCAGCTACTGTTTCCAAACTGATGTTTCTGCTCCTGTCACAGAAAGTGTGTGGGGGTTGGTGGAGGTTCTGTACGCAAGGTCAAATGTGCTGCAGAGCGCTGTGCCTGGTTTAGCAGCAGATGGGTAATGTTACATGGATCTTAATTACTGAAATGAATCCTGACTTTTAGGAAATACTCTCCATATTAGTGACATAATTGGCCACATGATAACGCTTCAATTTTGTGGCACAGATGTGTTTATTTGAATGATTATTGTCCTTCCTCATTTTTGTCCTTCTGGAGAATGAGAATCACTGAAGTTTTCTGTGCTTGTTGCTCCTCCTCTCTTAGAAACCTTTTATACAATATTGATGCTTTTCAAGGATAACTTGAAGTAGTCTGTTGTCGTTGGGAGGAAGATGTGTGAACGTTTGCAAGTAGCTTTTAAAATACCTCCGCAGCTGGCAATCTGCAAGAATAATTTGAACAAGGGAAGCTGTGTTATAAGCCTGGGCTTTTACAGAACTCCTTTGATGCTGAACGTTTGCAACTCCGCTGCAGCACAATAGAAAATGCAGCAGATGACTACTTGAAACATATAAATATAAATATATATACATACATAACCTGTGAATAGTATTTTATCTATTTATTCACACTAATTTCAAAAAGGTATTAATAGTTCCTTCTTTACTTCATTCAGCATATTCCTTCTCTCTCAATCCATAGTGAGGAACTGCACTAGAAGGAATGTAGAATGTTAATTGGGGTCTCCTTCTGTAATATTTAGTTACCTCTGTCATCTTCACCCGTGTCCCTACGTTCCTGCTATATTTCATGCAAGAGTATCTTATGAGTTTCCTCTGGAATCATAGGATCATTTGAGTTGGAAGGGACCCTTAAAGGCCATTTTGTCCAACCCCTCTGCAGTGAACAGGGACACCCACAGGTAGATCAGGTTGCTCAGAGCCCTGTCCAGCCTGACCTTAGTTGTTTCCAGGGACAGGGCATCCACCGCCTCTCTGGGCAGCCTGTGCCAGTACCTCACTGCCCTTATTGTAAAAGTCTTTTTCCTTATATCCAATCTTAAATTCCTCTCTTTTAGTTTGTTTTTACTTGGCAATGTGTAAGATTTAGGTTTGTGAGAATCCTTCTTTGTTTTTTGGCTCAAAGCTTGCTTCCTGAGGTTTTTCTTGTGATAAGAGTCTGAGTGACATGTCAAGGAGGCAACTGATGGGTGCTAACTGTGACAGTCGATATCGCTTTGGGAACATTTGAAAGCCCCTTCCCCCAGAGCTGCTTGCTCTGTAGATGAGCGGATGAGAGTGCTCAGGAGTGTTTACTGGCAGAAGATCTGGCCTGTGACCAAACCGCTCCAGCTTAGTATGGAAGGCTGGGGGATGATACCATTCTATCCTGCGAAGGCAAGATACAAGTTGGTGCCTCCCTGCTTCCTCTTATCTGCTGGCAAGGCCAGAAAGATAAGAACAAAGGAGGTTCCTGCTGAGATCCCAGAGCCAGAAGCTGCCACCGCAAGGAGAACTGACTTAACCACCTTGGGTTTGAGCTGTCACTCAAAGGGCAGCTGACTCAACCACTTTGGATTTGAGCTGTCACTCCAAAGACCGATTCAACCACTTTGAAAGCATAGAAAAGGGGCCATCATCGCCATGGTCGTTCGTCGCCGTCGTTGTCAATAGAACAACTGCCCCACGACCCACCACTACTGAGGATCAAAGACAGAACTACGAGCCACGCTGGATCCATGGTGGTGACTATCTCCCTCTTGCTGCCTATAAAGACTCCTTGCTTTTTCTTTTCTATCTTTTCTATCGCCCTCCTTCCCTTCCCATTACCCTAATTCATGATAGTGTACGTCTTCCCCTTCCCCATTTCCCTGATTAAGATTTGTAATAAACTGGTCGGACCAACATTTGAATCGTTGCTTCTTAATCTCACACCAGGTATATAGATAATAAAAGAACCTCCTCTTCCTCCTATAAATTGGAGCGAGACAAGGTGCAGATTAAATATTCAAGAGAGTCTACTGAGAAAGGCAAAAGTGAAGTCAGAAAACAACTTTCTGGGTAAGGTGATGGATCTGTCACTGGAAGTGTTCAAGAAGAGATAAGATGCACACCAGGAATGAGGCAGATGTAGTTGCTCCTATCTCAAAAAAAGACAAATGGAGTAGATGCTTCAAAGGGAACCCTTGGAGATCCATTTTGCTATGGTTTTCTTGATTGTTTATGAGCTGAGGATCAGGATTAATTACCTGTCTGATTAGTTTGAACTCAACCCCTGAGAGCTTAGCTGCTCTCCCCAGGACTGGACTTGTCAGTGTTGCCCAGAGCTGGGTCTGTGTGTTGTCTTCCTGAGCTCTACACAGGAAATGTATAGCTCAACTGTAGAAGGCAGAGGCATTTGCCAGCAGTGTTGCAACGTCTAGCTGGTATTTGTAAGACTGAAGGTTGACTTGACATGCAGAGAAAAAAAAAAGCAGAGTTTGAACGGTACAGTGTGGTACAGGATGGTAAGGCTGAGAGCATGGGCCCTGCACATGCATCCCTCAGCAGCACAGCTGGTTTGCAGTGTGAGGAACATGAGGAGTGTAGGATTGAGCTAGCAGAGAGCTGTAATTAAAATAGCTCTGAGTTGTAAGGAGGGGAGGTAGTTGCCATGGGGAGCAGGAAGCACACAAGGAGCATAGCTTCATGCCTGAAATACGGGAGTTTGAAGTTCTTGTCTGGTGTGTTGGAGACAGATTGCAGCAGAGAGCTCTGAAAACACCCCGACATCAGAAGTTAGGGCACTACAGCAGAGAGCAATGCAAAGCAAGCTGGGGCATATTTTTCTATACTGATCAAGCATAATGAATGTTAAAACAGTCAAAGTTGGCCCCCTTATTTAGGTGCTTGTATGTTGCTGCAGCTTCCTTTGTGTTTCCTCCTTCCATCCTCACAAACTCACTTTTACTGCTCTCTGCTCCTCAGAATTTCAAGGTATACAATAAAATCTTACTGCTGGAAGCTATATGAATTTTATCATTTTCATTCAGGGTTGCATCTGAATGAAGTTACAGATTTGTGGCTGAGCAGCAGGTCTATCCTAGAGATGTCACTGGTTTCTGTTCCCTATCTTCCACTGGCACTTCTGTCTCTGTGTTCACCCTGTCAGCAGTGTCAGAGAGAAAGTGCTACTAAAACCAACTTTCTTTTGCTTTTTGGGGTGGCTTGCTGCCCCCTGGTCTGGTTAATGCTGTGGAAGAGAGCTTTGGCCCAAGGGAGGCCAGGAGCAGGAGCAGCAGCCGTGCTGCTGCCAAGCTGGAGCAGAGCACAACTCTACACACTGTTAGCATAACTTTTCTTTTGTCCATCAGCCAGTGCCCCGTTGGGTCTGGAAGGATGTTTGGCACTTTTCACCTGACAGATGGCCTCTCAAAAGGATGCTGTGACTGGCAGATGTCTCTCCCAAGAGATCGGTTCAGCTTTAGAACCAGCAGTGGGTTTCCTGAGCTTGAAAAGGCCTGTGTGAATTCTCCATCAAACAGCCTGCCCTGAGGCATTGTCATGCAGAATCACTTCTGTTGGTTTCTTAAATTGTGGGTAGAAAGTGGCAACACTCACTGTTGCTGTAATTGACAAGAAAATAAAGAAAAAAGCCATTTAATCCCAAATGCCCTAGAATACCACTCTCCCTCCCCCACTTTTTTTTTTTTTCTTTTTTTTTTTTCCTGAGCAATTTGTTTTCAATGTATTTGTAATAATAGTCAGGCATGGGATAACAAGTGATACAGAGTGGGCAACAGCCCCAGATCAAAGAGTTTGCAGACTTGACTATTTGTTGCTCAGCACTATTTAGTGCAATGGGAATAGCAGGGTACAGCTCCTTTCAGTACAGAAAGGACACTGAGGCCCAGGAGTATGTCCAGAAAAGGGCAACAAGTCTGTGAAGGGTCTGGAGCACAGAGCTTATGGGGAGTGGTGAGGGAACTGAGATTGTTCAGTCTGGAGAAGAGGAGGCTCAGGGGAGACCTTATCACTCTCTACTATTGCCTGAAAGGAGGTTGTAGTGAGGTGGGGGTTATCCTCTTCTCCTATGTAAATAGATAAGAGAAGGAGGTTCAGGTTGGATATTAGGAGATATTTCTTCTCAGGAAGAGCGGTGCTGCAGTGGCACAGGCTGCCCAGGGAGGTGGTGGAGTCACCATCCCTGGAGGTGTTCAAGAACCGTGTGGATGTGGCAGTGAAGGATATGTTTAATGGGCATGATGGTGATGGGATGACAGTTGGACTAGCTGATCTTACTGGTCTTTTTGAACCTTAATGATTCCATGAAAATGTTCTAACTGCAGTGCACTGTTAGGAGTTTGTGCCCACCCTGTGCTCTTTGCTGAGCTTGGTGCAGCTTGGTGCCCAGAGCTCCTGCAGGGCAGTCCCGTTCCTCCAGTTCTGCTCTGGATAAACTGTAGCAGCAACAGGACCTGGAGGGAACAGGACTGGACCTTGGGCCATGGTTCATCCCTGTGTGGATGCAGTCCATCGGCACATGTAGAAGTTTGAAAACCAGAATAGGCCAGAGGGGACTGTTGGTGTAGAGCTTGTGTCTGCTTGTTTTTACAAAACACGTCCATAAATGTGCTCCAGGACACAAGTATTTCATTGGCTTCCTTCTGTGTCATCAATATGGCATTTGAAATAAATTCTCCCTCTTTTCAGAAATGTTTAATGTTGCCAGAGCTGCAGGAGACATGTGACTAGCAGAATTTTTCTTGAAACAAAATGACCTCCATTGAGTCCTTCTCATGTCAAAACTCTTTTTCCAGCTAAATGATATTTTAGTATTTGCAATGACTGTATTTTAATGCATGACTTCATTGTGCAGGTATGTAGAAGGATCATATGAACCAAACTGTGCTGTAACCCTGGAGCCTGAATTCTCTCTCACACTGCTTTAATGCAGTTTTGTTCAGTGATGCTTTTTCTTTGAAGGAATAGCGAGGAATGTTGCAGCAGTGCTTGTT
This sequence comes from Tetrao urogallus, assembly GCF_951394365.1. NCBI lineage: Eukaryota > Metazoa > Chordata > Aves > Galliformes > Phasianidae > Tetrao > Tetrao urogallus. The sequence goes on from NC_136813.1 coordinate 135,323,853, forward strand.
ACAGAGTGCTGATATAAAATATGGGTTGCTACTAATGCAGTCAAAATCAAACCATTATATATTTTTCATGTGTGCACCAGATAAATATATACGATTAGAGATTTATATTTCCTAATTTATATGAAATTCCTTGTAGCATGATGTGACAGTGCTATTCAGTGGGAAATGTAAATGCACAAAAAGAACATTAATTTGTTCTGTATTTTTATATGTACTTATATATATGAAAGTCAATAAAATAGGTTTTTTATGGGGATTTATATGTAGTGGGATTTATGACATTGAACATTATTGGTTTCAAACTGTAGTAACTACATAAATGGGCCATTTAACTGCTTTTGATAGAAATTCACCTTTACTTCTTTAGATTTAGCTCTCCAATTAAATGTGTTGAGAATTTAAGATGAAATTATTAGGTGAATTGTAAAATACTTTATTAAAAAGCTGTTGCTGGTGAAGCAACTTGAAACCTACATTATCTTATCTGGTTTCTATTCAATATACTATAGGTAATATGTGGCTTTTTTCATCCTTGTTTCTGATACTGCTGTCATTGTACATAAGTAAATCCATAGAAGGGGAAGATGATAGGTATTTGTTATTCTATTTTCCTTTTTTTTTTTTAGACAGTGAACTGTGTATCAAAAGCTAAGGAGAATGTTTTAATGTTAATCAAACATTAAAATCGGATGTGATACTCAAATAATGTCACCTGGATGAAACAGTTTGAAGCATAAAATCAGACAAATTCAGATTGAAAATGAATCTGTGAAGTAGTTTATTTTGGGGTATAGAGTTATCCATATATTGAAAGGGAAAAAAAAAGGTTCTGAACGAGATGCTCTGTCCCTGTTGTGCTAGGTTGTCTGCATCCATGAATCATTTGCATCAGGGCTGCAAAGTCTACAAAATGATCAGGCTAGAACAGACAAGATCATCCACAAAATCCTGTAATGATTTTTAATATACATGGAAACACAGAAAATGTCACCACTTCAGTTCAAAGTGAGCATTCCCGCTTACAAACTAGGGAAGCTTTAAGGCAAGTATAGAGGACCTTGTTTGGGGACTGAAAGCAATTGATGGTAAATAGATGGTAAATAGAAAAAAATGGTCACTGATCTTTTGTTCCCCTTTCTGTCCTCTCTTCTCTTGACTTCCCTTATCCCTTCTGAATGAAAAATCAGGTCATGCCAGGGGCAAGCTGGGTATCTCTGCAGACCAAGGCTGGCTTTCCAGCACTTTCAGATGCTTCGTAACCCTGCTGGCTCAGCCCACAAAGATAACAAGATTAACCCTGAGCCCTCCCCTCTCCTCACTGCACAGCACCACTTCAGTGTCCCACCTGAGGCAGCATTTTTTCTTATGCCGTTTTCTCACTTGCTCTCTGTGCCACTTGAACCTTTCTGCTTTGCCTATATCCAGGATTTTCCAAGGTTACCTTTAGCCTCTATCACACTCAGGTAATGGACAGTAGAGTACTTACTCTTACTTTATTGGGAACCATTTTGAGGATGTGGAGATCTGCAGAGCTGTGCATCCCTGACATGGTAGATCTCTTTCTGGGTCTTTGCACTGTAATGTCTTCCTCTCTGGATCTGTCAGTCTGGAGGAAGGAGAAGGGTTGGCTTTACAGTGGTCTCTCTGTTTCTGCTACACTGTGCTGGGTAGCAAGCTTCTCTGTCTGATGCAGAAATAGACTTTCTTACAGAAGACAAAGAAAAGAAAGTACCCATAATTCATGTTTGAGGCTTCTAAATAAGACAGATAATTGAGCAGTAAGTTTCTAAGTGCATATCCATATAAGCTAAAGGCAGCAAATTAAAGATTGAAACTTAGAGTATGGCTATCTTTTCCTCATTAATTTATTATTAATTTATGGTTTGATGTTGCCAAATAAATGCAAACAGTATACATAACAAGAAGCCAAAACCATAAAGGGCTTGAAGAATATGCCCTACAAGGAGCAACTGAAGGAACTGGTGCTGTTTAGTGTGGGGAGGAGGAGGCTGAGGGGAGACCTTATTGCTCTCTTCCAATATCTGAAAGGTGATTGCAGCGAGAGCGGGGTTGGTCTCTTCTCACTGGTGACAGGTGACAGGACGAGGGGAAATGGCTTCAAGTTGTGTCAAGGGAGGTTTAGGTTGGATATCAGGGAAAACTTCTTTACTGAAAAGGTTGTTAAGCCCTGGGATAGGCTCCCCATGGAGGTGGTTGAGTTTTTAAACACATCCCTGGATGTGTTTAAAAACCATTTGGATGTGGTGCTCAGGGACGTGATTTAGCAGAGGGCTGTTAGTTAGGGTAGTACGGTTAGGTTGTGGTTGGACTTAATGATCTTTTCCAACTTGAACAATTCTATCTTTCTATGATTCTATGATGAATACTATTAATTTTTGATGGAATGATCCTGAAGGAAGTCCCAAGCAAAATTTTGGCTGAAGTTATGCTGGTAGCACTCTAGGACCTTCCCCATGTGTCATTAACTTGTTCATAATTACATTTGAACCTCTGTTAAACCATATTTTCTATGATTTAACTATCATTGTTCTCCCTACAAAACACACCTTTTGTTTTCCTCTGCCAAGTAAAGTAAATAGGATGTGCAAATCTACAGTGAGATGTGTCAGATCACAGATACTAGTCTAAGCATAAATTTTCTATTAGATTCAATTTACTGCTAGTGCAATAAAACTGTCATCAGATCAAATTATATTTTATATGCATCATCCATAACACAATGCCATTAAACTGGAAGTATATAATTTTTCCTTTGTTCTTGTACTCATGAGTTATGCAAACTATCAAGTAATGCACATCATCATGCTTCTGCTTGCATTTTTTTCAGTGGATAAATAATGATTTAGTCAGGGTACTTGGGGGCATCTAATTAGTTTCTGATTAGGAGGCTGTTCTGTAGAATGAAAAATAGTACACTTTACTGCAGTAAGGATCTGAAATCTTGTTGTGAAAATCTGCACAAAGAAATGTTGGGGAAAAGCCAAAAATCTAACTCTCCAAAGAGACAAAAAAACACCCCCAAAGAACAAATCAACAACAAAAAAAAACCACCATCAGGAATAAAAAATGTACAGCAGGTCTGAAAAGATATCTAAGCTTTTGTGGATAGGTGAGCTACATAGAATTTATCTCTGCTGGAGCCCTCTGTTCTTCATTTCTCATTATCGGTTGTGTTACATTAGACATGCATTGAGTGATGTGACTGACATCCTCCACAATTAGCTCTCACATATAATTAGATGCAATGCTGACAATGGCTCTGTGGCTTGCTATGATTTCACAAAAGGTCTTTCTGGTTTTTGCTTTGTTTTGTTTTGTTTTGTTTTTTGACACATTAAATCCATTGCATCTTGTTCTGGGGTCAAAATAACTTTCAGCCACTAAAATATTAGTTGTGTATCATCAGCTTCACCTCTTGGGTTAAATTGTTTTTTATGCATCCAGGATCTCAGAGAGAATACTCTCTGGAAGTATAAAAAATACTGAGGATGTGCCCTTGCAAAGGTGCCTGGATCAATTGCCCTGTCCTGAAAGCTTAATGTTCAATGCTTACTACCAGTTAAATTTAATGATGACTTATTTTCCTGACGGAAGAATAATTTGAGTCATATTGTCCTCTAGTGGCTCATACAGATAACTGCCCTGCTGACAGAATCCTTTGCCTCGTGTTTTTGCATCCTCTGACTATGTCTTCATAGAAGTTCTTTCAGAAGAGGACTGGCACAGTGGTTAAATTGGCACCTTAATGACATTGTCCATAACTGTGAGTTGTCTGTTTGAGAAACATATATTTAAGATGATTCAAAATTACAGAGGACACTCGTGACAAGACGGTATACTGAACCAGAGCATTTGCTGGAAATAAATAGATGCTACTTACTGGCAGTAACAAAGTATTGCCTCAGCATGAAATTTGGTGTACAGATGGAAGAAGTGCTCACTTCCACAAAACGTGCACAGATTTCCTATGGATAAAGCAGAGCAGCACTCCTGCATTTCCTGGACTGCACACTTGTAAATCGTGACAACGGCTTTTGCACTGCAATGCCAAAGCATCACCTTTCTTACGAAGTGGTGAAAGAGTCATAGAATCACTGAAGTTGGAGAAGACCACTAAGATCACCTAGTCCGACCATCAGCCTATCCCCACCATGCCCACTGACTGTGTCCCCTAATTAAACCTTGTCCCTCAAAGCATCTGAGCACTTCATAGTTGGGCATCTGCTGGTGCGATGCAGGCATTTGCAAACAGGAAAAGGGATCCTGTGACAGGGAGAATAATGCTATGGTGTTTTCCATGACAAAATGCACACCTTCCATTAGAGAATCTGTCCTGGTTCTTGTTTGACCGAATACTGAGAGTAACAAGAAACGGAGGAGGCTCTGTAGAGATAGCTTCCATGTATATAAAAGGAGCAGAAGTGCTGTAAGAATTTCGTATTTCCTACTTCAGAGATGAAGTAGGAGAGGAAACTTAAAATGACGAAGAAATATGGTTTTGGTTGCTGTTTGCAATAAAGGAAAGACAAAATGAGTAACTGGATTTTAGAGTTACCTTCAGAGGCGTTTTGAAAATGATGTGCCATGTAATATGTACCCAAAGTAATATCAAGATTCAGTAAAGTCTTCAGTTTGTGTCCTCCAACTCTGACTGCCTTTTCTCTTCCCCCCTGTTGAAGAATCCATTCCTTTTGACCTCCAACATTGATGGCAGACACTGGGTGAGCTGCAGAGTAGCTTAATTCTGTTTGGAACAGAGCAGAGCTATGCAGTCAGTGGTGCCCACCAGTTTAGTGTTCAGTGCCCACCTCTGACTTGCTCATATCCTCACACCTAACAAGCACAGATAAATGCTGTCACTGAAGATGTGCCAGCAGAAACAGCATGTATGACAGCAGCTCTGTGGTGTAAAATGCCTTCATCTTGTGAAATCATCTGTGGTGCCATTTTTAGAGTTCACTCACAGGTTTGCTAAGTAGTGATTGGATGCAAGAATATTTGCAGAGAGTTACTTTTATCTGATGCTCTGTGACTTCTCTGCTACTGGAGAGCCTGTAAACCAAAAGCACGCTTCCAGTCAAGATTTCACAGTGCATATTTGTTCTGAATCTATGGAACAGGAGTGATTCTTTATTTTTTCTTTAACAAAAAAGTTTAATTTTAAGCAGTTTTTGTTTGTTACCTTCTCAACTCTTGCATCAACTTTTTTTCTTCATGCATGGTGGTGTTATTTTCCAGTGCTTAATTACTGTTTATTTACTGGTGTTTATCCCCAGTTCAGACTTTGTGGGTTTATCTTTACACACTTGAGGGAGAGCTGTATGGCTGAATCTACTTACAGCTCATCGACTATGACTCCTGCTGTAATGACTTCTTAAATGTTCTGCATTTTCAGGTAGACAGAAGTCCAGATGTGTTGCCCTTCCTACACACAGACACCTTCCAGAGAAACCTGTTATGCTTCCCACGTGCAAGTTTTCTGGCACCTTGGCAGAGAGAAGGGTCTGCCCCATCATTAAGGTACCAGCAGTGCTTCCCTCCAGCAATGCTGTGTTGCTGCTGGAGGGAAGACAAAGCTGGGACCATTTACTCCTGTTCCTATTATTCAGAAGCAACCAGCTTCCCTGCACAGCAGAGGGCCAGACTGTTTCTGTGGCTGTGTTAACTCCACTATCCCATAGTGCATGTTCATCAGAGTAATATCAACAGAGTCAGAGGCTTTCCAGAATAGCCACCTGACCTTTGATGTAAAAGACCTGGAATCTGTTGGAAGTGATTTTTTGTGCAACCAATCCTTTGTGCCCAGAGAAGCTGTGGGTGCCCCATCCCTGGAGATGCTCAAGGCCAGGTTGGATGGGGTCCTGAGCAGCCTGAGCTGCCTGAGCTGCTGGGTGACAGCCCTGCCCATAACAGGGTTTTGGACTTGGATGATAGTTAAGATCCCTTCCAACCCAAGCCATTCTGTGATTCTGTCGTTCTTTGATTCTCTCTCTGTCCAGGAATTGCATTTGCTAATAGGAAAATCAAAATGGTGACACTGTATGTTCCAGACACCTTGCAATCCTGCCCCATGCAGCAAGACTTGGGTTGTTTTTGGGGCAGTGCTCTGCAGCCAGCTGCATGCCAGGTCCCCCCTGTGCTTCTGACTAGTGCCTACAGATACAAGTGTGCACATGGGTCTTGCTCAGTAGCAGCTGTCTTTGCAGAATAGATGCCGTTATTTACTGCTTTGCTGTATGAATATAGAGAGTTTCTTTTGGTGGAAATCGGATGGTAATTTTATTTAGATTCAACAGAGTCTCTGAGCAATGAAACTAATGAGATGATAAAGCCTTGCCAGGCTTACCATTTCAATAAACATCTAATCTGGAAAATGTTTTAATCAAGCTTCCTTATCAGATGTTCTCATTACTGTGCTGCCAGTGCTCGCCTGAAAGTTTGGTTTTACCCCAGATCAATTACAGATTTGATTTGCACATTGAAATCCTTTCTATTTGAGGTTTACTTTCTTGTTTGACTTTTTCTGAAGGCAGCTTCAGTCATTAAAAGGGCTGTGCACCAATGGTAATGCTCTTGCATTTTCTCTTGCCAGAATAATGAAATGGTGGAACTGCAGAGGATACGAATGAAGGATGAAATTCGAGAGTACAAGTTTCGAGAGGCAAGGCTCCTGCAGGACTACACTGAACTGGAAGAAGAAAATATCACTCTGCAGAAGCTGGTATCCACACTGAAACAGAACCAAGTAAGCATTGGGAGATACTAGGTGCTGTGCTGGAAAAGAGACCATTTTCTCAGGTTTCCATAATGTGATCCAGCAAAGCATTTTGATAGAAGTTTCTTTGTGTGGCGGTTTGTTGTTATTCTTTGGTTAGATTTTTGCTTGACACTTATTCATTCTGCAGCAGTGCTACCGGCCATTTTTGACATATGGGGAGGCCCTTTCCTCATTTTTAGGAAAACTCTGAGGGACTATCTCTGTGCAGAACTTTGTAACAGGGGGATCATTGTTACCGCAGCCAAGGCTGCATCTCTTCCCTTCCTGTGTTTCCTGCCATCTCTCTCTGCACACTGACCTCTATGCCCAGCAGAAGAGATAGGTCAGCCCTCCATTTCCTCTCACTTTGTTTCCCTTGCTCTGCTTCCTCTTCTGAAGTGGAGAAAGGAGGACATCGTCTACTACATTTTTTTCAATTTTTTTTCCTGGGTTTTCCATTACCACTGTTCCTCTCTGCTCAGCAATGCTAACCAACAAGTTTGACAAGCTCCAAAAATAGGCAAAGGGATGTCAGGTACTCCTAGTTTGTCTTTCATGTTTTCCCTGTGGCAGTGAGGTGCAGCTGACAGCAAAGCAGTGTGCTGTGTTACTCGCTGCAGTGCAGAGCGTGCCCCCAGGAACCACCATAAATCACAGCCCCATTAAGTCAAGATGCAAAAAGCAGCTGGATCTGCCCTCTCTCCCTTACAAAGCATGGCTTCCTTTGCTGCTGGGTATAAACACGGCGGAGGAAGTCATCACAAACACAGTTGTCTTTTAAATTGAACAGAAGAAATTTGTTCTCATGTCAGAAAACCGAGCTTGCCATGATAAATAAGTAAGTTGGGGGATGAAAGTTTCTTTTAGACACTTCCGAGACCAACATAACATCACATGCAGGAAGAGAATTTCCCCAACTTCCACCAAATTGCAGTAGCACTGCTCTGCAGCCCTGTGTTACATCGCAGCCTAGCAAACAGTTCCATTAGGGCTTTTAACAAATAGCCAAGGCTGCCAGTTTCTTACTGCTTGTTAGCTTACTTATTCCTGCAGGAATATGCAGGAATATGCAGCACTATTTCATCTATCTTTGCTATTCTACCCTGCTAGCACAAATGCAATTGAAACGTTTAGAACAATGGAGCAGAGCCGCAGGGAATGCACAGGTAATGCAAGTGAGTATGGTGTTCCCTTATTTATGACCCAGGCTTTCATGCTCCTAGCACTGAATTTCTATCAGCTCATCTTTGTGTCAGTTGTTTACCAAGCCAGCAAATTCCCTCATGGAGGCATCTATTTTTTCCTTACCAAGCTCATAGGAGGCATTTTTGCAGGAAAAAAAAATAAAAACCACTTTATAGGCCATGCTAGTTTCTGCCAGAATAAAGTCTGTTTGCCAGTGTTTGTATTTGTCATAATACTTCATTCTTAATGGAGTCAAATGCCGGAATATGGGGGAGAAAAAAAAGCACTTTTGCATTGAGAACGACTTAAAAAATCAGTCATTTTGTATCACAAACCCATGCACTTGTGATACCAGAACCAATTCTGACCTACAGGGTAAAATATCAAGAGCAATTCTGTACTATACTACTGCTGTTTACAAAACGATATGTTCCAAGTCATGTTGAGAAACTGTCATAATCTCCTTGTTGGTTTGTTTTCTGGGAGGGGTTGTTTGTTTATTTTTTTGTTTGGTAGCTTTTGTAGGAAAGCATCCATGAATTGGTTACTGTATAGACCTCCAGTTTTTCATGCCCTTAAATTATAAACATATCTATTTGATTGAATGTCACAATTTTTTAGATGGCCCTTTCCCTCCACTCGAATACACCAGGAAATGCAAATTTCAAAATACCCAGATTTCCCTTTTCTACTTAGCATCTCCCAACATAATTTATGAACTCCATTTGTCGTCTGAATCTTTTTCATTCTCTTTGTTTGAAGATTGGTGCTTTGTGTTTTAAGCTTTCCTTCCCAAAGGCTTCTAGCTGTAAAACTTTTGACAGGTTGGTAAACGTTCCACTCCAAAAGAAATGGTTGATGTTTCTGTTTTCACAAGAACCTTAATATAGTTTGAAAATAAAAATATAAATGAGAAGCATTCTAGACAATGCCTTAAAATTGCACATAGTAATACATGTTAATGCATTATATTAGAAATGTGTCAACTGAAAAAAGATTTATTTTTTTTTTTAATAGAAGCTTCATAGAAGTTCAATATTTCTTCTTTCATCAAGCCATTACATTATTTCACCCAATAGGGGGAATTTTTGGCATTTAGAAATTAAAAAGTGGATCTTAGAGTTTAAAGGGATTGTATGAATAGTTTGCTGTTTAATTCTTAAAACAAAATACCTCTTGAATAAAGGATAATCTCATTTAACACAAAGAGCTGAGAATATCCTGCAGTTTCTGTCCCTTCCTTCAATATTTTTGAACACTAGTAAGACACCCAGACACTTTAGAATATCCATGCCTGAGTGACTTTACATCTGGTAAATATTTAGATACGAAGTATTCTGCAGAACACTTGCCATTAATAAATCAGATTACATTAACCTGAGATCTATACATACCATGATATACCAATGTTGCTTTTGGTAATTCGTAATAAAAACACATCTGCATGAAGTATGAGGGCTGCTCTGAAGGTAATGCCACATATTTTATTATGTTGGCCCATGATCTCAGGTGGTTGTTGTTGGTATAGCAGTAGAGATTGAACCTTACCAACAATATTCCATTACATTTTGTTGCTGTGTGACAGATGGCAGGAGAGGGGCAGTCTGGCAGAATGGCATCTGACATGGAAGTACATATAAAGCAAAAGTGTGCCACTGTATTCCTCCATGAGGAAGAAATGGCACTCACTGATATTCATCAATGCTTGCTGAATGTTTATGAACACCAAACAAGAGATGTGAGCACAGTGAAGGGATAGGTGGTGAGTTTCAGCAGTGGTGACAACAAAGTGAAAGACAGGCTGTGTTCTGGGTGGCTGTGCAGATATTTATGAGCTCAGTACGCAGACTCTTGTTCATTTCTGGCAGAAAAATGCACAGCTAACGGTGATGTCTGTGATGAAGGATAGTGTTTTGGAGCTGAGAATGTACTCTATCAAATAGTGTTACTGTGCTCTTTGTATCCATTTTACTTTCCATGGAAATAAATAGGAGGCAGTACTTTTGGACCTACTTAAGTACATTGTTCATAGTCATAAGTTACTTGGAAAAAAGTACAATGTTCCTTGATTCTCCCCATGTTGAAAAAATGGGTGGTGGAATCTTCGACAGTGAGAGCTCCACATACATTTTGTATGGAGACAATTCTTTGCAGCTGCAGGCAATATGTGGTATTTCATGTTGCATTTCCTGTAGCACTTATTTCAATAGGGCTGATAAATGGCAGGTTTTCATGACTCAAGTTTTAGTATTATGAATGTTCTTTGTCTTGTCTAATTCAGGTTGAATACGAAGGCTTAAAGCATGAGATTAAACGATTTGAGGAGGAGACAGTATTACTTAATAGTCAGCTAGAAGATGCCATCCGGCTGAAGGAGATTGCTGAGCATCAGCTGGAGGAAGCTCTGGAAACTTTAAAAAATGAAAGGGAGCAAAAGAACAATCTGAGAAAGGAACTCTCCCAGTACATCAACCTCAATGATAGTATGTATAATAATCATATTAATATATCAGTAGATGGATTAAAGTTTGCAGAAGATACAAGTGAGCCCAACAATGATGACAAAATGAATGGACATATCCATGGGTCTCTTGTGAAACTTAACGGTGACTACCGAACTCCCACGAGTAGGAAGGGAGAATCTCTGCACCCCGTCTCTGATCTCTTCAGTGAGCTCAACATATCAGAAATACAGAAACTGAAGCAGCAACTCATGCAGGTAAGAGTTTCATTTAATGTCTTAAAGCTTTTGGACACACATCATATGGACCCTGGTGCCAGCTTTTGCAATGACCTCAACTTCTCTCAGTGATGTTCTGGACTATGTCACATCTCAGACTTTTTGTTCCACATTCAGGTTTTGCTAAAGATAACCCAAAAAGACATTCCTGTCTGCACAGAGTTGGTATAAGCTGAGCTGATGTTTAAGAGGAAGAGGAGGAAGTAATTTAGTTATTGTGTAGTTGCAGATAGTTGGATTCTCTTCTGTTTAATAAGCGGAGATGTCTCTGAGGTTGCAAGTGGAATTAAGTACTCTTCAGAATGACAAAGCTTTCTAGGAAAAGAAATAACACTGAAATACAGACAGACTTGCCAATAAATGCAGTTTGAGCAAGATTTGACCATCAAGAGAGAACAAAAGGAGAGGAGCATTTCTTTTAATACCTAGCATTAGAATAATAGAATATCCCAATTTGGAAGGGACCCACAAGGATCATCAAACTCAGCTCCTGGACCCACATGGCACCACCAAAGCATCTGCACAGCATCCAAACCCTATGTTTGACAATACTGTCCAAACACTCCTTGAACTCTGGCACTCGGGGCCATGCCCACTGCCCTGGGCAGCCCGTTCCATGCCCACCGCCCTCTGGTGCAGACCCTGTCCCTAACCCCCAGCTGCCAATCCCCTGGGCCCTGTTGCTGTCACACAGAGCAGAGCTCAGCGCTGCCCCTCCGCTCCCTCTGAGGAGCTGCAGCCACCATCCCCTCAACTCTGCTCTGTGCTGAACAAACCAGGGCCCTCAGCTGCTCCTCACACACTCTGTCTTGCAGATGCTTCACCACCTAGGCAGCCCTCCTTTGGGCACTCTCTCAGAGTTTTATGTCCTTTTTTTACTGTGTCACCCAAACCTGCACCCAGTGCTCAAGGTGAAGCTGCACAGTGCAGAGGACAGCAGGACAACCCCTTCCCTCGCCCGGTGTCAGTGCTGTTCCTGAGACACCCTAGGGCATAGTTTGGCCCTTTGGGCTGCCAGGGCACACTGCTGACACAGATGCAACTTGCCATCAGTCATAACCCCCAAAACCCCTTTCCACAGGGCTACTATCCAGCCTCTCATCCCCAAGTCGGTACATAGATCCCGGATTGCCCCTTCCCAGATGCAGAATCCTACACTTGCTCTTGCTAAATTTGTTGTGCTCTCCAGTTCAGCCCAGACATATCCAGAACAGGAGTTTGTGGAGTGAGCCAGATAAAAACTCAAGTTGACATCCCAGTGCTGACTTCATCTTAGACGGGATACAGTGCAATGCAGTGAGGGGGTCCCACTGCCCAAGCTGTTAAATATCAGTTCTGCCAGTAGAGCTTTGAAAGGGTTTGGCACCTTCAGGGAAACATCCAGCGCTTTCTAGCTGGGGACTGTCAAAAGTACCCCTTCTAGAGTGATGCCTACTTAAAATACAAGAGACTATTTGGAGGTAAAGGTGAAGAAGCCCAATTTGCAGCTCTTGCTGAAGAACAATAAATCCCTACACAGGCTGCCCTATATTTGCTGAAGCATTAATTGTTTTATTTACTTCATTGCCAAACACAGCATGGGAAGTTTTGATCTGAGCTTTGACGTGGGAAATGTTGATGATATCTATTGCTTTGTGCAGATAGCTTTGATGCAGAAAGTTCATAATTGAACTAGAAAAGCTTGAAATTAGGAACTTCACTCCTGTGAAAAATTCTGGGGAGAACTATTCCAGTATTACAATGGAATTTGTATGTTTATTTTGGTTATATATTCATTTGAATGAAGATTCATGTGTATGTATACATGTATGCATATATTTTACGCACATGTTACAGGCATCTTTTGATTTCATTCAGAAATACAGTGCTAGGAAATACACAACTTCAGAAAAAAATCTTCGAAATATTCACATTTTAATATGTATCTCAATTATTTTCAAGCATAATTTACAATTAAGTAAATGCAAAATAAATACGTAACAAAAGATGTTTGAAAATGGAAAAAACATGACTTTTTGGCTGTATTTTGTCTTGATTTATTGAATATTGAGCATGATGAATCAGCAAACTTCTACTTGAAAGTTACTGCAAATGTTTTTGTCACTTCTGATTTTAACATTGCTTATTTTTTGTACGCTTCTTAAACAGTCAGCTTTCTGATGCTCCCCAGCCAGAAACTGTCCTAGGACCCTAGAAGGAGCCTAGAAAATAAACATAACCATTTTTTGGTGTCAGTGGCTTTCTTGAGCCTGAGCAAACTTACGTAAGTTGCCTTCAACATCATTCAGCATTGTAGGGATGTTAAAAGGATTGAAAACGAGAGACAGGCCTAGCAGGACACTTCTATTTAGATACTGGGACAGCTTGCTGCAAGCTGCTGACGTTTTCTCTTTTTAAAGCAATCATCTTCTCTGTTAGGTTGTCTCAACTCACTTTGAGTCACATAAATTAACTGTGTAAAATTCCTCCAAAATTTTTCTCCACAGTAAATGGGAGATTTAATTGGGTTCAAGCTGACAAAAGGTAATTCTTTGACAAAATTGTTTGTTTTTTTTTCCTCCTTAGCAATGTCTTTGCCATGTGGCATTCAGACAGTTATATCTCAACATTTGGCATATGCTCCTCTCATTTACTCAAAGAAGATGTATTATGATAGAGCTGCTGAACATGATCCTCTCTTGGGAAGTATGCTTACGTGATTAGGACAGTGGGCTTCTTTTCTGAGAGAATCAAACTTCAGATTTCCCTTTTGTTACCTGTGTGTGGCAAGTTTTTCACTCTGCAATCTCAAAAAGAAACATGTACCAGAAGATCTAGCATGATAGGCAAAGTTCCTTTTGCAACTTTGGGATGCTAGCACTATGTTTTGTGTTGGTTCCTAGAAAAGGTGAAAGATAAATAACAATGATAAAATTGGCTTTCATAACTGCAAACTATCAAACAGATTGCAAGGAAGTCTCATCCAGCTGAGATCTTTGAAAGGAAGAGTGCATTTCAAAATAGGTGCAACTGCTTTTGAATTGCTTTTATTTCCATTTTAAGATGATGGTATGGATAATTTCTGCAGCTACTAATTTTGTCAAAAACAAATGAACAGACTGAAACATGGGAGTCTATTCCCAAAAATTTGCTCTGTGTGGAAATAAAAATACGTTGCAAACAAGAAACACAATTTCTGTCCCTGGGAACAGCAGAGGTCTTGCTATTCAGAAGGAGTACTCTAAGTGCAGTTGGAGCTTTGTTCTTTTCTCCTTGGAAGTAGGAGCACGTATTTTTCGTCAAACAGAAGTGGATTAGCTTCATCCGTAATTACTGGACTAGGATGAATAAAATTCAGTAGGTCTGTGTATTTCATTTTACCTACTGTCCAAGCTGGCAGGTGGGTTTTAAATTTGTGTGTTTTCTCTGGAAACAATCCTTTCTATTTGAAAGACGTATTTGTTCCCAGAAGCCATTTATGTTCAGCAGAAGAATGACCATAAAAATATCTACTATCTCAGATACAGTTTTTCTTCATGATGGCTGAGATCAATGATCCATCAGTATCGGTTCTGTCTGATGAAATTAGGCAGACACTCAACAGAGTGCCTCTTTAACACCATGTTGCTTAATGGAAGGCCTGCTCTTTGGTAATGCATGTTAAAGACAGATGGGGGCAGCAAGCTGTATTGATGATGTACTCACTGCCCTCAGCTGTCCTCCTCTGGGCTACAGCACAGACTATGCAGTGCCTATGTAGAGCTCCCTTTATCTAAAGAGACTGATATTTTTTTGATCATAAAATAATGATGAGCTTTCACCCTGTTTTTTTTCCTTCTTGAGTCATCAGTCACCTGTGCATAAAAAAATGAGGCCAACTTTGAGATGTTTTCAACATGGCTTCTATTTTTGTCCTTACAATTTTTACCTGCAATCCATTGCAGGTAGTAGTTGAAACCATGTTTTGAAAGTCTGTCTGTAAAACCAAGGGATCATCATAAGTCTTAGTGCTTTGGTATTTTTGAGTAGCAGCCACTGTTTGAAAGCCTTGTTATAATAGGAGTCTGAACCACTGCTTGGAACATTTTGTGAGATGGCATTAATATCTTTAGAGTCTCTAAAAAGCTTTTCTTTTCCATCACTGAGTTTCACAGTGGCTCTTTTGACTCTTCCAAATGCTGCCTGGAGGGATGCTGATAGAGAAGGCAGTGGCTTTTGAAGGACCCTTCAGAAGGGACAGTCTTGGGTTCTCTGAATTAGTAATTCAGCCACTCACAATGTGGCTGAAGTGTGGAACACAACATTTTGTCTGCACAAAATGTAAACACTGGGCTGAAATACCACAGCAGTGAGAGAAAAGAGCAGTCAGCCTAATAGGCTCTGGATCCTGCTGCAAAAGCCATGAGAGCAAGAAGCATTCTATATTATCTGCTTCCCAATTCACAGCTCAGAAAAGGACAAAGGCTGATTAAAAAAAAAAGAAGTTGGAGTACTACACTAAAATTTAAAAATGAGATTCATTCACAGGTATCATCATAATAGTGAATATCTGAGCAGATAAAAACATCAAGTTTTTCTTGTTTACTTGTTTTAAGATGCTGTGTATTAAAACTTCAAAAGAGTCCTCCAGGACCTCTTCTTCTTTTCAACTCCATATTTCTCTGTCAATATTCAGAAAGGAACTTACTAGGTCAGAATCAGTGGATTGTTAGTTATATTGTAAATCCCATTTTCTTCTGCACTGTCTTTAAAAGAGTGGATTTTGTTTGCAGGGGGCTGGGAATGGGGATTCCTGGAAGATGCATGTGCTCAGGTTCCTGGTCTGTGTTACACTTGCACATGGTGCAAGTTATTTAATCCAATTGTGCAAATGTACACAGCTATTTGTTTACTGTATTTGCATTCAGAAATCATGCCCTCCTTCATGAAATTTTCAAAGATATAAATAAAAATCATGAAGGATAGTAAAGCTGTTCATGGAAAATATAAACGTGTCAGTAAAATGTATCAGTGTAACATGTTATAAGTGGCAACGATGCAATTATGCCTATTAAATTTCACAGAACGTGTGTTGATCACTCCAGTATCATTATTCTAGCTGACTACCCTTAGTGCTTAGGCACTAATTCTTCAGTGAGCAACGTGTAAAATTGTGACCTAGCAAAGCTGCAAATGGTAGCACACTTAATTTTATGGTTTAGGAGCATACACTTAATTTTATGGTTTCTGGAACCCCTCAAGATGTACATGTAGAATGTGGGAGTGGAAGTGGTGAATGGCTGTTTGGTCTTGAGCAGAGAAGCACGGGTAGGACGAGATGCCGGGTGTTTTACTTTGACTCTGTTGCAGGTGGAAAGAGAAAAGGCCATTCTCCTGGCCAACCTGCAGGAATCTCAGACACAATTGGAGCACACCAAAGGAGCCCTGACCGAGCAACATGAGCGAGTCCACAGGCTCACGGAGCACGTCAACGCCATGAGGGGCCTGCAGAGCAACAAGGAGCTGAAAGCAGAGCATGACTGTGAGAAGGGGCGAGACCCCAGCGAGGAAGCACACGACTATGAAGTGGACATCAATGGTTTGGAGATCCTAGAATGTAAATATAAAGTAGCTGTTACGGAAGTGATAGACCTTAAAGCAGAAATCAAAGCCTTAAAGGAGAAATATAATAATTATGTGGAAAACTACACTGAAGAAAAGGCCAAGTATGAGAGCAGAATCCAGACTTACGATGAACAGGTGACAAGCCTAGAGAAATCAACCAAGGAAAGCCAGGAAAAGATGGTCCATATGGAAAAGGAGTTGCAAAGGATGACAAGCATAGCGAATGAAAACCACAATACCCTCAACACCGCCCAGGACGAGCTGGTGACGTTTAGCGAGGAGCTGGCTCAGCTCTACCATCACGTCTGCCTGTGCAACAACGAGACACCTAACAGGGTCATGTTGGACTATTACAGGCAGAGCAGAGTTACCCGCAGTGGCAGCCTGAAAGGCCCAGATGACCCACGGGGTCTCCTTTCCCCTCGGCTTGCCAGAAGGGGAATGGCATCGCCTGTAGAAGCCAGGACTCCGACCGAGCAGGTGACAAAAGAGGCCCCAGAGCCTGGCAAGGAGCAGAGCCCAACAAAAACACCTACAATTTCCCCTGTCATCACTGCCCCTCCTTCCTCCCCAGTCTCCGACAGCAGTGACATTCGCAAAGAGCCAATGAACATCTACAACCTCAACGCCATAATAAGGGACCAAATCAAGCATTTGCAGAAAGCTGTAGATCGGTCACTGCAGCTGTCGCGCCAACGTGCTGCAGCCCGGGAGCTGGCGCCCATGATTGATAAAGACAAGGAGGCCTTAATGGAAGAGATTCTGAAACTGAAATCCCTCCTGAGTACAAAGCGGGAGCAGATAGCAACCCTGAGAGCAGTGCTGAAAGCCAACAAGCAGGTAAGGTGCCAATAAAGCAGGAGGTCGGGAGTGTCTGTTGTTTATACAGGTCGCTTGGCAAGCCTTCCCAAGAGGATTTTTAGTGGAGAGGTTTCACTCACAGGTTACTGAGCCTTTCACTCCATCACAGTGAGGGAAGGCCTTTCTGCCTTCCCACCCCTAAGCTTTTCAGCTCTGTGTTTTCTAGCACCCATTCTTGTTCTCTGTAGCACTCCACTAGCCACAAATCTTGAATACCCACTATCGAATTTAAGCATTTAAAATAAATGTTGCAAAGCTAAAGCACTCCTCAGGAGGAAAATGGCAGTTGTAAGAGTGCAAGCGGTCACTTTGGACTGTACAGGAGCTGGGCATTTCTGTGATAAAACACAGGGTGAAATGCAGAGTAATTTTCTTTACAGGTCATTGCAATTTTTAGAATGATTTTTGTTTTATTCTTATAACTTCTTCCATTGTTGTGTTTTTAATCCCTTGGGAAATTGAACTATTTTCTGTTTTGTTTTTAAGGAAAGGGGTATCTCTGCATGAGAAAGCTGCCTGAAACAGTAACTGCCATTTTTTTTTAAAAGAAGGACTCATGATGGAGTTATATTTTCTAAGAACAAGAAAACCTCAGTATTTTGAAATTTTTGGTAGTTTAAATAATCAACAACCCACTTTATTATTGCTGTTACACCAATGTAATTAAGTTGAGAATTGGAACATTCTATATAAAATGCAAAAAGAACACCTCACAATGGTGTACTTTTCAAGAGTACTCACAATTTTTTTTGCTTGCTATATCCTTGCAAACACTGTGTATCTAATAGATTCCGGGTCTGCAAGCAATTTAAAAGTTAAATATAAGCATGAAATTGTATTTACTACAGTTAGTCTCCTTATGCTCCAAATTAAGTCTGAATATAAGAGGCTGAAAGGACAATCGCTGTTCCAGATTGCCCAGGACTTTTTCCATCTTCAGTAATGCTGTGGTCACCACATGGGGGCATAAATGCTGGTTAATGGAATGGGATCCCATTCTCCAATGACAGTGATAGGATTTCTGTGTTAAAATTCCCAATAGTCAGGTGATTGGAAGTTAAAATTCAAATTTAATTGTTGATTGGATCTGCAACTGCATTTCTAGGTACTGGGAATTCTTAAATTGCAGCTATATGTCAATATATGTTGAGTCTTTTATAGCATTTCTTCCCTCTCTGCAATACAACACGTTAAATATTAGTTCAATTAATCAAGTACCATGCCTAGCAGAGCAATAATAGCCCTGAGCAATTATAGGAGGATTTTCCATGTAATTAAGATGTAATTGAAGTATATGGCTTTAGATTCCAAATTAAACACTTTTTCCATTAGCATAGAGTTATCATTTATTTAGTGATATTAGAAGAGAATGTGGCTAAGTCCTACTCTCTTATGTTTTTATTATCATTACTACTTTCAGAAATTGAGCATCTTAAGTTGTGCTCAGAACTTTTAAAAGTACTTTTATAAGTATCAGCATAAATGTTGGCAACTGTTCAACTGTGTATCAACTCTTGCAGTGCTGTTCATGCAAGCCTAATAGTAATTTCCTCAAACTTTCAAGTTAAAAGACATGGTAATACAACAGAGATGTAGAAATTTAGAGAGATGGGAGGTTAGTACAACTGTGTTGTAGCAGTACTGCCAGCCTCTGGTGATGAGTGTGTCCCAAGAACCCAAAGCACATCTCATGTTCAGGAAACATGAGTCAAGATTAATTCCCTTGAGTTCCTCCCTTCAAAACAAAACTTTTAAGCAGAAATGGGTTGGGAATATTTTTCATCAATTCATTCTGTTTAGATGAGCCTACAGAGGACATCTGGTTCAGGTTTTTGCATTTTCTCTAGAACTTCAAAAGCTTCAGTTGTGATTGGCTTAGAGCATTGTAGAATCATGAAATCATAGAATCATAGAATGGCCTGCGTTGAAAAGGACCGCAGTGATCATCAGGTTTCAACCACCCTGCTATGTGCAGGGTCACCAACCACCAGACCAGGCTGCCCAGAGCCACATCCAGCCTGGAAATGATTTGGGTTGGAAGGGACCTCAAAGCCCACCCAGCCCGACCTGCCATAGGCAGGGCTGCCACCCAGCAGCTCAGGCTGCCCAGGGCCCCATCCAGCCTGGCCCTGAATGTCTCCAGTGTTGGGGCATCTACAGCTCTCTGGGCAACTGTGCCAGGGCCTCACTGCCCTCTGAGTACAGCATTTCTTCCTAACATCTAACTTAAATGCCCCCTTTTTTAGTTCAGAGCCATTCCCCCTTGTCCTATCATTATTAGTCTGTGCATAAAGTCTACATCCTGCTCATAAGATCCCTTCAAGAGCTGGAAGGCTGCAATAATCTCTCCCCAGAGCCTTCTCTTCTACAAGCTAAACAAGCCCAGTGAAGCTAGTGTTGTTTATGCAGTTATGTCTTTTCACGCTGTATGTTGTGCAGAGGCACAGAGGCAGAGGAGCTGAATGTGTCCTCCCTCATCCCAGCTGCCACAGGTGCCAGCTCAGCTCCTGGCCTGCTTTGTGGAAATGCTGCCACAAAAAGCTGTTGGTAGTGCAACCAGCAAGGATACTAAGGTGATTTTCTGGCTTAGATAATGCCCAAAAGCAAAATGAGCACAATCAAATACATTGAAAAAATGGCACTATCTTCCTAGAGAGTCCCACCGTTAAGATCTGGATGGGGAGACCAGCAACAGAGCCCCGGATCTTGTATTCAGAGTTGGTTTTGGATAATGGAGTCGCACCCTTAATTAGGGAAGCATTGCTGCCACCTAGTGACCAGCTCAAGTATTGCAGCATCACCTAAATGAGCAGCCTTCCCTGCCACGTGCTTCATTGCTGAGTGCTGCCATCCTCTGTTACCTAGGCACAGGGGCACATGGTTCGTCAGAAGAGCAAAGCAACGAACTGTATTCACTTCTCTTTACAGTAAGTTACCTGATTGCAGGAAAGCACAGAAGGGCTCTCTGTTCTGTTTCTCCTTTTCAGCAGGCCTGGCAGTGTGGCAGTGCAGTTAGAGCTTTTAAATCTTTAATAGCATGAAATAAATTTCTGTTTGAACCTGACAAGCCATTGCCTAGCTCAATCCATTTGGCAATATTTAATGCTAAAGTCTTTTTATTCTAGCTATGTTTTCTTTGAAAATATTTTCAAATCAACGCATTAGTGTTAGACTGAGACAGAAATAGAAGACAGTGAACACTGTAACCCAGAAAAGGGTTAGGAAATTGATTATTAAACAAATCAACAGTTTGAGATAGCAAGTTGTAATATCTTGTTGGCTTGCTTGCTTGAATTGATCATGATGTATGTGTCTGTTTGTAGCCATAATAGCTATGTCAGCACCAGTTTCATGGAGCAAAACCAAGTAGCTTTAGTATTAACAAGGAGAATAAATTGTAAAGTAATATGAAATGAATTCTATAATACCTTTTAGGACCAGTTCAATAATGGTTTTGATTTTGGTGTCTAACAACAAACAGAAAGCAGAGCTGCCTGTGAGAGAAATGTAATTTAAATTCCAATTGAAAAATAATTGGTTGCTTTTGCAGGTAAATAGTTGCATGGGAAGGAACTGAGTCAGCAAGACCTTCTTGTCTGTATTGGCAGTAACTCTGATGCTTGCAGCTTCCATAAATGAGATACTGTAAAGTTCAGAAAACATAATTGAATAACCCCGGGTATGCAACATCTGATCCATAAACAAAAGCTCAGATGTTACACAGACATTGTGCAGTGGATTTTGTCCAGTGACACTGGTGGAAAGATTGAGTACCACATAGGATTTCTGCACTAAAATGGCAGGTGGCTGTTCTCCTTTCTTGTACTTACCACTGTAGCAGCTTATATTTTTTCTGCAGCTTTTTTTAAATTATTATTTGGTTTGTTTCTTTTAATATAAAATAAATGAGATAAAGTCTTCCTAGGATATGGAATATCCTAGGATATGAGGTATGTTCACAGATTTGTTGAGGGCAACCTTTAGGAAGCTGAATTTGGGCACGCTTCTCTTCTGTAAGGATAAGGAAGGGCATGGAAACAACATCACCACTTCTGACATGTGTTCACCTTGACTCTCCCCTTCTCCTCTTCCTCCCCCACACTCAACCTGCGTTGCTGGATTCTGATGGACAGAGGTGCTAAGCATGGTGTGCCACATCTCTGCCGGCATTTCACACTGTCAGGAGACCAGGTGTTGGAGCTCTCTGTTCCTTCCTTGCCTTCTTCTCAGGCACCATTCTTTGGTGCACAGGCTGAGCAACCAAATTCACTTGTCCCACTCCTTGGCACTGGATGATCTCCTGCCAGCACTGCTGTTAGCCCCTCTCCTGCTGCTTTACGTACTTCACCACAGAGTGTTCACATATTTTTCCCGTCTTCATCTTTTACTTGTGCTCTCCATTTCTCTGTGTGTTGCTCAGACACTGCATTTTGGTGTGGAGTAAAGTTCTCTAATTTCTCTGATACGTCTTTGTAATTCCCACCCACTTAAAGCCAAGTGCCTCAGAGTCATAGAATCATAGAATGGCTTCAAAGGGACCTTGAAGATCATCTAGTTTCAGCCCCATTGCTGTGGGCAGCCTTAGATCTGGCACTACATCAGGCTGCCCAGGGTGCCATCCAACCTGGCTTGAATGTCTCTAGGGATGGGGTATCTGCAGCTTCTCTGGGCAGCCTGTGCCAGTGCCTAATCACCCTCTGAGTGGAAAATTTCCCCCCAACACCTAATTTAAATCTCCTATCTTTTTGTTTAAAACCTTTCCCCCTTGTTCTGTCAATAGCAGACCATGTGAAAAATCAGTCTCCCTCCTGATTAGAAGTTCTTTTTTAAAGTACTGGAAGGCCACAATGAGGTCTCCCTGGAGCTTTCTCTTCTGCAGACCGAATGAGTCCAGCTCCTTTAGCCTTTCTTGCACTTGGCCTTGTTGAATCTCATTGGATTCTTCTGGGCATACTTTTCAAGCCTGATCTGGTCCCTCTGGATGGCATCTCTTCCTTCTATTGTATCAACTACACCACTCAGAGTGGTGTTGTCTACAAACCTGTAGAGAATGCACTCAATCCCACTGTCTAGGTTATTGATAAAGGCACTGAAGAACACCAGTCCCAAGATGGATCGCTGGGAGGACTTGTGACTAGATTCCACCTAGGCATAGAACTTCTGACCACAACCCCGTGGCTGCAATTATCTAAGTTGTTCTTTATCCACTGAATAGTCCACCCTTTAAATCCATATCTTTCCAATTCAGGAATGTATATGTATAAGGTCAAAGGCCGTATACAAGACCAGGTAGATGACATTAGTTGCCTTTCCTTGCTCCATCAATGTTGTCACTCTGTCGTAGAAGGCCACCAGATTGGTCAGGTGTGATCTGTCCTTAGTGAGCTGTGCTGGCTTCTTTGGATTCTCATCTTTCTTGTAACTGCTTACTTGTAACAGCTCTTCAGAAAGAGCAGTTAAAAGCAGTTGGGCCCTGGGTGCCTGCTTCCTTCTGTCACCCCTTGCTTGCACACATATACTTTTGTTTGCCCTATCCTCACTTTCAGAGCACTTTCCCCAGGTTTTTAATATCCTGGATTATGCCCCAGAACTGGTTCTTGGCACAGCCACATGATTCAGCTGACAGTCTTGGAGATTGGCAGTGAGGAAGGACAAACTCAGTTTTTAGGCTAGATTTGTTGCTGGAGGAAGCGCAGCATGAAGCTGTGTCTTCAGTTGGCCGTGTTCCTGAGCATGCTATCCATGGCACAGCCTAGTAGTGCAGTGGAGGGGACCAGATACTTGGGTACCTCTGAAAGAGGAGATCCAACTGCCTTTTCTCTCCTCATCTATTTCCCCGTTGCACGTCCTGACTCTGAGGTACCTCAGGCTCATTTTCTGCCTGCTTGGCTCCCCAGACTGACTCACGGTAAGCAGAGAAGAAAACCATCCGGTGTGCAAAAGGTATGGTTGGGAAAAAGCTGGGTAATTAATCTTTCTGTGGCAGCTAGACAATATAAATTGACTTAGTTACCTTGCATCCTTAGAGCCGAGGAGTCTGATAGCAGTCAGCTTTGGTCAGCATCCAGGTCCGAAACTGATGAGCTCTGGGTAACCTGAGATGTGCACAGTCTGGAGCCCACCAGCCCTTGCAAGGACTGATGGAGGGAGATGAGCATTGCATGAAAGTGATGCCCTTCTGCTCCATTGGCCCTGGCTGCCTGGCTGCAGGTTTCTAGAAGAATTCCTCCCTGCTTCGTCTTCCCTATTAAAAACACATTTTTCTTAGTTTTATTTACTTTGCTGATACTGAACTTGTGCCACCCAATCTTAGGAGACTTGCAGAGGGAGACCCTTGGCAGCCTGCAAAGGAGAGTGTTAAGAACTTGTCTGGTATATGTAATGAGCATATAAGGAGCCTTTTAAAATAGTTAACAAAGAGAAAGATCTGTTGAAGTCTTTGTTGTTTTATGATGAAATGTGAATTTTGTCATATTTTACATGCTTTCATTTTTTATTATAACACAATTACTTTAAGGCATTAATGATGGAAAAATACACTTTCACAAGGTTCTAACACCTGGAAAATAATTTTTCTACCCAGTAGCCTCAAGAAAGCTACTGGGTAGAAAATTGTTGATAGTCTACAGGAAAAGCAGAAGTCATTTATTAGCTTCATGCTTTCCCACTTCAAAATACTGAGATCATGTTTTACTAATATTTTCAGAACAAAGGCAGCGATGAAACATTGCCAAGTTTGAAACCGCAGTGCTTATGCATTCCAGCTCACTTCTCTAGGAGTGTAAAATAGCCAGAGCAAACAGGTCATTTGGATTGTGGCCACTGAAACTTTGTTTTGCTTTATCAGCCTACCCAGCCAGAACACACAGAGGAGATGCTCTTCATGAAATTCTCTGGTACAGGATATTTTCCCCTTCAGTCTCTACTGGGACAGGGAGAGAATTTTGGTTGTGAAAAGTATCTGGAAGATTAAGATGGAAGGGGACTGATTGCCTTTAACTATTTCAGTCTAGTACTTGCACGCAGTTTCCATGATATGTGGAACTACTGGGTTTACAGGGAATATGTATTCCCAATGCTAAGATAGTTAAACAATATTTTTGTTTTTGAGAAGTCTCACATTAGATGGAACAGAACATATCTTTAACTCATTTTCATTCCTAAGCAAAGGAAAAATCTTTACATTAATTCTGTTTGAACTGTCATATATAAAGGACAGTACGCTGGATTTCTCTTGCAGAACAAAGACCTTTGAATTCCAGCTTTGGGGCCAAACTCAGTTTGACCTGTAAATCCTAGCTCTGCTCTCATGAATCACTTCTGCCTCATTAGTGACCTGAGGATTCGTAAGTAAATCTGATTTAATCATGCTTGTTAAGCAGGAATTTGTCCCTCGACTCACTCTGTTCTAGATTTCCCTTCAAAAAAGAAGCTTTATTAAACATTATTCATCTTTCTTCTCCGTGTTAATTTACATGTACATTTTAGTCATGCCTGAAAACACAGAAAGCTCTGAAATCTAATGATTTCTGATTTGTCCTAACAATGCACAGGGTGATGTCAAGCATCCTGCATTATACCAAAGCATGTCACCGGGATTGATAAAGCCACATTTATTTGAATATATCCCTGAGTGTTTTGTTTTGTTGTTGTTGTTGGGGTTTTTTTGTTTGTTATTTTTTTAATCAGTTGTTGAGGATTTCAACTTTGACATGGAAAATCTTTCAGCAAATACCTATACAATTACAGGTAGTTGCTAGGGATTTTTTAAAATCTCTCAGTGTAAGTTAGTGTGAAAGTGGAGACAACTTTATTGTTGAGTACACAATTGTGGAAAAAAAAAAAAAAAAAAAGGTAAAATTTTGGTGCTGCTGCTTGAAACTGTGCCATTTCCCCAAGTGCAAATTATTGTGTTTAGCAGACATTAATATTTTGTTAAGAGACGTTATTAGTGACAAATACAGCAAGTTCAGACAACTGACTTTAAAATAGGTTTCCAACTGTTTGATCATTAGCATTTATTTTCATGTTCCCTTCCTTGCTGCTTTAAAATAACGCTGTTCTACAATTCTCTCCCCTTCTGATGGCTCAAGTACTCAAAGGGGAGAAGTAATTGCTGAAATGCTACAATTTATTCTGCACTAAATGAAGCAAAAAAATAATGATAACCTCCCCACCCCTGCTAAAGGCAATGGAAACGTTTTTTCTTCATGTCATTCAATGGTAATAATTTAAACTGTCTCACAGCAGCAGTAGGTATAAAGATAATGTATATCTTTAAACATTTTGAATAACTTCAAAATGATACTAAACTTCATCAGTTCAACAAAAGATTCAACTCTTGCAAAAATGAAACAACTATAACTATTATAAGCAGTAGGGCAGTAAAATAAAGCAAATTATTGGAGGAAACGGAAAAAACAGAAAGAAAGAAGGAAGCTGAGAAATTAAGGATTAGCTGGCTAAAAATCCTTGCTTTACTTTAAAATGAAAATTCTAATTTATCCTTTCTTTTTTCTTCTTTGTAGTTACGAAAGCTGCCAACATAATGTAGTTTCGCGCAACAGTAGGTATTGCCAGTGGTCAAATAAAATACAACCTGCCACAGCCTAGCAATCACCTCATGCAAAGAAAGCCGTGTCAGGGTGCATGAAGAAAACCACATCAGGCCAGCCCTCAGCTACAAAGGCTGAGTCTAACATGCCTTAGCAGCACGGTCAGACACACTTGGTGCCTTACTGCAAACCAGAAATGTGTTAGCAACTCCTCAAGCTGCAGTTACTTGTTCACTTGTCTGAGCCCTCAGCATACGGCTGCATAGTTTTGCACGGAAATTTAAGGTTTCAAGTTGTAGACAGCTCATTAGGACTGGCTTTGTGCCTTCAACTGCTTTCTCCTTTCCCTGGCTTCATGGAATTCAGCATGGGCGTCCAACCTTTCAATGTGCCTGGGCCGCATTGAGAGGAGTTGTCTTGGGCTACATATCACATATGTAATGTAGTTAATGTATATAACTAAGAAAACTTATTTTTTTAGATTTTTAAAGTAAAACATTGCACAGAATCACAGAATTGTAGGGGTTGGAAGGGACCTCCAGAGATCATCGAGTCCAACCCCCCACATTGGAGAAGGACAAAAAAAAGCAAGATGAACGTGGAACGAGTGTGATATTTGACCTTGTTTTTGTGAAACTAATACATCGGTCTGGTTCAGTGGCAGTGGTTGTAGTGAGTTCTCAAGGTGCTCATCGGAGATTTTTGATGAAATTTTACTCTTCCCTAAAAACAGTTGTTCACAAATGTACATAATGCCAAAAAGCGATGACATGAACAAGGTGTGAATATGAAGTGAGGGATATCTTTCTCTGGTGGGATAGGGCCTATAAAAGTTGAGTAGGGAGACATGATCAGATTTTTCTTTGATGTGAACATCTGATTGCAACTCAATACATTCCATTTCAAAATTTGCAGGTAATGTATTTATGTCTCTTGAAAACAGTCACAAATATACCAAAAATTTGATAATTTTTTCAGCACTCTTGAAACCTATTCTCAAATTCTTCTATCAAAATGGAAAGCATGGCTGCATTTTGCTCACTGTTCACAGGACTGTGTTTAGCCAATGTATCGAAATGCATAAAATTATTTGCCATAACTTGAGTTAGTGCTGCACTGTGCCTTCCTCTTGTCTTGGTTTCAGCCCACGCAGTGCCAATCAGACACCAGTGTTTGGTTGTTGCTGAGCAGTGGGTGCATGCCTGGGGCTGAGCTGAGCCTCTTGGTGGGCAAGAGCCACTGCCATGATGGTGTGGGGCAGGGAGCAGCCACAGGATGGGCTGGGCCAGGCCATGTGCAGGCCACAGGCCGATGATTGGACACACCTGGAGTACAACTTAAAGACAGCGTGAAAGGGCACCATCTTAGCTGTTATCAGATGTCTGTGTGGTAAGCAAATACCCTTGTCTATGTTTTCAGACAGCTGAAGTGGCATTAGCCAATCTGAAGAATAAATACGAAAATGAAAAAGCTATGGTGACTGAAACCATGACCAAACTACGAAATGAGCTGAAGGCTTTGAAGGAGGATGCGGCAACCTTCTCATCCTTGAGAGCAATGTTTGCAACCAGGTAAGGGAAGTGATTTCACCGTCTGCCTCAACACTGTAAAAGTAAGTGTGCTAAATAGGAGCAGACTTAGCTATGGATGTTGGGTGCGTAAGAGGAGAAACAGAAATTATTTTTTGCAAGGTCAGGGATTTGCTGGATGAAGGTGAGTGAGTCTTACAGTGCACGCTGTGAAAAACATGCAAGCTTTCAAGTGATACTGAGAAGCACGTCTTTGAAAATAGGGCTGGAGAATAGCAATGTCATTGCAACCTTGAATAAGGTGTTATAACTGCCAATATCAGTCTCCAGTCTATTTGCATTTATAGGGCTTTTTTAAGTGGAAATCAAACAGTAGATTTATATGGCTGATACTCATATTCAGAAGTATGCCGTGATTCGGTCGTGTAAAGCTGTCATGTGGATAATGATGATCTTCAGAATCCTGTGTTTTCATTATCATGAGATTTATTACTTACCACTGGAAAAATCTATTTCATCAACCAGCCTGTGCTGTAATCCAGCACTAATAATTCTAAGGCCATTGCAATTTCACATTCCAGCATGAACTCTTATTTTCTCCAGCTGTATTATTCAATTTATTAACTTCTCTTCACAGGATCAAAGTTTCACTTATCTTCTGTAGCATAGTTCCTTCTGACAGGGCAGTAATTAATCATCTCTCTTCTTTCATTCTACCACACTCAGAAGAGCTTTTGTTTTTAGCTGCTTTGTAAAAATTACCTACAAATAATTTGTATTTGAAGATCCAGTGATTCCATCAAAAAATTCTTAACACACAAATGAGATAGTAGTAACCTCAGAAAATTTTTCTGTTTGTCATGATTTTTTTCCCCATTATGATTAAATGCAATGCAGATTTCTTGCTTGAACTTTAATCTCTAAGCAGTAAGACTTCGTGCCTCATGCCAACATCTCCCCAGCACTCTCTTGTAGTATATAGGTGCCATCTCACCTCTTCCAGCCTTTTTTGGTCCTTTGTTGCTTGGTGACAGTAGCAGCAGCATCTGGGAGAGATGGAAAAGTGGAGGAGGGGCCATTTGCATGCCATGACTTTGGTGCTGTGTACAAATTCATCATAGGTTCATCGTTGGAAGAGTACGTGTAGTGCCATAATGGAAATGAAGAACCAACTCATCAGGTGAAGTGAACCAAGGTAGCTCTGTTCATTTCATTGACATCTAGAGATTGTCTTCAGGAAAGCAAACTTCTGTGTGTGTTTTAAAAATATGTTTGTTGACTTCGTTTACAAACTCATTATTCTAAGAGTTACACAAATGTACTAAACTCTGTACAACTACCTGGAGGGCTACTAAGCCCTGAGGAGAGAGCTAGCATCTTGAGCATAATGCAAACAAGGGACTTATGTGGAGCCTATATCATTAACCTGCAGGATAAAACAAGTTTGGAAAGATCTGAAAGTTGTTACTTAAAGAGGATGTTAGGCTGTTGGTGTGCTGAATGCTTCTTATCCCATTTGGGTATCCTGACTGAACACTTTTGCCAGACAGAACACACATATCCTAAAGCTGGCAAGAGACAGTGTCTTATTTTCCATGAGAATGAAGCTTAAATGGTGCCATCCATCTATATGCCTATTCTAAATGTCTTATGTGGGCTGTAATTAAACTTCTGTTTCTCTTCTACAAACTATAAAGGGAATCTGAGTGACTTGCTGAGTTATCGATTTCCACTTTATAGGTGTCTAATAGTAGTAGAGAAAAAACTCACACAAATTATCTACCGCTGTTTGTAAACTCCATGCCGTTGTGATTGAAAGCACACTGCATAGCCTATGGAATTTATCTCGGCCCTTGAGATCATAACTTTTGCACAGTGTTTTCTAGGGGCAGAGATGAAAAGTTACTCACTCACTGAAAAATATTGCACATCACTGGGATCCTATAGATTTTTCTATAAAATATTACTTTTCCTTCCCTTACTTTGTGATGTGTTCACCCTCATAACAAAATCAGTTTATCTAAATGTTCAAATCATTGGCTCATTCTGAATATTTCATTTGGAATATCATCTGTTTAAATGACAAAGCCATGATCTGCTGTAGATGTTCATTCAAGAAGATAAATCTGTTTGGAAATAGAAGAATGTAAGATTCTCCATGCAGTAACATTTGATTCAGTAGCAACATTCATTAAAAAACAAAACAGAAAAAAACCCAGTTGTTTACTCTTGTTAAGTAAAACAGTTGTTTCCATGGTAATCTTACATCATGTAGTACTTACTTCTCAATTTTTGTTGTAGGGAGAACATCCCTCTGAGAATAGAGCTGTATTATAGATCTGAAAATGATTGTATATGCTGCTTGATTGACCAATGAAGGTTGATTATGAAACCTTCTGTTTCATAATCTCTTCCTTTCTGTTCATTTGACCCCTGAATGGATGTTCATTCTGGTGCTGAACTTTATGCTTTCTTCATCACATGCACTGAATGAAGTTCATGCCATGTTATAAGGAGAGAATAGCACAAATGACTGATTTGAATAACAAAGATTACAGTGTTATCCAAAGCTTCATTATGTGGAGGGCAGGAGCATTCCTTTTTCCATGATTTTCCCTGATACTTGTACATTCTTCAGTCTTTGAGTGCTTTCTTCCTTTCTGCTCTTCCTCAACTCCAAAGTCATTCTGTCCAGCTTGTACCTCTTCTTTTGATCTTTTTATTTGCATGGACTGTTTGTTTCCTAATCCAAAGTCTCTGTGGTCCTGATCTCTACAGCTTCCTCTTTCTGTCTTCATTAGCCTTTATCCCTTTCTGAATTTACTTCAGAGCTGCCGAGGATGTCAAGGAGGTCCTCACCACAGTTCAAGCTCCCTTTTCCCCATACACTTCTCTTGAATCATGAAACCACATAAATTCAACAGACTTACAGGTGAAAGAGGGTCAGTTTTCTAGGCCCTTCTTGTAATCTATTTGGAAAGCTTAGAGACCTGGAGAAGGTTGAGATGTTGAAATTAACTGGAGAAATAAAAATTTATCCTAGCTGAGAAGAACAGCTAATGTTACATTATAATTGTTCACTTTCAGGCATTATAAATATTTTGGTTTTTAAAGTCAACTGTGATACAGTTTTGGGGGCATGCAGTAGACTCCACTGATGGAGTCTCTTCCATAGCAGCAGTTCCATTGGTGCATTTTAATGGTGTATTAACCCTGCTGCTGCAAATTCTGCTGAAGAAGTAGTCTGCTGGGGCTGTGTGCTGGTGGGTTGTGTGGAGCTGGCAGAGCAGAGTTTAAATTTCTGCTTGATATGTGGGCAATATGTTGCCCATCAGACTCCCAGTCTGCTTATGTTCTGTGCTGTTTCTGATAGTCCCAGAACAGAAAAATTGTGTGAGCCTTTCATGCTTTTCCTGTTGGGAGGGAATCGGAAGCTAATTTTACCAAATCCCTACATAAATTTGTTTTCCCATCTTAAATAGAGACTCTCTTAAAGAGAGAGCAAGAAATACTGTTTGTGATATTGTCACACTCCTGATGCTGCATGCACTGATTTTATTCTCTGTCCATCAAGAGATTTTCTTACGATTTACAATTAGAGAAAACGTGTGCTTAAGGGATGGACTAGGAAGTATGGACAGATCCTAGAGCTATCCTGAAGGAGAAAGCATTTATAAGTAGAAGAGAATTATGCTTACATTGGCAGAGCAGAGGTATGTCATTGACAGTGTCTCTGGGTTTAGCTGAAGCTCTGCTAAGATTTATGTGACCTCAATTATGCCTAGGCCTGACTTGTTATTTGGTTTACATTCCTCATGTGTTAGTTTATACGAAATAAGCAGGTCTATGCATTTGTCTGCTTCCTTTCTGAGACAAAAGAAGTGAGAAATAGATGAAACCTTGACTTTTGTGCCCATGATAAGTAGACCAGCATACAACAAGACAACAGTGTTATTTACTAGTCAGTTGCATTTTACACCCATCACAGGACAAGGCACAAACTGGGAAAGAGCTCTGATGTGGGTGGTCCCTCCCTGGAGGCATTCAAGGCCAGGCTGGATGGGGCTTTGAGCAACCTGGTCAAATGGGAGGTGTCCTTGCCAGTGGCAAAGGGGTTGGAACAGGATGATATTAAGGCCTGTTCCAATCCAAACTGTTCTATGATTCTGTGTAGAAAGATGTAATGTAATTTCTGTTATTCACTATCTCTTGAGCTCTTTTAAAAGGCCCGTTCAGAGCTCTGGAGCCCTGCCTGCTCTGCACTGCTCTGCACTGCTCTGCACTGCTCTGCACTGTGTCAGAAGTAATTTCTCTTAATAGCTCTTAACTTTTTCTTCCTCTTTATGACTTGAGACTTCACTAATGTTTATAAAATACATGGGCAAAAGGCAATATGAACATGTAAAGTTTTTTTTCTTTTTAAATTGGAAACACTTCTATTTTTATCCCTTACTCGCAGGGATATAGCAGGGATTACTTTATTGCAGGGAAATGCCATGGCTGCAGGCAGTAGCTACCTCCCACTATATGGAATAACCTTTGTTGCTGCAGACTTCAAGGAGATCTCAGGCTGTTAATTCAATGGTTTCTAAAGTTAATTATGGCCTTCAGTTGTTTGATTTAGGTTTACCCTTTCTGAATGCTGTTTCTCAAAAAATATGTATTCTTGAGCAACCGGCACAGGGACAATGGCCCACATGTTTGGGCAAAATAATAGGAAACTTCGCGTCGTGGTGGAGGTCAGATGACTGGAACCACCCAAACACTGCACTGAACTGCCAAGAATGCTGGATTGCTATTATGGGAAGACTTCTAGAAAGGGCATGCAGTTAATGAGAACAATTAGAAAATGTTGTATTTACGGAATTGTTTTTATCTTGAGACTAAGGCCAGCTAACAGCATTTAATTCATCCAGGTTTCTAAGGCCATCCTGTTAAGACTTCACAGCAAGTTTGTCTAAGTCTGCTTCAGTACTGTCCACATTCATGGAAGTTATGTTAACTGTTCAGTTATGCTGTTTCGCAAAGCAGATTTCTAGATACAAGAACATCCTGAGGCCTGAGGAAAAAAACAGACCTCTTCCAAAAAGAAAAAAAATTTTAGGATGCTTCTGGGCATTCTAAAGCAAGGCAATTTGTTCCTCCGGTGGTACAGTGCTACAGGTGTTGCTGCAGATGTCACTTCTTTATTGTAATTCTCAACAGAAAATGCATTTGAAAAGAAGTGTCCTCTTGAAATAGAGGAAAGCAGGAAAGAATGAAAAATTGATACAGAATTTGGTTACATGATTGAATCTTTAAAACTCTGACAGCTCAGACCTTATAGTAGTTCCTATTTCAAATGAATTTAATTTCCAGAATGCTTGTTACATTTTCATGTTTCATCAACAACTCTGGCCAAGATCTCATAGCCTGCAACAGAAGTAGATACGCAAGTGCACTTGAAGTCAAACAATGTTTCAGAAATCTCTCTCTACCTCAGGGCTTATATACAGTCATGCTTGTTAAGGTCCTGTAGGAGAAAGGTAATAGTGAAACTATAATTGAAATTATGGCTGGCATAACCATTTTCCTTTGAGTTAAAGTGCCTAAGTTATTCAGAAGGAGAGTGCCTCGTGTGTGTGCGTGTGACAAGGAGAAGTGTGAAGTTTTGCATATGTTTTGCTTCTGTTTCCCAAAGAGAAGTTTAAGGTTACAAAAATAAATAAATAAATAAATAAATGCAATCACTCCATTTGCAATAATTCACAAAGTTTATTGGTTCACATATTCTGAGAAGTAAAAATAACACGCTTTTCTTTCCTTATTTTCTATGAATGGTAATGATGAAGTTAAATCCTCATCCAGTATGTTGTGGTAATTACATAGCAAAGTTATTTAAATTTACACAGGTAATATGTGGGGAGGAGATTTGATGAAAGATGCATTATTTCATATAAAAAGTCCTTACATATTGCCAAGACTGTCTGATGATCAGACAGTGTTGCTAGCTGTGAATCATTTCACTGATGGCATGCATCTACCATTGTTATTGATTAGATGTTTCCAATTTTAATGAATTGTAACTATTTCACTTCAGAAAGTCACTAAGACCATTCTAAAATGCCTTGCTCTTCCTATTCATTTTACTGAATCAATGTTTAAAGCAGGACTAAACTGCATTTGATCCTAAATGCTACTGAAATTATAAGGAGGTGGTTTTGTTTCAAAATCTGTCTGAGAGATCCAATGTTTACCTAACTGATTAAAAACATATTACATTGTTATTATTATCATTATAGATACAGGTTTTACTGCTGATTGAGAAGTACTGTCATTCAGATCCAAGTCCAAATTTATTCAGCAGGACAAGAATACAGGCTCTCTGCTTCCAGAATTTGGTTCAGCAAAAGCTTGGATCTGAATCTGCCCCTATAACTGAGGTCTGGAATTACGATCACTTTAGGGTTGGTTCTTGGATCAGTTCCCCAGATTTCTGCCTTGTTTGTTTTCCCAGGTGTGATGAGTACGTCACGCAGCTGGATGAGATGCAAAGGCAGCTGGCAGCTGCAGAGGATGAGAAGAAGACCCTAAACTCTCTGTTGCGCATGGCTATCCAGCAAAAACTTGCCCTTACCCAACGACTGGAGGATTTAGAGTTCGACCATGAGCAGTCCCGACGCAGCAAAGGCAAGCTTGGAAAGAGCAAGATCGGCAGCCCTAAAGTAAGTGAGGAGGCATCAGCCACCGTGCCAACCATAGACACTTTCCTCCTGCATAGTCAGGGCCCACAGCAGCCAAACTTACTGGTCAGCAGTGGCACTCAGAGGAAAAGGTATGCATGCAGTGATCTTTATAGTACAGTGCAGTGTCCAGACTTTCATTAAAGTCGTTCACTGAATTGTAAACATTCTATTTTTGGTTTTCTTTTCTTTTTTATATTTGAGTGGGGAAAAGGAGGTGGGGAACATATGAATACAGAATTCAAAGCCTGGCAACATGTGGTTCTGGTCCACCTACTCACAATGTTATTTCCTCCTTCTTAATGCGGTGTTTTGCATTATATTGTGTTGGTGTCTCAGTGCATCTTGTGTGTCTTTAATATTAGTGTAAATATATTTTCTTTAACAACCCTTCCTTAAGTTTCCCTTAAGATTTTCCATAATGAGCATCTGAAATCTAAAAGAATTGTTCTGTATGAGCATTTCAGTGCTTAACACGAAAGAAGTTGCATCTCTTTGTTAAGCTCTGATGCTCACTTGCTTTTCATCAGTGCAAAAAGAATATGGATGTGTTCACTCTGATCAATTTTTCTGCATAGGAGCAAGCAACCTTTTGAAGGGGGATGGCTGCCATTCATAGCCTAATGCAAATATTTTGCTGCTTAAGCAGTGAGTTCTCGTCTTGTCTTGTGACTGTCCTGCCAAAGCTCTGTAGCTGTGGGAATCTCCATGGTTCTGAAGACAAAAAGGACTCTGCTAGAGAAGTCCTAGATAATTGTTCATTTTTCTTATATGTTCTAGTCACAATGCAAAAATAAGAGAACATTCTGGGAGCCTTGCACGTATCAACTCCGGGATGCTGAGATATAAGTCAACCTCATCTCCTCCTCCCCTAATTTGATTTCCAGTGCAGTCAAGGTGCTCTGCCATGGAAATGACATGGGGTGGCAACAGTAGTTGGTTTTTACCTATAAAGCAAATTAACACAATATTGTCATTGATGAGGTTTTGAAAGGTAATTAAAGTAAAACTCTTTTGTTTCCATATGTATTTTTCTTGGATCTCCTGCAAGACTATTCTCACCTTCCCTTTGTGATCAGAGCCATCCCAGGACTTCAGGGACCTACCTCCAGAAATTATTAAGAGCCCCCCCTCATCCCGCCTCCACAGAATCATATCTTCTGAGGGGTCCCCCTTCCATGAGTGAATTCATCCATGGGCACCGTCTCAGCAAGGAAAAAAGGTTAACTGTGGCCACACCAGGTAAACATTTTTTCCTTGGGTGCATGTGGTGCTGAGTGGTTAGCAGAGCAGGGGACCCTCCCGGCACTGCAGATGCAATCTAATTTGGGTACCTTCTTGTGACTTGAACAGCAAAATGTCTTCTCCTGTGTCACCTGTAGCAGGAGCTGACATTCTGCCAGCTGTGGCCCAAACTGGTTCCAAATGCAGTGGGGGAAGTCCCACTGAGGAATACATGGGTGCAGTCCTGCTGGCATCCACAGAGGCTGCACCCCTGTGCTTAGGTGGTGCTTGGCTATGTTGATAGTCATCAAAGGAGACTCAGACCGAACAAGACAGAGAAGTCAGAGGGATGAGGACTAAGGATGGAGTTGCTGGCATTGTCCATCTCCTGCCCACACTGCAGTATTCAGTCAGGTTTTTCTAAGGTGTAATGTCAAACTCAGATGATCTAGCTTATATAAACTGAGTTGTGAAGTGTTATCTTCGCAGGAAGCTTTTGCTCCTCCTTTCCTGCCCAACTATAGTATCTGCTTAGAACAGTGTGCAGAAGGAAATCCAATCTGAAAGTCATTTCAAAGGTTGTGACATCTTTCTCCTGACAAAGTAATAACTACTTTTCTTCTGTGCCTGTGCAGAACTTTTAGCCTGCAACTATGCACATCTTTTTCATTTAGAGTTTTGAGATTTCTTATACACAAAAAGCAGAAGTAGAATATGTAAAAGCTAAAATCCATGAAGTGCTTTCTGCTAAAGTAAGTACCTATTCCAGAAAGCTGAGCAATACCCTAGAGTATGTTATGTCTCAGTGCCATAAATACCATACCACCTTTGAGTAGTGCCATGCCGGTAATACTCGTAACACTCATAAGGACAAGTGTAAAACTGCAGTTAGTGTTTCTGCTAAGGAGTGTTGCAATAAGTAAATTGAAGAGCTGGTTCCTGTGAGGAAAAGGGTGGGTAGGAAAAAGCAAAGACTTAAAAATTTGTAAAATAAAAGGTACAGAGCTTTTGTGAGGAAGTGGAAGGAAGTAGACCCTCAGATGGCAATCTTCTACCATATGTTTTACCAGACCTCTATTTGTAATTGTACTTCTAATGTACAATTTACAAGAGACCATCAGGCCAAGGAAAAATGGTGTTTAATCCAAGGACTTGATGACCTTTGTGTGAAGACATGTGACCTCTGTATCGGATCTGCTCTTTGATGGTTAGAAGAAGCAATGATTTAAAAAGAAGAGTGCTCAACAGATAAGACAAATTATTTACTGTTCTGCAAAATTGTTAGTAATAAATATATACATTTTACATTACATTGTAAAATATGTAATCTTTGAATATGGAACTCTAGGTCCTGACTTTCTTTATGCATTAAATTTTTGTCCCCATTTTTGTGGACAACCATCTAATGTCTCTCAGAGCATCACAGATTCACAGGCCAACAGATTGAGAAATACTGGCACAGTCTCTCTGACTTCTTGCGGTAACAGAGGCCAAGGGATAAAGCAGCTTGAAAAGTAGAATTGCCTTGAAAATATATTTGTTTAGAGTCTCATCTCACACCTTAGGTACATCTTTTTAAGTGAAGAGGCTTGAGACAGTGCTACTGATTTATGTCACAGTTTCCCTTGTGATCATAAAATAGTCAGCTTTCTGACTGCATTTGTCAAAACTGTATTCCATTACATGGACTTGGTCTCAGCCAGGCATCCTGACAGGTGAGCCTGACAGGTTCAAACCAGTGATTTATTTTGAGCACTCCAATTCCATTCTCAGCAGAGCCCATGTCAGAATCAGGATGAGGATCAGGATCAGTCTTGCCAATTCCTGGAAGGTTATTAAAAGACCAAAGGAGTAAGACACTAAGTAGGATTTTATGTGTTCTGTCTAGTTATCTTTATTTCCTGAAGGTAAAAGGAACAGTAAAAGATGGTATTCTGCTGCCTTTAGGGAATGTTTAAAATGCCTGCTTGTAACAGAGAATTTATTTTTCCAGATGATATATGCAGTAAAACAAACAAGCAAAGTAACAACTCCCCCCTTCTTGGGTGGGTTTTCTATGGCACTGAGGTTGCCAGAGTGCAAGAAACATCTGGACAATCCTTTCAGACAAATGGTCTAATTTTTGAGTGGTCCTGTCCGGAGCCAGGAGTTGGACTCAATGATCCTTGCGAGTCTCTTCTAACTTAGGCTGTTCTATGATTCTTCTTCATCACAGAGATGGCAAAAGAACTATGTCCAAACTCATACGCTAGGAGTGGGAGGGAGAATGAATCAGGACAAAATTAATTGTGTTGGGTTTTAATTTTGTTTTTTAAAGCCGTGAAAGGTTTCCATCCTCTGAAGATTTCAGCCACACGATATGTGTGATTTGCTATCTTTTCATTAGCTCCTAGTACTGGGGACTGCGAGGCTGTAGGTGGGAATGCATTTGATGGAGACTAAGAGCCAGAAAGCTGCTTTCTTCAGAGGTAGTTCCTGGCATGAAGAATCACTCATAAAGCCCTGAAGACTCACTATTGAAGCTAAACTAAGGGCCTTTCAAGAGAGTAATTTCTTACTTGATTTCCCCTTGACTGCCCTCAACTTTGAATCAGCACGTGTGTCCATCTGACATCAAGCTGTGGCAATATGACCTTATCTGGGCCGTCTAATTGAATTAATGGCTGCTAACCACTGTGGCTAAATATATCACTCATCCATTTCCAAAGTATCGCACTTTGTTTCCTCTAGGTAATACCCTAGGTAATGGTGTGCATATAGTTTTGCCGTGCATTTCTTTTTCCCTTCTGTTATTAACATATATTTTTACACATCAAAATCTTTATTCTTCTGATAGAGAGATCCAGCCTGTATTTGTCCAACAGAATTCCAGCCTACTTTCGCATGTTGCTTTTTTCACGATTACCTGAAGAATTCAGGGCATAAAGAAAAAAGCTGGTTTTGGCATTGTTTAACACTGAATTAAAAATGACCTTTCATTGCAGTTGTATTCAAAATCTTTCCAAATTTTCGTATACAGGGCTTGAAAACAAAGTCAGTAGATATCTCCTATTGTCTTACAGTCAGAAAAATGAAATACGCTTCTCCTGACTTCTTCAGCAAAAGAACAAGACAGAAAAAGACTACTATAAGTGCCTTTATACTAGTTTTTTTGTTTGTTTGTTTTTCTTCTTTTTTTCCATCTGTTACTTTAGGATGGGAATTCTCAAAGTTGAATTTAAAATTCTCCAATTCTGGTTGAAGATTTGTGCACAGTCCAATATTTTACTCTACGGAAGTAGAAAAAGAAAGAAAATGCGTGACACATTTCTCTCAAATCCACAGCCTATCAAGTTCTCATGTTTGTTGACACAACCTGGTTTAGCCTATCAAGTTTCTACAGAACTATCTTGATTTACTTCAGTTTTTGTTCTGTAGGTTTTAGATTTTTTTAATTTTTTTTTCCATTTTTGCAAGACCATTTCATAGAATGGTGTTTCTAAAGCTTTTAAAAATAAAAGCCACTTTTAATGGCTTTTGACAGTAAATTTTGGAGAACTGTTCTTTCCATAAAACACATTAAACATGAAAGTTTGCTTGATTTTCAGATGTCTTTCAAGGCTGTTTTACAGAATGGCTTTTACTTCTCCTGAGAAGAGACTAATATGGAAGATAAAGACAGCTCAAGGAGTACCATATAATAGTGCAACTGCTCAAGCACTCAGACCATCACTTCTTGTACTTAATTAAAAGTATATGTATATCTTAACAGAAAATCATCCAAGACTAATTTCCACTGTAGCTCTGTTATATTCAAATCAAAAATGATTAACAATTTGATACAAATAACTAGTTTTTACTTAATGGTTTGCATTCTTACCATCAAACTCAGCTAAATTTGTGTAATGCTGAAGGAAATTCCAATAGAGCAGAATGATAATAAATGCTAATAGATTATCCAAGAACTAATTTGCACCATCTGAAGGTCGAAATTATTTCTTAAAGCTGACAAGGAAAACAATAATGAAAGAAACTCAGTCATCCAATATGGAGGTCCTAGTAAGTCTCTCAGTTAAGTTTTTAATTTGAGACACAAGGGGAATTGCATAAGAGTTGTCTTTGTTAACTGCCCTTTTACAGGTAGTGGTTTCACCTAAGAGGAGTAAGTTAGAAATCTGGGAATGCACAGTCTTACCAATACGAGGAGCAGTGGGTCTTCTGAGTAGAGCGGTCATTATAGGGAGTTATAGGAAATGCAAGGTGTTGTGTAACTTCTCCCGACAGAAGGATTGGGCAACACCCACTGCTGCTATTTTCATTTCTTCATACTATACGTTGAGCTCTTTCAAGGTGTAATTTTTTAGGAAAATGCTTTTTAAGAAATACTCTGTAGATTCACTGTGAAAACAAAAGTGCACAACCTTTCTCTTATATATGTCTTAAAATAACGTTGTTGTGGAAGTTGTCACATGGGACAAGATTCTTGGCTTCTGTTTCTGCTTTTTCACATTGTTTAAGTAGTGGGAAGATATGGAAAATATGTTCAAAGAGAATATTATGGGTAGAAACTCTTGGTAGGAGATGAAGCTGGCTTTCCCTTCCCAGTTTGGATGCAGTGTTTGGGAAAATGATCAGGAGTGGTGCAGGCTGATGCTCAATGGAAGAGGCTGCCCACAGAGAAGACCCATGCACCCTACATAAATGGAAAGGCAGGGGAAAGGGGAAGATGTTTTTGATAGTAGTTTGTCTTCTTTCAGTATGTGGTGAACAGGGCTTAAGCTCATGGTCTGTAGCTGTGTGCTTTGTTTTCTTGCTTAGAAATATTTTGCAAAAAATGGCTCTAGCTTTGCTTTAGAACTTAAATACCAGAATCACAACACTTCTCAGACATTTCTGAACCATGCTACCATAAATACTACTTCAGTTACCTAAACTTTGCCTTTTTGAATACACTTCTTTCACTTTCGAAACAGTAGGACTGTTAGAACTCTGAACAGTGAAGAAAGCACGGCTTATTTAAAAATTATTATGGAAGAAGTTGTTTGAGGAACATTGTCAGACGAGGCCTGAATTTTGTTAGGAGCGTGCACTGAAGATCTCCATAACTGATCAGGTCATCCTGTGAACAGTTTTCAAAGCAGTTATTTACTTCCCCTAGTTGAGTTATCTCCGAGCTTGTACAATCAACTATGGCAAGGCTCATACAATATTGGTGTAACATGTCTCTGCTCTCTATAGAAAACAAATTTTATGTGACTTTTACCAGTGTTTTGAAAACCTAGAGGGTTTTTTTGTTTGTTTGTTTTCATCTGAACATGATGCTCTTCACAGAAAGGATAATTCAGTCATTATTACCTGTGTTCCACTTTTTGTTCTGCATTGTTCTATTTTCTGTGACTTTTGTAAATATGGCATATCTGTGTATATAAGTGTCCATTGTTTAATGAGTGTTATTAGTGCATATATACAGATATATGTATATACTTTCTTGCTCTTGGGGCCATGTCGTGCATCTGATATGCTCATTTAACAAAGCTTAATGAGCATTACATGTTTATGCCATTTCAAGCATGGTACATTGTCCTTGTGAAGGCCGTTTTGAATTTGAAGAAGAGTATCCTTGCCAAGGACATTAGTTGGCTGTAACTGATGAAGAAGTCAGCTAGCTAAATGTACTTTTACCTCTTGGTGCCACTGTGAACAGGACTTTTTTGCTCTATGCTTTTCCTCTCTTTCACTTAGCTTTCCAGTTGCCACAGATGAGACCAAAATCATTTCATGCTTATCAGTATAATTTAGCTACTTCAACATAATTTAGCTGCTATGTCATGAATTCACTGCAATTCTATGGGTTACACTGAATTCTTACTTTTATTTTTCCTTACATAAAAAGTGGATACAAAATAAAACCTCTTTTAATAGAAATCCAGATCTGTTTGTTAAAAGATTTGGGAAGAAAAAAAAAAAAAAAAAAGAAAAAGATTGCAGTGAAACCCATGCTTTACTGTTTCATATTTTCATCAAAAGGTTATTGACATTTTTCCTTCTATATCCAAGTTATGATCTCATTGTTAGCTGGAATATTAAATGTTAACATAATTTGCTGAAGTTCTCCAGTAAATCTTTATTAGTCTCCTGATTATTTCTAACAATATGGGCATGCAGGTGATACATCATATGTTATAGGTGTGTTACCAGATATTTCTTGCTTTCTGTGAAAATTTTGGGCTTTGGAATCCAATGTTATCTATTAGATAAAATAGCACTTCAAGTTTCTTGAAAATGTTGATAACAAAAATCATCTGTCTTTATCTTCTTTTATGACAAGGTTTAATGTGGTTTCACGACTTACTGATTTTTACCATCAAATATACAGGAATATTCAATATTGCGCTTCTCATCTCATAAAATAGGCAAAGCAGAAGTGAGTATCTGTTTAAATTAGACACACTGATATTTTAGCTCTCCGGTAGAGCAATTCCTTGGACTGTTGTGATGTATGGAGTAAGTTCACCAGAAATCTTTAACCAAATTGAGTATCTCTAATAATAAGTATTTTCCTGCCTGCATTTTTAGACCTATGAAAACTTATAGTTGTACCTTATGTTGTTTCTTCCAAAGCCTATTTAAGCTGTTATTGCCATTAGCTTCAAGTTTTGGATTGGGCCCTTGTTTTCCTGCAAAATACTGCAAATATTTTTGGTTTAAATATATTTGTGACCATCTGAAATATATTTCAGAAACTAAGGTTTCCATAAAAAATGGGTAATCATCTCGACAGAAATATTATTTATTTTAAGACCTTCCTTTTCCTCTTTTGCAATCTCTGAAATGTGTGTGTGTCTGTTAGTGAATAAGTATCTCATGATGCCTCAGATGTTTCTCAATGTGCTTGTTATGAACTGTGTATAAAAGAAACTGAATGTATTTATTGTTTCAGCTTCTACCCATTCCCATTTCTGCTGTTTTACTAACCCATTATTTAGCTTCTTGACAGATTTAATGAGGAATTATTTAAAGCATTCAAAGAAACCATTTGAAAAATGACATAAACTCATCGTGATATAAAAAGTGTGAAAAAACCTACAGAGTTGACAATTAGTCTTTTAATGTTTTTAGTTTAAACTTGGAGAATAAATGTATCTCACACATTTTATTAATGAGTAAGAAAAAATCTTCTATTATTATTACTGTTCTTAATATGAGCTCCAGTAAAGAGCAAGACTGGCATATAGCTTGGATATGTCAATACTGAAGCACATGGATTGATGGGAAACAGCTCTCAAGGCTGGGGATAATTTAGATCTAAAAATAAAGTAGAAATCAAGTCATGCAAGGTAAGGGGAGAGAGAGTATTTTGTTACTGCTGCACAGATGAAAGAGCTCACTAGAATATAGCCAAGACACCCGACATAGTATAGGAAGCCATTGAGTAAGAGATGTACTAAGCTATGTCTGTCAATGTCAACGTGTCACGTAGTGCACAGAGTTCTTAATGATGCTCCATGGGTTTTATGGGTTTCATTGTGGAATTCAAATAAGGCAGATAGCACTTCTCTAAATGTTATAAGAAAATAGCTATGAAATACCCTGCCTGTTCCAACAGGCTCGATCATCTGGTCTTACTTCTGAGAAGCAGTTAGCTGGTGGCTTTCTGTGATGTTTACTCTGAGACTATTCTGTCTGGCATAATCTGGACGGCAAATGGGAGAAAAGAGGAGGAGCAGGTGTCAGAAGCTTGGGTGCGTAGAAACAGAGGGACATTCCTGGGCCACTTTGGAAGACAACAAGCAGAAGTAACAAGAGATGAAGATCAGTGTGCAAATGAGAGTTTAGCAGCAGGCTCACAACTCTTAACATTTATTCTTCAAATATTGAGAAGACTAAGAAATAGGTTGTGGAAGAATTGTTTTTTGTTGTTGTTAAAACATCTTCAAGTAACAAAAATCATCTAATTTCTCTGAATAGTAAGTTTAAGATATGAATTACTTGGATGTTTGTAAGGCTTGAAATAAAAATTTCATAGTATGTCATATTCACTATGAAGTAAGTCAGAACTCATACCTCATAGATAAATATGTCTATCTACAATCAACCATCTATCAACTATCCTTTTTTTTTTCCAGTTTAATGGAAGGATAGAACTGAGGGAAAAACCAAGGGAGCTGACTACTGAAAAATGTTTAAGAGCTAACTTACTACAGGTCATGTTTATGTGGAATGTTATAGCTGCCAGAAAAGGACTGGCTCTCACAGAGTTCTGCAGCATCTCTGTTTCTTGACTCAGGCCCTCTGGCACTGCTGGTTTTGCTCTGAGATCAGGACAACTCGAGTCAATCCTGTTCTAAGAGAGCTGAGATCTGTGAGGCTGGCTAGGCTCACGATGGCTCCACTGGAGTCCTCTCCTTCCGGGAATACGCTGCAGAAACACAGAGCTGCACTCACTTTGCAGCTGACAGGCTTCCCAGCTGGAACTTTTTACAGGGCAAAAGTGACTGCGTTATTTCCAGACCCAAACTGACCCTGGAAACAGGAGAAGGGAGAGACTCTTCTGATCTTTGACCTGTACCATTGTTCATGCCTTTTTCCTAAGGTGAACCATAGCTGTCCTCTCATCAGCTGTTTGTGATAACCGTTAACACTGAAAGTTCCTCTTGGCCTTGAAGAAGGTCAAAGTTATCTTATAAAAGCAGAAATAAATGATAAGTGAAACTAG
Organism: Tetrao urogallus; assembly: GCF_951394365.1. Lineage (NCBI taxonomy): Eukaryota > Metazoa > Chordata > Aves > Galliformes > Phasianidae > Tetrao > Tetrao urogallus. The sequence goes on from NC_136813.1 coordinate 135,367,725, forward strand.
CTAGTCAAATATTAGCCTAAACATCTTTTTTCATGAACTATGAAAGATTAGATAGATAGGTAGATAGATAGATAGATAGATAGATAAGAAGAAGACATTTTTTTTCCTCTAGACATAAATAGACGTGTCTCATCCTATCAGATTGCAGTTTGAAAGCACCTCTACAAATCTCAACTCAGCAAGATGGGCATGTGTTTTACTAGCTTCTGCCCCATTCTCCTTGGCATATCACATTTGTCTTTTGAGTTTGGAAGTTCTCCTTGTTCCTTGCCTTCGAATAGAGGGGATTGATTCATTGTCTTCATAGGCCTCTGATGTGAGGCACTGTGTTTCTTGCTTTTGCACAGCCAGAAGACTCCTTGTTTATTTTTTTTGCCCAATACTTTTGACTCTTCCTTCATTCTTTTCTATTAAACTGTCGTCTCAGAGAATAAAATAATAAATTACCGTATAAATGGGGACAGCTTCTCTTTTCAAGTAAATTGTGAATTACATCTTCACAGACATGTTGTCAAATTCTTCAAAGTCAGTTGACATTGGATAGTATGACACAAAGCTATAGATTCTCTAAAACACGTAGCTATTATAGAAAGGCTTTCAGTTATCCTGGAGTGATTGATGACATATTCAAGAAAATGTGTTTTAAAAGACTGAAAAAAGCCTCTATCTGTTTGTTTTTTTCCCCTTCCAATTAAAAATATATTTCCCTAGTGTTTTCCATATCAGAAATACCAAACACTACCTGTTTAAAAAACAACAACAAAAACTTTGTTGATTGGCTCAGTTTAGTCCTTTGAGATAAAAGAGAAAACCTTCTCTAAAGATAGCTAGGCACAATTAAAACTGTTGTATATTAGTGATTCATTCCCAGCATCTCCAGTATGTTTCTCAGGATTCTTACTATTCTTGGTCTTAGTGATCTCCATAGAATGCTGTCAAATTTACTGAATGTCAAAACGTATTGAAGTGTTCCACTGCATTCTATTGAGTCTTGAGCAGGTGGGACTAAAAATGCTTGCGCATAGAATATTCACCAGGGACATTGCTGATGTCAACAGAAGGCAAGCCCATCTCTCAGATGCTAATAACCCCATTTAGCAGCCCTGTGTTGATTAGAGTCATCCAGTTTATGGACTGGAGGGCAGAGCACACATTGTGACATGAGGGAAATGCATTGTTTTGGTGGCTGAGTCAAAGGGAAGCACAGGAAAATATTTTTTTCTGAGATTTGCTCTCATCAAGTAATTTATAGTTGCACATGCAGTTCTCATATGAACAGATGTAGCTTCACTGAGCTTGTTATTTTAATGCTCTTACATCAGGAGCTGATTAGCCCAATTAAGACTGGGTTTTAGATTCCTAATGAAAATCAGCACTGCCTAATGTGTGAAAGAAAATCTCTGAGCCCTTCACATCTCCATTCCTAGCAAATGGCTAAAATGTTAAGAACTGAAAAGCCTGAACAAGCCAAACTTACAGTAGAATTCATGCCTCTGAAGCTCCAAAAGGTGCTGTGGTGATCTGATATTGCCATATATACTCACTTCACATCCTGCTGAACTCATTAAAAATTGATGTGTGCATTTTGTTTGTAGCATAACTCCTCTTTGCTTTTTATGACTGAAATCATCACTGACTTGCATTTCTTTGTCACGGGTTCATGGAGTCATAAAAGCATTCTTAGGAGCTCAGCCAGCTCGTACCATGTCCCAGTCACTCACTGCCTCACAGCAAGTGGAAATGATAGGGAAATAAAGGAGTTTGTATTTAGTAACTCAGTGCTTTTCTCTGAGGTCATGCCATATATAATCTGTTTCTGCTCCCCAAGTGTCTTCTACAAAAATGTCAACGTGTCCTTTCATTTAGTAGCTAGATTGATATTCCTACAGGCTTAAAAATAGTGGGAACAGACCTCTTCCAGTTTAACATTTTTTTGTTTTCATAGAAGCGTGTCTGACTTTCCTTGTCTTTATGGCATGTGGCAGTAAAGGCATGTTTGAAACTATTAATCTTAGACTGTTTCAGAAGAAAGTATTCTTTTACTTGACAGAATCAGAAGTTCCATAGTAGAGCAGAAAGACCAAATGCTGTCTTCCAGTTTTCACCATTAAGCACAGTATAACAAGAAGTCATTTCACGACTGTCATGGCTTTAAATAATAGGGTTGCAAATCCTGCAGAACATTTAAAAGGATTAAACACTGAAGGAATAAAGTTAGCTCTGGCACAGCTGCTTGGATGTAAGTAGATGGGAGCCTCTTTGAATTTCAGATGTGTATGTGTAAGCCATACGTATTCTGCTTAACTATTTCCTAGCATAGTGCTCAGGTACTTCACTCTGAGGGAATGTAGAAGAACAATTCAGCCTTTTTAAGTCACGTGGGCCACTAGTTACAGGTGTGACTGAGGTTGAGCCAGATTCTATGCGTGTTGCTGACACCAAGGAGAACTGCCGCCATGTGAAGTAGGGAGCTTGCTTTTGTTGAACATTTCTTACCCAGGCTTCATGATGCCTGCAGAATCTGGCTCTATGTTTGTGTGCTCTGCCAAGTCTAGCAGATGAAGAGGCTTCATAAAATGTTTGCAGGATGCTGAGATATTAGAATATGATCATAAATCAGGCATTTGCGTTATTCCTGGCAAAGCCTGTTAGAACAGTTTCTTCTGTATCTATGAAACCTATCCACACCTTTTCATCACACAGCATTCTGCTTTCTTCTTTTTCTCACTCTCCTGTTAAGTTGTTGGAGAAAACTTCGCTTTGGACTTCAGCAAACTAGTTCATTTAGAATACAACATTATTTTTTTCTCTGGCCATCATTTTCCTTCTATAGTTACAGGCTTCTCTGTCTATCAGGCACCACTTTCCTTTCAGCTGAGCTTTGTGCTGAAGTGACAGACCCTTCTATTGGGGTCTATATGGGTTGTAAGCTCTTGCATTCCTGTGCTGCAAGGACCATAGTGACCATCTTAGCATATGAGAGAATGGCACAATATCCTTTCTTCTTCTGCTGCTTCTTCCCAACACAATGGTACCTGCACTAGCTGTACATAAATATTTCTGAAGTAGTTATCTATGTACTTGAGAATATGTCCAAAACCCTCTCCAGCTATCTGAAGCAGGAAGAAACTAATGATTTGGTTATGCATGCTTCCACCCACTGGAGATCAGCACAGATTTTGATGAGAAGCAAGGAGAAACATTCTGGTCTTGTACAAAAAGGAAATGTCATGGTGCTGGATTTGTTGCTCACTCTTTGTGGGAAGCTGTGTTGTTCTGTTATCATCCAGATTCCTGACAGTAGATTACTCACAGGTTCTTCCACTTGACTGAGACAAAGAGTAGAAATGCATTTCAGAGGCCATCAATATTGTAAAGGGAAAAGGTTGCTGGTGTTGAGCTTTAATGGTGTTTAGCAGCAATTAGAAAATGAAATTCTTTCCTGTCACATGAAGTTTGATCATCTCATTTTATGTAACTCCTTCCCACTGAACAGTTAGGTTGAGAACAATAGATCTCAAACTGCACTAGAGACAAAAAGTGACCTCTGGCAGTTCTCCGGGTGGTCTGAGTTTCTCTAATGCTCAGAAGGATGCTGATGTGCGTGCTGTCTGACAATCTGAATCATGCAAGCCGTGGCCAGATTAATGTAGGGAAAACTTTTTTTGACACTTGTAAATCGTAGTAGAAAATAATGAGCCCCAAAACAGATTTTTTTCATGTTCAGCTACTTCTCTTAACTCCTTCAAATACTATGGAGTACCTGCTGTATGAATTCCTCCCTTCTCTACGAGAAGACATTCTCAAAAGCACTGTTTAGAAGTTGTGAAGACTTGCAGACTTCTCACAGATCATGATGAGATGGCATCTGTAATAACTGCTTTAGGGATAGAAGTTCTTTGGAGAAATTTTGGGTAGCTTTATTGACACTTTTTATATTAGATGTAAGCAAAACGACTTTATCATCTGCAGAAAAATGATGGGTATAAGGTTTAAATTCACATCCTGAATCTAGCCCACTGTGTGTTTAAAATAAAAAAATGTTAAGGGAAGACAAATGTAAATGTCTTCACTGCTTCTGAAAAGAAAAAAAAAAGGCAACAATTATTGTTACTGCTATCAAGAAAAAGGTGTTTCTGTCAGATAAGGAATCACACGAACATTCCTCACTAAATCTCTCCATCAGATGCACAGCCTGTGTATTGCTGTTACTAACCCCTTGCTCTGTAATCTCTCTGTATATATGTCTAATTTATCAGTTTCTTGTAGATTGTCAGCAGCCTGCTGCCTCCATACCGCCACACGGCTCACAACTAGCCAGGGGGCCAGATTGCCAGAATGTCAGGTAAACTGAACTAACTTTTCTCTTTGCACATAGCTGCATGCACGTCTGCAACTCCCCTTGTCTTCCTTGCTCAAATCTTCTTTGCTACGGTTCTTCACTACCAGCAACTTGAGCAGCAGTGATGATTTCTGCAGTGACAATACAAACACGAACCACAGATCCACACACTTACATTGAGGCGAAAATGTTAAAAGAAGGAGAAGTTGTACCTTGCAGCCCTCATTTGTTTTTTTCATACAGTTTCTCCATGTTGCCAAAACAGCAATGATTCTACTATGTTGCTAGATAAATTTACTTAAATGGAGGACTTGATTTTTAGGGCTGGGCACAGATTTCCATTTTTGTAGGGTGGCATTTTAAAGGTACTTGTGAGATCTCAGCAACTTCAGAAAAAAAGAGATGACAGTGTGTTTTTTATATGTTCATAGCATGTGCTGTGCACAGTCACTTCTCATTTGAAACAATTTCCATTATTTTTAGACCTTACCCTGATCTATAGCAACCCAGCTGATCTACAGCCCTATTTGCGATAAAACTACTTCCTACAGAACGTTAAACTTCATGTTCAGAAGCTTGCTGTAATAATGCAGACTGGTGGAGGGATGGGGTAGAGCTTTCAGGCTGCACATGAGGCACTGCTAAGCACTATTGCCAGCTCACAAGTCTGCCAACGGCCTTGGAACAGCCCCTTCATATGTACTTCTCTGTTATTCCTCCCCTAAATGCTAGCAAACTATTGCTTCTGCAGTTTTAAACATCCTTCTCAGAAGGGAAAAGCTACATCACTTAACTCTGCTATGCACTTGTTGGCAAGCATTGCTTTGTTCAGCAGACTAACCTGCAGAAAGGGGCACATTCCAAGGGAAAGCCTCAGGGCTTTCTGCATTATCCCTGAGTGCTTCCTCAGTTAGAAAGATCTCATTAGCTACAATCAGAACTGGATATATTGGTCAAGAAGTCATTTTTGGCATGTTTCCAAATAAAATCAGAGTATACAATGGCACATAAAATGGTTAATCTTGTAATATGGTTAATATTTTTAAAAATTAGATCAGTCATTCTGCAAAGAAGACATACTGCTATACTTATCTGAACTACTGACCTCCAAAGGACTGTAATTTTTACCACTAGATTGGTACTCTTAATTAAGAAAAAGCACCATAGTATTTTTTATATATCAACACTGATGCCTTCCTTGTCTTGGCCACATAGCTGTGTAGCCTTGTAAAGCACTGAAGCATAACAGACCTGGTGCAAGAGAGTATGATGGTATGAGTTTGTGAATGCTTTAAATGAAATGACTGAAATCTGCAGTGAAAATTGCTGGCTTTTTAAGAACCAGTTATGTGAGTTTGTTCAGGTTTTCTATACCCAGGAGAGGAAGAAGGCAGCAGCTTGTGATGTCCTTCCTCCTCCTTTTAGAGTTCCTCCTGATGTAGCACAACTGCTTTCAATCATACAGTGATATCAGATGAGGAAGGTATTATGTTAAAGCTGTGTCCAGCCCTAAAGTCACCCATTTTAAGAGAGAGCTATGCTTGTTTTTTAAGTCTCTACCGTCATTCTTGCAGTCATGTGACATCTCAATGGCATTTCACCTAGGATCAAGAGATAGCTTGTAAAGAAACCTCCCACATCCTGCTATATGCCTAATGGTGTTCAAACTAGTTTGTTCTGAGGTAGCACAGAGGTCCGCTCTGAACTTTAACATTAAACACAGAGAGCTTTCCTCATCCAATATCTGTGCTGAGTTTTAAATGGCACTTGTGCATCTCTTGATTTTTCACAGTAGTTGTGAAAGTGTGCTGATTCCAGTCATCTAGTCACTTTGATTAGCTGTACATCTGTCTGTCTTCTTGCTCATGCCTGCATGTTTCTGCTAAAACCTGATCTGGAAAATCTAGGAGAACCTTTTGTTAGAGGTTTTCAAAGGAAACTGATGAAGCAATGCGTGAGAATCTAAACTCTGCATTCCATGCCTCACCTCAGTTTCTATGTCCAGAACTGTGGGCAGGCAACCAGACGTCGGCCTACCCTGAAAAGTACTGGATGGTGTTCACCCCTTCCTGCATCAGTAGCTGTCTGTTTGATGTATTATATTGCACAAGACTAAACTAATACTGTCATCCAGTGTTTACAAGAATGTGTCTGTCTTTGGATCACATGCTGGACCCACGTTGTCTAAAAAACAATCAAAAACAAAACAAAAGTCCTGATCCTGAAATAAAACATAGGGTTAATTGTTAAGAAAATAAGATTAAAGTTGAATAAGGAAAGATGCACATGAAAGGGTTGCATTCTGAATATATCACTGGTCTGTTTGTATTTTCCATTGCTGATTCATTACAGTTACAACCTATGCCAGAAAATATTGCATGTGAATGATGTCTTTAAGAAAACAACACAATATTTACTAACACCAAAGAGCATTGCATGATATTTTTCAATTGATTTTAGAACTATATGATGAGCTTTGTGAGTTTTGGGAGGGGAGAGAGCTGATTAAAAACAAATAATAGTAACATGAAAAATTACATGGGCCATATTCATCAACTGAATGGATATCTTCCCAAATGATGGCAGCCTTTAAAGAAAGGATTACAGAAATGTTTAAAAAGCAGCAGATATCCTTGGGCAGAAATGTAACAATATTCTTATTCTCACTTAGTAGCCAACAGCTTTAGGTTCTTCCATGTCTTTCTGTTCCTTCATGTTCCTAATCTCACCTGCCACCCTCTACTGCCTGTAACTGTCAATATGCCTGATAGCTGAGCTCCAGGACCTGCTGCCACCATCACCTGTCCTGCCATGAAAAGCACCCTGCATGCCATGTGTCAACTGCTGGTTCTGCTTGATGGATAATGCAATTTTTGTTTAGATAGTGCTGCAGTGATTTGCATAACCCACCTGGGTGTACTGTTCTCCTGAAAGGAGGATGGCACAGCAGTAGAGTGTTATGATGAGAGTCAAATCTTCTAGGATTGTAAGTGATGGGTGTGTATATGTTGCTGCAAAGGTACCTGCACTGATAACCTTGTAATTTTTTTTCTCTTCTCAATGCCCCTAATATTTATTATCGGTTGAAAAGGGAATGGTGAGACAAAGTTTTCAATTCCTTTTGTGGACAGAAGTATACTTGTATTTGAAAGTGAGAAGCCACACACAGTTACTGTGGAAAAAATAGGATGTAATTCTAAGTATAGTACTTCCTAAACAGAGCATATTCTGGAATAGTTTTTATTACAGTATTTGCAGTCAAGGTTGATTTTGTGCTGAAACTGATGCCAGAATGGTAATGAGACTGAATGTGTTTAGAGGAGAAGTCTATTTGTGTCAGAGGTCCTGTTTCAGGTCATTACTGCACATAACTAGTCTCAAGTACGGCCATTTTCTCACCAGTCCTCTCCCTTGAAGCAAGAACTTCTTATGTTGTTTATTTTTAAAGCTGGGAAGAAAGCCCCAAAAGACAGACATACCTCTGCTACTGAGAAAGGAAAACACTGAGTTTCTATTCCTTTCTGACAATTACAGTTCTTTCGAGGAAAAAAAAAAAAAGAAGAAGAAAAAAAAAAAAAAAGAAATGGGGCAGCAATGGAGGAGAGCAAGGCTGTCTTTCTAGAGTAACACAACCATCTTGTTTGCCTTCCCTGCATGTGCCATGTTAAAGTTTTAATTTGCTTTTATTTCTCTGAAGGACTTAGTAGTGCTTTTTTAAAGACTACCTGGAAAGCTTAGGAGGTGCTGAAGCCTGGAGATGTCTCTTCATGAGTGGATAGCTTCTAGAGTAAATGCAGACCTTTTGGATCCATCTCCTGACGCTCCTGAGACAGACTCATTTGAGAAGAGTAGGAAAAGATCTCTCAGATCCCTCTTCAGATTCTCTGTCTGCATTGGTATGATGCAGAATGTGACAGAACAAACAGATGATTACAGCCATGGAAATAAATACTTAGAGAACACAGGCTTGGTGTCTTCTCAGGGTGTTTGATTAAATAAGCTCACCTAGTAAGTTTCAAGAACATATTTTGACTGAATACTTATGCCTAGGTGGTTAGTTTTAGATGATATATGAACTGAGGAGTCATAGTTCTAAAAAGCAGTCAACTCTTTGGGACTGACTTACTCAGCCAACTTCAAAATGGAACCTATGAGGTCCTGAGCTCCTATAACTCACTCTCACCAGCCATTTTGTAATCAAGCAGTTCATCTTCAGGGGCAGGGACCTGCAAGTTTCTGATCTTCAAAGAGGACCAGAGGTGCAGGGGCTCCAACTCCTGCTGAATTGCAATACCTATGGATTTTTGGGGCATAATCTCCTCAATGCCCTTGATTTAAAACCTGGACTTTGCCATCTCCTTTCTTAATGGCAGTAGTCCACACTTGTTTGTGTCTTCTGGGAAATGCAGTGCCGTTTCTTTGTTTCCTATATGTGGAACTGCAGACATTTTCAGTATTGCTGGCATTTCCAATGGCAGACTTTCAAATACCGCTGGCATTTCAAATTGATTTGTTTCCAGCAATAGACTAATTGCGTGCCTTCAGCCAGCACTCGATAGTCTGTACTGCAGAGATAATTTGCATGTTTTTTAAAGAAGGAAAGTGGAAAAAAAGCAGATTTTCTTAAAGACGGGGCTGTGAATTGATTGTGATTCATCATATATCACTGTTGAACTTGGAATAACTTCAAGACCATCGAATGTTTGAAGGATTAAGAAAAAAAAACCTACTCCCAGTCATATTTTTTGAATAAATTACATTTATTTGTATTCTGCTTTGGAATCTTGCTTTGCCATATGCTTACCTTGAAAGTTTAATGCCTGACACTTAGCTTGGCATCAGCTAGATGAGCTGAAGTTCACCTTCATAAAACAGGATGAGCCAAGGCTGAGGAATGATTTGGGGCTCACTTGAGCAGCATCTGCATTGCCCTCTGCTGCAGTATACACTGCTGAGCTAAGTGAGCAAAGCTGTGTAGTTGAAGCTTTGCTTGAATGTTACGGAACTTTGCACCAAGGTGTGGGGGTGTGTTCATGTTAGCTGCCCCTTATCTTTGTGCTGCCACTAATAGACCACAACTCCACCCACTGTCTGATTTATTGAAAGCTGGTTCAGACCCCTCTGTACCATATGACAGGGAACACTATAATTGCACACGTAGAGGCTTGAGGGATTAATGCTATCATTGGAACAGCTGTTCATGAAAACTAGTCAACAACAGCAAAAGACAGAACTGAAGAGAATTCAAACATGTAAAACAAAAACTCTTGGAAAGTTTTGATTACAAAATACAGAATGTTGCGTGATGAGGAAGGTCAGACTGTAGTTATTTGAATGTCATAGTTCATAGCTCACATTCAGTAAAAGACAATGTTTTCACAAAATGATGAAACCCGACTTCCACATTAGCACTCTCCTAGAGCAATTAATCATTTGTGTATAAATAAATAATTCTTAACCCTCATATAAAGAGTGTGTCTCGCCCTTCAAATTTGCTTCCCCCTTTCACAATTGCATTCATTTCTCTACAGAGCATTTTTCATCAGAGCATGCAAACGGCCGTATTGTGTGTGTATTGTGAACTGTCAAGCAGGCTGTGTACAGCATTTCATGTCATACATCCAGGTGTCACTCAACGTGTGCATGCTGGGGATTTTCTTTATTTATGCTGTGTATCTAAGGATGCAGATTTAGAGATGAGTTTCCCTCACCTTTTAGAGTTTGTTTCCAGCCTTGAACAACTTACCTGCGCGTAAAACTTTGCCGTGTATTTTAAGCACTTGTTTTTCTTTCTGATTTTCAGTCCTAGTGCTCTTCCAGAAGAGCAGCCACATTCCAGCTCTCAGTGTGCCCCTCTCAACTGTCTCTCTAAGCCTCCTCCTTACCCCTAATCTTCATATGCAACGTAAGAGAAAACGCAAACAGAGTGGAGTTCATGCAACAAAGGTTCGGGTTGTTCCCAGCGAGCGGGTAGACAATCCTGCCTTGTTGCTGCATCGATAAGTCTGGATTCATATCCACTGCTCTGGCAACTGAGGGAAGGTTGAGAAGAAGAACACAAAGCACAGAGCCCAACCTATCAAGAAGACTTTTTATGGTTCCTCTGATTGTATTCAAACTTTACAACTAAAGTGTAGTGAAATTTAATATCTCAACAGAAATGTTCCTCCCAGCTGCTTGGCTTTACCTCTGAAATAATGAGAGACTTAAGCCAGTATTAATAAAGATAAAGTATCTTACTAAACCCTGCCCTCATAACCTCTGAGTTCAGCCATAGGAACCAGTTCACATTTTCTTTCGTCGCTAAGGGTGTGATATTTCCTTCTTACTTTATTTGCACCATAATTTTGTGTTTATAAAATGCAGTCTTTTTTGCACCAGTTGTATTCAATTATTATTATTATTTTTTTAAACAAGCAGAAATAGCTGAAGTGAAGAATGACTGTGTTAATAGTAGAGAGGCTTGTTGTATTGGCCAGCACACGGCCAATTTTTATTGCACAAAAATGTTGGCAGTGGGGTGAATTGAAATGTTGGTGATGACTGTATATTTTGCTGCTGCACTGATATTGTTTATGCACTTGTTTTTTAATTCCTATTTCATTAGCTTCTGGTTTTGTTCGGGCTCTTCACTGGAAGATTACTATTTAGTTTAAGAAGGAGATGAGAGGATGATGTATTGGTTTGTTTTCCGTTTTGCTGCATTGTAATTCTATTTTTGCATTTCAGACAAGTAGATGAATTGGTGCTGTTTTTTGGGGTTACTTTCTATTTGGTATCTGAGAAAAAAAAAATAATCTAAAACAAGTATAACGTCGTGTGCTAATTAAAAACATTCTTTCTTCCTGCTCCCATATTCAGGATACTAGCTTGAGGCCTTACCCTGAAAGACTAGTATGAACAGTGAAGTTGCAGGTATTCTGTGTGAAATATTCTAAGGTGAAATAACTCCTGCAGGCAGACTTAATGGTGTGGATCAAAGCTAGCAGGACTTTAGTGCATTTTTTCCTTGCCAAAAATCAACAGATCCAGAACCTTAGCTCATGTCAGTTTATGACAAATACTCAGGTGATCTACACTACACAGACTCTATTGCAACAGTGCACAGTGCTCCTAGTTCAAGGTTCTCTCCTGTAAAAGCTGAATAATCGGTTGGGTTGTTCTTTTATTTATTTATTTTTTTTAATAGCAAGTTTCAGAACAAAAGCAAGGATAGCAAAATTTACTTTGCACAGTACCTGACAGCAAGGTAAGCTGCTAAGGTATAATGGTTCAGCACCTCTGGACTTCTCATCTAGTCATCACATAGGAGAAGTCTTCAGTGCTGCCTACTTGTCGGTAATTAGCAGTCCTTGCTCTGTCAGGTGGCCTTAATTTATTTACAGAACAAAGGCTTAGATATTTCCACGTTTTTATTCCTTCTCTGCAGTGTAAGTATGATTTACAAGTGGGAAACACAGCGCAGCCTAAGGTAGAGAGCAGCTGAACAAAAACTGCTGCAGATATGATTGGAAAAATTTTTTCACATTCTACCTGAGTCTGAGAAAATGAACTCAGGCTTCTGTTAGAAACAGTGCTTACCAAATGTTATGATACACAAAACATCAGCAGAGAGAAAGAATCGGTGACCAATCAGTGTGCCTAACAATTACTATTTCCATGGTACCAGTAATGAAGGTGCTGTAAATAGAAATATTCTCTGTAATCAACGGTGTGTGTCACTTGCAGCCTTGGCAAAGCAGCTGAGCTATTGTAACAAAACATTCAGAGTCGAAGGTGAAGAAAATAGGAACAAGTTGTCATCAAATTCTGATCAGATTGAACAGACAATTCTCGGCAATGTTCTGCTTAGGTTTACCATGCAGTTCACGTGGTTCTTCTTGTATGCATTTACATAACTATTTAGTGTCATACTTAACCTACATGTTGTCTTGTCAGAGAAAAGTCAAATAAAACTCATTCAGCTCAGTCACATTGTTTGATATGAATATTAGCTGCTATTTTGATTTTTACTAAAAAGTAAACGACGACAAAACCGTTTTTGTTGGAGGCAAATGGTGCCTCCCGTGAGCACCTCACAATTCCTGACCTTGCAGACCGGTGTAGGGTGTAGTTGTAGTTCTGAAACAGTGCTGATTCCTCTGACCAATAAGGACAGCTATTACTGATGGTTAAGCAGAAAAAGAATTTGCATTGCACATTGAGTAGAGTTACTGCAGGCTGTACTTGGAATAGATTCTCCTATTTTCATATCCAAATCAAACATATTCCCTGAATTTTAGTTAAACAGGAATTCAGTGAAATGCATTTCTTTTCTATATAGATATGAATATATTGGAAAAAAATGTTGTAGTGGAATGTTTGTTTGGTAATGTATTTGTTTCCAGTTGTGATTTGCAGAGCAACTTTGGGAAATTGAAACATGCCGGTATGTCCATGTCGATTAAGAGTTATGAAACAGCATTAAATGGTATAGAAATTGTGGCCCTGTTTTATAGAACTAAGTGGGTTTATTAAATTTTTTATCCTCTTAAGCTTTAAATTCTTCATTTCTAAGTTTTCAATTTACATTTTTTAATATGTAATAAAGCAAGTAAATGTTGGAAATTTAAGAGATCTAGAAACAAACCAATTTAAATGTACAAATGGCTGTAGTTACTGCATTGTAAGTTATAAAACTGTGTAGGTCCCCAGGGACAACTTTTGTCAGTTAACCAGTACAAAATAAAATGCATATCTTGAACTTGAGATGATAAACTCTTCTTTTTTTATGTAGTGATTGATAGTAGGCAACTTTGTGAACCATTTTGTAGGAAATATTTGCATACAGACAAAAACAGACACAAAAGCCTTTTTTTTTTTGAGTTGCAAAATATACTTTCTTTGCCCGTTTAAAATTGATTTATGGCGGGGTGTCATCTACACTGATTTCTAAATAGTAAGTAAAAAGGATACATATGTTTTCCACTGGTTGGTTGAGCGTGCTCAGAAATGCTGAAATGTGTCCTGCACGGGAAGGAAGCAATTCAAATTCCGCTCTGATTTTCATATCTGAAATGAAGTTTTTGCTCTCTGTGACGGCTTTCAAATTTCTTTGGATTTGAAATGGCATTTTCATTTCTTCTTTAGTGAAACTTAACTTTTCATTGTTCAGAGAAATGGCACAATTCTGGAAATCCAGTTTGTAGGGTATGTATAGAAGTGGAAAAAAAAAGGGGGGTGGGAGATGAATAAATAAATATAAATTGTAAGATGTAATAGTATGGAAAATATATTTTCTATCAGAAGGTTATTGGAGGCTTTAACAGAAAGAGGAACTATTATCATTTCTCATGCTGAATGTGTGGATGTTTCTAGCTTCTAAGTGGAGGCAGTACTGGTATTCTTTCTGATTGATCTGATTGACAGGTTGGCACCTCTGTGCTTGCTCCATCCCCATTTCTCATAGTAAATGAGTATAAGCATAGCTATACAATAGGTTTCATAGGTAGAACTGTAATTAATGTAACACTGCAAGTTTTAATGCCAAGATAACCTTCGATTTATTTTGGATTAGAAAAGATTGTTAACATGTTAAAGCCATTTACCAAATTCAAGTGTTAAGAAAAAGACTGTTCTGAAATTTAAACTTACTTAGGAAATGTGACCTCGCCTGTGGAGGCTGCTCATGCTAGGTGTGTTGCAAATACTGCAGTGCAGCTGTTTGTAAAACACAGCCCAGTTCCCATCACACTGCTAAAGACACCTGCAAATCTGGGCCCTTATTTTGATACCAACCTTACTGTTCAGCGTGCAGTGCCAATGACAAGAGTTGTGCTGCCGTATCTGGATTGACCACCATCGTCATCATCATCAGATGTAGATTACATGAGCCCTTCTGAGATCAGTTTCCCTGCTTTGATGGAGAATGCCCATCCACCTAGGAGATAGGAAATCTGTGTTTGAAAACGGCAGGCACTGATGTTTTAACTTTGAAGTATAATGCTATTAATACCTCTTTAAAAATTCCAATTACTTTTCTTCAGTTTTCCTTTGCTGTGTGTAGAGTGAGTCAGAAAGGAATATCCAGCATTCAGGCTTTTCTAACCACTGAAGATTTTTTGTTATTCATTTATTACTTTATTTTTTAAATATAATTAAGCATCCTACGGAAAAGAGAAAAAACAAAAAACAAAAATCCAAACCAACAATTGTCTTTCATCTTCAGGCACATAAAATATGTGTTTGAGATTCTTCACATCATGTAGCTTTTCCATATCCATAATTAAGCCAGAAAATTCTTATTTCTTCTCTGATCTACATATTCCTTGTGTTAAAAAGGCAAGGGGGCTATCAGCAGGACTTTATATTTCATTCTGAGGTATATGTCTTAAATCTGTATTGGATCTGTATGGGAACTGCTTAGTTACAGCCTGAACCAGTGATTGAGCACCTGGTGAGGGGACACAGCCAGCCCGGAGAACACAGTGGAAGTAATTCACCTGTGTGCCTGGAAGGGTTGGAGCCTGGCTCTACCCCTCCCTAACCTCATATAAGGGCTGGCTGCCACCAGGGAAGGATCTCTGCTTGGAGGTTCCTCCTTTTGGAGTAGTTAGCAATCCGTGATTCTTGGGATGGGTAAGCAAATCTTTCTTTGACTGGATTGCAGCCATCATTCTTTTTTTTGTGTAATTTAGACCTGCTTATCTGCTATTACTTTTCCATACAGGATTTTAATCTATTTCCTGTTCTTCAGAAGACCCTTATGAAATCTATTAAAAGCTATGTGACAAACTAACAAAATTAAAGGAAAAATGTGATGTTCTCTGGCTGATGTCAACATGCAAGTAGACAGTAGGTGATCAAGCCCTGTGTTTCAAAATGTCTTTCCATGAAGCTCCACATTTGTTTAGTTTATCATTATTTACTGTTAAAGAAATAGCAGCGAAGAGTATGTTGGTTTTTTTCCTCAGCATTTGTAAATTAAATTATATACTGACTTGATTTGAAGAACACTTGGGGAATAATGAAAATGATTGATTAAAAATTTTTAGTAGACTAATTTGATAGCTGAATTGTTATTCAATCAGATGTGAATAAGAAATAAGAGTTATCTAGCTTGTTGGTGTTTGTTTTTTTTCCTGTGCACTGGTGTGGCTGGTGTGTTATGCCAGTGGATAAACTAAGTCTATCTTATTAGTTATTTCCCCATTGATTTTCAACCCTGTGGTTTGACTGTTAAAGGGTTAATTAACTTGATCCTTTATAAATAACTTAAAAAAAAAAAAAAAAAAAAAAAAAAAAAAAAAAAACACTGGTGTTTTGTGACTTTTGTAATCTATTGAATGTTATCATTTGCATGATGTTCTGTATCTAACGAACCATTCAGGTTGCTGTGTTCCTTTTACAAGAGTTTTAATGTTGGTGGAGTTTGTGACAAATACAGATTTGTATACTGTATGTTTACTGCAGTAATAACTCAGCTATTCCTACACTGAATTGGTGTTATGTTGCCCTGCCTCCTTGGGGTTAAATGATGGAGTGCTTCTAGGTGGTGAAGAATATAGAAGTATGTATGTTCATTTGCTGAAGACTGAGTATTGGAAACTCTTCTTGTTGCTACTTCTTGTTAAAAGAAAAAAAAAACAAAAACTAGTTAAATAATCCTTGTTTCTGAAAATGCATCATTTGTTTTTGAAAATGGAAGTAATTCCCATGTAACTCCTTGTAGACAATCCTAGATTAATGCCCTGTGAAGGATTCATAAAGTCTGTGCTTGTACATGTGTAATATGATCATGCAGCCAAATGGTTGGGAAAAACACTCTAGTACTGAAGAAAATAATAAAAAAAAGCCAGTATGCTGATTCTTACATCTTTATGTTCCAATTAAAATTACAGTGTAATGCATAACTGTTCCAGTGAATAAACTGGCCATTTTTGTTCATTTACCTCCATGCTGTCTGGTCTACTTTTATTTCTGTCAGTTTGCAGTGTCTTGGCTTCTGCTTTTACATCGATTTATGTCTTGCAGGTCTGTAACTGTGAATGGAAAAGGTATTAGAATGAAAGGAAATGAAACTGGGAAAGGAAATAAATACTGAAAGGGAATCAGAACTAAATCAGAGATGCTTCCTCTGTTTTCTGAGATAGAGGAGATAGTGAAGGCTTATTCACCTGATACGGTTTTCATCAGCCTTGACTATTCTCTAAAATGCTCCAACATCTGTAATGAGGTGTCAGTTACAAGAGTTTTGTGTAAGATGCAAATCTCTACTGTCGGGGAATGGGTCACCAAAGGAAGTGGTAGAGTCGAACTAAAAGTGGGCTGGGATTGCTGTGTGCAGTACAGCATATTGTGGCTGCAATTTTAAGGTCAGAAATACCTTCTTTGCTTGTCAAAATGCCAGGCTTTGGGAGCAAGTGGGCCTGAGGCCCGTGCTCCATCAGCAGCCAGGCCTGTGGTGTTTCAGGTGCGAGACTGTGGTGGGCAGGTGGCTGCTGCAGCTCCTGCAATGACCCTCCGTGCACATAGAGACCCTGAGAGGCAGCAAATGTGCAACTTCTAGAAACAGGTGTTGCAGAATCATCCTAGCAAAACTGTGATTGTTTGTGATAGAATTTTCATCTGCCATGCATTCTTCTTCCCCCTCCCCTTTATTTTTTTATTTTTAATGAAAAGGTTTTCTAAGAATAAGTAAGAAAGTGGACTTTCCTTCCTGAGTGCATTTGTTCTGAAAGCAGTATCTCAGAGGGTTGCAACTTCTCTAAATGTTCTCATGGCGAAGTTGATTTGAGAAAATGCTCACGCTAGTTGCTCCTGCCCCTTTCTCTGAATCATCTTTTCAAGTGGTCCCACACAGCTCTCGTGGAGGCAGCGCTGTGAGTAACGTCAATAAAATGGTCTGAGTTTACAAATGCATGTGTTTTTTAAATCTAAAAATACATCTTAAATTTCCAAAGAAAATGTCTCTATAATCTGTCCCTTGGGAAGCACCATTACCTTGTGTTCTGAAGTGGGAGGTGACTTCTGACAAGTGAACCACTGCATTTCCTGTAATAATGTGCTAGATTATAATGGAGAAGATCCTGGAGCTCAAGTTCACAATTCCTACCACTGCATGTTCTTGTTCCTGGCTGAATCCTGCAGCTGTGCTCACAGAAATGTGGAGTACTCCCAATTGTGGCTCAAGACAGCAGGTTCTATGGTTTACCTCTCAGTGCTACAGACAACTGCCAGGCCACCAGCTCCTCAAGTTGGACTCTCAGAAATGGTGCATAATTCTGAGCAGTGTTAAAACCTGATTTCAAGAGACCATTAATAAGAATAAAGGTACTAATATTGGAGAGACACGTTGAAGAGCCTGACAGCCACTTCTTTTTTGCATTCTGAGACTGTGCAAATGAGTCTGTGGCTGGTTTTATTTACAGAACTAAATATAGAGGAAAAATGGAGCTAAAATAGATAATTTATGTATTCTGGGAAATTATTTGGAATAAAGCCAGATGTGCTAAAAGCACAGGCACAACTGCTTGCTTCTCAAAGGATGGTGTGAGTAATTGCCTGAAAAAGCTATTGTGTTTAGTGTGCATTTTCTATCCACCTACACTAGACTGATGTGCTTGGAACTTGATTATCCTTGGGATCCCTTGTTACAAAGATAGGAAAGCTCTTTCCGGGACCTACAGCTTCTGTAAGCTCAGATGATTTGAACGGATCCATCCAAGGGAGATTTTTCTCCTAACAGCTTATTAGTGTTCTAAGGTGAAGTGACATGGAGCTATCCTTCATGGCTCAATGGCTGCTACCATCACGCATTAGAATACAGGAAAGTTACTTAAGAAGTCAGGTGGATTTTGAGCTGTGTCATTCCTAGCTGGTTGGGAAACTTGATTGCCCCAAGTGAACGGACATTGCTTCTATCTCGCTGCATTGAAATCTGAACTGAAGAGATCCTGAGGCTGGTGGAGAGCTTGCCTGGACTTGAGATGGCTCCATCTGGTTTTCAAGTACTCAGCTATGCAAAGGAAATCAGAGGATGATGGGCGCAACATGTAGTACTTCGTGCAGCTTGAAGATGTGACTGAAAAATGTTTTTCCAGCTAGTCTGTGACTCAAATTCGGTCAGGTCAAGTGTAAAATTCAAACAAAAGAATGTACTGTGTACAAATACCAGCAATCTCAATGTCCTGCGTTACTGAAAAAGGAAATGCCTCTGTGGAGGCACAACTGCTTTCAAAGGCTCTTGTTATCTAAGCCAAATGCAACCAGGTTCTTTTTATCTTCGGAGTATTCTGTGCATGTTAATTAATTCTTAAGACATCTTTGCAAAATGGGTACTGTTATCTCTCACAGGTAGAGAAATTGGGACTGAGAGGATAAAAAACATCATCAATGTTTAAGATGAGCCAAGTTTCTTTACACTTGCCTCTCTGCCTATCTGCGTATATCCACACTGCATACATATGAAGAGTGAGTGGTTTTTAGATGTGGTTACTAGGTATTGTCAGCCAGTTTTAGACCCATGCAACAGAAGCTATATTGCTCTAGCTTCTGGGTTCATTCAGGGCTAATTCCCTGTTCTCTGTAGTTCTTGGTATTAATAGAGCCTTACTATAAATAGCTAAAGTTCAACATCAACAGGCTTGTTTTAATATCCTTAGACCTACGCCTTCCTTCTGACTGTGTCAGACCTATAAACTAAAAAGGCAATCTGACTCACTAAATCCAAGATGATAACACTGCCTAAACATGGGAAAACATTTCTTCCCCTAACAATGTCACTGCAGTAGAATGTAGATGTTCTTTTTCTGGTAGAGAATGTGGGCTTCCTGCAAGTTGACAGCATTCCCTTAAAGACTGTACTCAAAGTCATGAGCGCGTTATCTGTGTCTGAGCCCAAATTAAGATTCTGGAGTTTTGGAATCATAGAATGGCTTGGGTTGGAAGGGATCCCAAGGATAATCAAGTTCCAATCCCCCTGCCCCAGGCAGGGCCACCAACCTCCAGGACTGGTACTAGACCAGGCTGCCCAGGCCCCCATCCAATCTTGTATTTGAAGTTTCAGTCTATGCTCAAAGCACCCCTCACCCATGCAGTTACGCTTAGTTGTGTTTATGCTTGAATATAAAAACGTGGCACATTTCAGTATTGTAAAGATATGCCCGTTTGCAGTCAATATAGCCTTGGAAGTATACTGCAGAACCTGAAGTACTGAGTTCCAAAATTAGGCATTGTTAGATCTCTGGAGGAAAGGTCTGTTTGTCCCATGTAGTTTCCCAATAATGTATTGAAAAGTCAAAGCATGAATGAAGTGCTATTTTTGACATTTGGTATGTAAAAGAGAATTTAAAAGTGGAAGAGGACCAACAAAAGGTCAAATCTTTTTCAGAGTCTTTGCTCCAAATAATCTCATCTCAAGTCATGAAGATCCAAGGAGTCCGTGAAATGTGGGATACAGTGAATGCACACAAAAGTTGGTGAAGGTAACAGAGGAGTCTTCAAATGCAGCAATAGTTTTAAAGTCTTTCCGTTTAAAGTTATTATTAATTACTAAGAAGTGTGCTGAGACTCTTGTACATCTACCATATGCCTGATTAGCTGAAATCTTAAGTGCTTGGCAGCTTGTTTTTTAGACTTAGGGAAAGAAACAAAGCTCAGGGAGCATTGCAACACTGAGACAATTAAATTTTCTTCCAGATCTGGAACTAATAGTTCTACCTTTCTTTTTATGTTTGATCTGTCTGTTGCTCTCTAGGTGTTGACTTGCTAAGGAGAGAACCGAATCACTTTGATTTACTGCTAAAGCATTCATAGAGGCAAGGACATATTTAATGTATAGAAAACTTTAACGGCATACGGCAACAGATTTGGGATGTGTGGTACGAAGAGTTGTCATTCTTGTCCTGAGAATTAGACACCATTCCAGTATCTCAAGTGAAGAACTTACACCATGGTGGGTTTTTTAAACACTCTTCATAGCAGCAGTCAAGTCTCACTGCAGAAGGAAACAGGAAACAGAAAGCATGATATTTTCTCAACCATAACTTGTTTTCTCTCTCCCTTTTGCTAAAATAACCTTCCAGAAGATTGTTTTCACTTGTAGTTAATCTAAATCAAAGCTAAAGTACTATTGCTAATGGTATCTGAATATCTGATACTAATTGGATAGTGGGAAATATATTTAATTAACCCATGGTGGTGATAATGAAGAATATTCTGAGACCTCTAAAAGCAATCAGTCTTGCTAAGGGGACGCCAGTATGAAAGATTTATCAAACAAAACTAATTAGATTGTAATTACCCCTCTAAGCAGCAGTCCTTCCTTAGAATTAAGGGACATATGGGATACCCTTACCTCAGCAGCTTTTTTGTAAACTCCAAGAATTTGTTTACAATAGAAGACCTATTTCTGCACAGCAAAAGAAGAGGATAAGATGCAATTAGCATGGAGGCTGTATAAAGGAGGAATGTTTCTTCCTCTAATTGTCCCAGTGCTTCTCTCACAGAGCTACCTGTTAGCATTCACCTGGTTGTCTTCTGTGTGGTAGAGAAGGAAACCCTGGCTGTAAGGGTACAATAGATTTCTTAATTAAGGTGGCTGGAAGCTGACAAATCCTGCTGCTAGTTGGTCCCCAGTGACTACCTTTGCTAGGGCACCTGATGACAACAGGACAGTGTTCTGTTTCACACAATCAAATAGGACAAAACAGGAGAGATATATTAAGAATGTTAGTGACTGGGCTAAAATAAATTGTTTCGGCTTTTCTTCTGATGGCTACCTGCTCATCCTTTTTCTTTTTTTTCCCTGCTCACACAGTAAATATCTAGGATTTGGCTAAAACTTCCTGGAGTTCTTGTTATGGCTTACTTCTCATGTGTGGCTTTTAATTCACACTATTGACTCTGCAGCTGCTTCTCACATGAAAGTAAAACCAATCCCAAGAGATGGTGCGTGATGCAGTTTGTGCTGGGAATAAATATTAAACAGCTGGATGTATTTTTTTTGACATAAGCCAGCATAATGCTGTAAATCCAGTGTCCTCTTGTTCTGCCACATGCTGGGTGCTGCACAGGGAACAAACACAAGGTTGGAGTCCCTCTAATCTTTGTAAACCATTCCCCAGACTAAGACAGAGTCAACAGCCTCAGGCTGAAATTCACTTTGTCCTTGAAGGCTGGATTCTGTGTTTGCCTGCTGATTTAACTGAGGCTAAGTAACTCCCTCATGCTTACTTGCTTGTTCTGGGTATCTCTGTTGCACAGGCTGCAGCTACTTTGTGCGTTATGCTGTTGCGGCTACCATCAGAAAAGAATTTTCATCTGGAATGTGCATGAGGTCCTGAGATGCATGAGATTCTTCTTTAATTAGTATCCTACTCTATCTTCTGGCATATCAGTTCTTGCCTTCGTTTTACTGCTGGCAGAACAGGTTTGAATCTTCAGTTCACAGAGGATGCAAAATACACTATGAGCTGTTCCTTGGATTAGGCAGGGAAGTATGTAAGTATGGCTTTTCTGTGTAATAGACTGCATTTTAATCATGGAATCATTAATGGTTTGGGTTGGAAGGAACCTTTAAGAACATCTAGTTCCAACCCCTGTGCTAGAGGTAAGGATACCTTCCTCTAGACTAGATTGCCCAAAGCCCCATCCAGTCTGGCCTTCTAGACTAAATCTACCCTCTTCCAGTTTAAAACCATTTCCCCTTGTTCTGTCACTACCTGCCCTTATAAAAACTGCCTCCCCAGCTTTCCTGTAGGCTCTCTTCAGGTACTGGAAGGCTACTATAAGGTGTCCACAGAGCCTTCTCATCTTACTGAAAAGCTGCAACTCTCTCATCCTGTCCTCACAGGGGAGGTGCCCCAGCCCTTTGATCATCTTAATGGCTCTTCTTTGGACCTGCTCTAACAACTCCATGTCTTTCTTGTGTTGGGGGCTCCAGAACTGGACACAGTACTCCATGAGAGCTCTCATGAGAGCAGAGTAGAGGGGCAGATTAATTTTTAGTTCACATCCAACAGACAGTGGCATTTTTTTCTGTCAGACCTCAATGAAGGTAATGTTCACATCAACCTTAAATAAGGTGCTCTGAGGTATGTGTAATGCTTTGAAACAACTGTCATTTCAGTGAGGTGCCAAGTTCATGCATTCTTTCTCAGGGTATAGATGAATGCTCTAAAAATGCTGCTACACAGACTTACTAAGAGTTATAGCATGAGGAAGTGCTAAGAGAAACTAAAGCAGGAGAAGAGATAAACAGGTAAGCTAGACAAACAGATTTTTACTGTAATTCAGATGAAAATAAAGGTAAACTCTAGCAGAAATAAGGAAAATGGACTGTACACAACAAAAGAAACAGTCTCACATAAGCAGCCAAATCGAGTATTCTGAAGGTTGTTTCCATTAGGAGAAGTAAAGGTTGGCACAAAGAGGGGGTGACATCTTGCATACAAATGAAGTATTTAATAAACTAAGGAAAAATTGCCTGTTTTCAAGAATGCTTTGGTGATCCAGCAGCATGAGATAAGTGATTTCAAGCCTTACATTTGCCAGAAGTGCTCTGTCATTGGTTTTTTTTTTGGTGGGGGGGTTGGGGGGGAAGGAGAAGGGGGGAGGGCTACAACTTGCCACCTTCTGCACCTCTGTGGACTTCCACAGGGATCCTATTGTACCTCCTACATGCAAATAGAAGTAATTAAGTCTGTTTTCCACCACTGCATTTCTCACCACCCTCACAGAAAGATTTTGAGCCAGATGGCCTAGCTATAGCCCACACTCAAAAGTGGCTTAGCAGTGGCTTACTGGTTAACTCTGTTACCATACAGCAAAGGAATCTGTGATGCTTCCCACATGTTGTCTAGGATGGGTGGTACAATGCAGGCAGACCATTTAGCTGGGTTGTGTCATATATTTTAAGCAGAATTGGCAGCACTCTCTGTGGTTAAGCTAACCTAATGTTTTCTGTCCTCAGATCCTGTTTCCTATAGTCACTAAATTTTTCATCTTTCAGGGTGAAGTTTGTCAAGATAGCATTTGAAAAACTTTTGCTTAGAAAGGTGTTATTCCTCTTGCTGACACAGCCCCTCCATCTCTCCCCAGAGATGAAGAACACGTGAAACTGAGAGGAAGAAGGAAGGGCATGCCAGGAGGGCAGGCCAGTTGTTGCCAAGTGAAAGCAGGCAGAACGGACGTGCTGCTGGCGTACAGCAGCTCAGAGCCAGCTTCAACCAGCTGGCCCAGGTCTGTGCTGCAGCTAACTGAAGGGAAGAGAGACAACCGGCTGCTGTGAGAAGCCTGCACTAAACTACAAATGCTCTAAAATTACCGTGAATTCACTGTTAAGATGACGTTCTTCTATCATTGACTGTCACCTCACTGCTCAGTGTCCTGCTAAAGAACAATTTTCTTGAGAACGTAAGCTTGTGGCTGATCTCCTGATGCTGCAGCGCAGTTACCGGGATTCTCTGTAGTGACCTTTGTTTTCCAGTGACATTGAAAGAAGTTACCACTCCCCGATAACATCATAGAAAACAAAATTAACATAGTTCATGCTATTTGGGTAGGATTTCTGGAGTGGGTGTGTTTGTCCTTGCCTCCTTGGCTGTTCTCCTTCCACAAGCAGAACTCCATATTTAAAGATGCAAGTACAAGATTTAATAATAAGTGATAATTATGCCTCGCTAACGGTTGGCTGTTGAGCAATTGGCAATACTTGGGTAGAGATCAGTTTAGCTGTTGTAAGTAGGAGAAACAGAGAAAGGTCTTCCATTTTCAATCTTGCTTTCATTCCCATAGAGTACCGTTTTGTATTCTGTTGCTGTACTACCATCTTGGACAACTTTGAACAAATAACTTCTCCCTTTAGTACCTCATTTCCTTCCCTGTCAAATAAGGCTGATCCTTGCCTCCTTGGTGAAGTGCTTTGGGAAATACTAATGAGAAATTCTCTGCCTCTCTTCCTTGCCATGCTTTAATGAGTAGTTGTGAAGACCACTCAATGCTCAGTGTTCTGATGAAGACTTAAGTGTGTGCCAGCTTTCTTGAACAAGATTCTTATCTGAACAAGTTAATGATTGATCCAGGGCACATAGTAACTGTACAGCTTAGAAAAATCTGTCACTCTCCTGTTGCAAGGAAGTTAGTCTGTGTACCTCCTGAAGAAATACTCTTCATAACATAGGTATATTCATCTCCTTATGCCCAGCCTATGTCAGGTAACCGAAGTCAGGAAATAAATCAGTCTTTTACCTCTGAGTCATAGCTTTTCTTTATATGTTTGCAAAAGGAAAACGCGATGTTTACAAGAGCACAAAACCTGGAAGGTGATCTGACTACTTCATTTCTCTTGGGAATGAAGGAGGGGACTAACGGCTATTGACCTGCTTGTGGAAGAGAATGATTTCATTGAGACCAAAACACTGAACAAGCTGCTGACAGACCCTCATCCCACACACAGCAGCATGTGGTTCTCCAGTCACAGATAGCAAAAGTTCAGATATTTTTTTCTCCAAGAACCATATCCCAGTTAAACAAATGAAGCCTTCCAGCATCATTGCTAGATAAGTGAACCTAAACCCAGGTCTCACAAAAACATAGCTGCTTTCAGATTGGATATTAGGAAACTTCTTCTCAGGAAGAGTGCTGCTGCAGTGGCACAGGCTGCCCAGGGAGGTGATGGAGTCACTGTCCCTGGAGGTGTTCCAGAACTGCATGGATGTGGCACTGAGGGATGTGGTCAGTGGGACGTGGTCACTTAGGGTTGGACTAGATTATCTTAGTGGTCATTTCCAACCTTAATGATTCTATGATTCCTAATGCTTGTTTCAGCATTAATTAATATTTACAGTGGGAGGGAACAGCCCTGGCGTGAATGAGCCCCATTAGTTGGAATTAACTATTGATGCAAGGATTGCAGATCTGTCCCTGGCATCAAAACTTGCTTTTAAGTGATAAATGTCTTTGAGAACATTCTCGTCAGAAGAAGGGTAATGTGTTCTGGCCAATTTCTTCCACGCTCACTGGTCAGTCCTACAGGCAATCCTAAGCCTCCTTACAGACAAAGCAGTTCAGAGTTGAAGGACGGCAGAAGGCAGCACGCGGTGAGGAGAAACGAACAGCGGTGACATGGGGAGGGGAGCCCTCAATTCGCTTGAGCAAGCGCTGCGCTCCCACACCAGCCGTGTCCGAGGGAACCCGGCTCTCCTGTGAACCCGCCGCTCTGAGGAAGCGGCGCCGGACCGGGGAAGGCCGGGAGGAAGCAGCGCAGGTGCAGCCGCCCGCCGCCCCAACTTCCTCGTGGGAGAACCGTGTGGAGGCAGCGGGCCAGGGGAAGTTTCCTCACAGCCCGGGCTGGGCGGCGGCCGCTGGCTCACCATGTCAACGGGGGTGCGGCGGGAGCCGGGCAGGTAGGGCAGGGCAAAGAAAGGGAAGGAAAGGGGCGGGGAGCAGCGGGCAGGTGAGAGCCGGTGCTGGAGGCGGCCGGAGCCGCAGTGCGGATAGGGGACGCTCCCCCAGCGCGATGCGGGTCACGCCGGGCGTCGGGCGGGAGGGGCGCTGAGCTTCTCCTCACTCTGCCTTTTTTTTCTGCCTTCTCCCCCACCCCAAGGATGAGCAGAGCCGACGGCATCAACTTCAGGCGGGCGGCCATCCGCAGGAAATCCACCCCGGGTCTCGGCCCCGTTCCCTACAGAGCGGCGCCCACCCTCCTCGCCGGCGCCCCGCGGGGTGAGCCCGCCCGGAGCTCGTCCGCAGGTAACGACGGCTTCGGTCGTTCCGCAGGAGAGGGGTGGGGGCGGCGCGGGAACGTCGCGGCCCGGGATGAACGAATGGCGTTCGTTAAATCCTGCCAGCCCTCGGGCTGCGGGAGACGTAAGACGCAGAACCGTGCCCGCCCTGCCCCAGGGCCGCCACCTTCGCCCCGCGGCGGCTGCGTGGCGTGTCGTGCTCCGCAATCCGTTCGGACCGTGAGACGGTCGGCTGAGGCTGGTTGTGCGACCCCTTGGCCTTAATGTCAAAAGAGGCTGTCGTTCACACCCGCGCTATCGGGAGTTTCATGAAGTTCTGGCTTAGGACGGAATTGATCCACGCAGCCGTGTGTATGAACCTTGTGGTTGTGTGATGTGGCAGCTGTGGGAGCTCAGCCAAAGTGATATGGGCTGTTTTGTGGGTGTAAGAGGCCGAAGTGGTCAAACCAGAGTCTGAAATCACCAACAATCATTGTGAAGGCACCAGGTAAAACAGAGAAAAGGGATGCTGTCTCTTCATGAATCATAGAATCACTGAATGGCCTGGGTTGAAAAGGGCCACAACAATCATCCAGTTTCAACTCCCCTGTTATATGTTGGGTCGCCAACCACCAGACCAGGCTGCCCAGAGCCACATCCAGCCTGGCCTTGAATGCCTCCAGGGATGGGGCATCCACAACCTCCCTGGGCAACCTGTTCCAGTGTGTCACCACCCTCTGTGTGGTGCCTCCTAATATCTAACCTAAACCTCCCCTGTGTCAGTTTAAAACCCTTCCCCCTTGTCCTATTACTATCCACCCATGTAAACAGCCGTTCTCCCTCCTGTTTATATGCTCCCTTCAAGTACGGGAAGGTCCCTTCAAGTACTGGAATCCCCGTGTTGGTATGGATATGCACAAATAAGAAGAGGCTATCTTGGAGCTTTTTCACCATTAATGGGTAATGAAGTTGGCAATGTGCATAAATTTCTGTTTGTGGTGGGATTTTGTTTTGAAGGCTACAGCTACGTGTTTACATCCGGAAATAGGCGTTAACAGCTGTATTTGTAGTGTGAAGGCTTAATGGATTTCAGCCTCCTGTAACATGGAAGGGAAATGGAACCCTGTGTTTTGTGTTAGTTCTTACTTCAATCTCACCAGGCTTTTGAATCACTGTCGTAGAATTGGTTGAGTTAGGAGGGACCCTAGACAAACCCCCCTTCAGTGACCAGGGACACCCACAGGTAGATCAGGTTGCTCAGAGCCCCATCCAGCCTGACCTTGAGTGTCTCCAGGGATGGGGCATCCACCACCTCTCAGGGCAACCTGTTCCTGTGTCTCACTGCCCTTACCATAAGAAACCTTTCAGTTTGAGCCTCTTTCCCCTTGTCCTGACCTTGCTGAAGAGTCTGTTCCTTTCTTTCTTATAGCCTACCTTTGGATACTGAAAGAGTCTTCCTGGAACCTTTAGCAGGCTGAATAGCCCCAGGTGTTTATCATTACCCCAGAGTCCTGGATAGCAATTTCACACTCATCTACAATCCTTTGATGTTGCTCTTTTTGTCTGTGCACACACTAAACTAGCAGATGATTGGTATGTATTTAGTGTACACGCTATGCATGCATAGCTTGTTCAGGTTCATAGAAAGCTCTTGTGGCTTTTGTGTGGCAGCAAGGTTGTGAGGGTTATGACAAGAACAACATGCTGCTTATCAGGTATTCCTGCGTTTTGGTAACAAAATCATAGTACTTTCCTGAACTGTGATTGATAAATGTAATTGTAGTGTGAAAAAAATCACAAAATGAAGATGAAGAAACAACATCTGAAAACATGGGAAATAAAAGGGGAGTCTCATTGATATTTTTTAGCTTTTCTCAGGTAAAATAAATAAATCCTCCCATTTTTATTTCATAATCCATAATCCACTTCTGCTAGAAAATGCTGTGAAGAAACCTTGTGTCTACAAGCAATTTCTTTTCTCTTAGTGGGTCGTTAGCATCTCTTATCTGCATTGTTAGTGGTGACCACTGCAGCATGTGCTTCAGCACACTGTAACCCTTGGGCAGTTTCTTAGCCTTGTTCTCTTTTTGTTGTCCAAATACGACCTGCTTCTGCTGCTGATAGAAGTGATTTATGATTCTTGCCTCGATTCTGCAAGTACAAACTTTAATTCCCTGGTGCAACATAAACCTGAATGTGTTCTTTCTTCTGTCAAAAATGCAGTGATTACTGAGAATGATGGTTAGTGCTGTGTCAACTCCAGGAGTTGAATGCAGTGATCCTTATAGGTTCCTTCCAATAATTACAATAATAAAAAAAAATATTAATCAAATGCTTAATTTTCTTTTCCACCTTATAAAACACAAAGTGGATTTTGAGGGGCCTTCTAATGCAGGAGTATGACTTTGACCTGCTTGAAATCCTTCCTAGGGGGAAGGAGTTCTTGTAGCCCATGCATCTCCTTTGCTCTGCCAAGTGTTGTGAAATACAAGTGTTACTTTTCTTATGCCTGAGGGCTGAACTCCTACAGTTGTTTCAAATCCTGATGTCTGATAAACAACTGAAGAAACTAGTTGCATGACTTGAGTTACTTTTGCTTATAAATACATTAGAAAAAACTCTGGATTTTGTATATTGCAGACTTACCAGAGCGCTCTCAGAACAATAAATTCTGTGTTAATTAGAAAGAAGATTTAATAACCCCTAATGCAACTCCTTTATTTGCAAGAATTTCCTCAACAGCCCTTAACGTTGGTGTGACAAAGAGGGGAATATTACGGGTTTTTCTTTTCTGGGAGGTAAGGTCTGGAAATACTTCTGTTCTTGGTCTTGTCTGAAAATACTTTCACTATTGAAGTGGCCTACTTAAGTTGTATGTTATGGCATCAGGCTTGTGTTGCGTATTGCAGTCTAAATGTCCAATCTCTCCTGGTTGTATCTTTCTCCTCTTCAGCATCCTAGGGCCCGAGTCATTTAGGTTCATTGTCACGGACAAAATTGCAATTGAATTCTACCAGTGTTGATTCTTGAAAAAGATTGGTGTGCTTCGCTATCACAGGACTGAGTGAAAATGGCGTCCTTTCAGAAATTGACATCAGTTTAAAGGCCTGAACTAAAAAGTGCTTGAATCTTCAGAGATGCTTTAAGGTGGTTGTAAAATGTCAAGGCTGATATCTAGAGAGAGTTTATAGAAGAGCTTTCAATGGAATAGCATGATTAATAGTCCATTTTTGATGGGAATAACTAATGGGATTTTTTTTTCCTGCTGTGTTAGAATTCAGACTTGATACTAACTGGAGCAAATCTATACTTCAAAAGCAAGTGTGTACTTTAACTGCAAACCAGCTGTCTGCCAAGAGTTAGGCATAGGCTGCCACTTGCTTGCTCAGCACTTTTCACAAGCCAGTCACTCTTCAAAGTGAGAACCTGGCAGCACTTTGTTGCTGCATTGGATTGAACTGTGCTGGAAGGCTGTATATCCATGGAGTTACCTTCATTTAACCTTGTAAGGAAGGCATTTCAGAACATGAGGGCACAGTAACTTGTGTTCATAGCAATAAGTAGCTGCTTTTTTGATATCAGCGTGTTTGCCTCTGTCCTTGCTACATATTGACTAGATTCATTTCCTATGAAATGCAAATCTTGTACTGGTTCCTTGGCTTTACTGAATTAAGTGCAAATTTACAGCCTTTCCGGACTACTTTTCCCATTCCCTTTTATCTAAACACACAGCTGCTGGCACTACACTGCATGTTGGCAGTCTGGGGCACTGCAGCATGGGTCTCAGGGAGCTGAGGTAATTTGCATTCAGGACAGCATTCACTGCAAGGTATCTGCAAAATCTGACAGGCAAAGGAGAAAAATTCCATGCTTCTGTTGTGTCTTTGCCTGTTAACTTGGTATTATTTTATGGGATTGTGTTAACAAAACTATGTCAGTCTTTGGGGTTACCTTTCTGCACTGGGAGATAGCTAAATGAGAATGTGGTACCGTCCTATTCCAGTTCATGAAAGATACCTACTGTGTTCAGGTGCTCATTTTTTTAAAAGTTTGCCCTGCCTCATTGCCTTTGATTGTTGCTGGGTTTGTTCCATTTTGTTTTTGAAAATAATTAACTAATTAACTTTGGACTGTCATTCCCCTTGCTCCTGGCTGAGCGCTGAGTCTGTTGTTTACTCAGTCTGCAGTGACTGTATGGTGTGTTCAGGGAAAGCCTTTATGGTGGCGAGGGCTAATCTAAGCAGCATCTGGGATCCCTAGATGCGTTAGAGGTACATCTGTGAAGGAGAACTGATTGCCTTCCATGTTTTCCCGTTAAGTGCAGGGTTTGTGAAAGTTATCTAAAGTTGATATATCTTGAGGAGAGCTGATACTTGAAAATATTGACAACGGAAGGTAAATATTTAGGAATTTGCTTCTAAATAGTCCTCTTCCTTCAAAAAATGGGGGAAGGTGAAGTATAAAAACATTGCTTGAAGCAGAACTTCTGTGGAAATACATTAGCTATTAAATTTGCCTCTTTGCTGTTGTTAGACAGCTTCCTGTTTCTGCGGGCAAAGTTGATCCCACGTGCCTCCTATTGAAGAAGTGTGTTGCGTGGAAAGTGGCAGGAAATAGAACTTGGTTACTGAATACAATTTGCTGTTTTTCAATTCCTTTTTCCTTCTCCAAATATTTAGGATGACGATATCCCTTTGAGGCCACTAAGAATGTGCTGTTGAGTTTGCAGACAGTTGGGAAAGTGGCTTATATGTGTGTTTTGTTTGGTTGGTGTGGCTCTGTAGCTCTTGCCAAGCAACGTCTGCTTTACCCAGGAATTGCTGGTCTCGTAATACTGACTTCATGGAGATCAGGATAGTGATTTTCTTAAATAAATTACACCTCTAATTCACAGCTGCTTAAATAGCCAGTGACAAAAACAGCTTCAAAGAAGAATTTGACAAGGATTTGCTAAAAGTGTAAGTCTGCTTCTTGCTGGAGAGGCTTCTCTGCAGTGGGCCCCAAGAGGTGTAAATGCTGCAAATGCCACTCCTGAAGTCTGTGGAGGGGTAGCTGAAATTAAGAAAAGAATAGCTTGCACACATGATCCAAATTAGTCTGTTACACAGAAATCACAGGAACAGGTTGTTTTTCCAGCTAACTGAATAAGCATAGTTGGGAGACTTTTGAATTGGTGGGGAATTTGCTCAGGGACTGTGTTACTTTTGGACAACCAGGAAAGCAAAAAATACCGAAAAAAGAACCTGTTGGTACAGAAAAATAATGTTTGCCCTTTGGTTGTTATTTTGTCCTTTATCAGTATCTGTGCTTCTTAAAATTGCACTTTTCCCCCACTTTCATGGTGACAGACTATCTCATCTCTCAGCATTTCAGCATCTCTCAGCATTAAAGTTGGCCAGTATTTTATTTGATGTTGTTTGTCAGTACATCTTGAGTACAGTGGGATCTGTGTCACAGCGTTTCAACTGCTGTGTTTTGCGCTGTTATGTCTTAAAGTAGTGTTAAGTATTTGCTGTATAGGACAAATTATCTTCCCTGGATGAAGAATTTGTCAGAGGGAAAGGAAAAATATGAGTGAAATTTTAAAATAACTTAATAATGCTTTGTGTATTTATTTTTTTCCCTCTTTCTTCTTCTACTCTTAATACTGAGTACATTTTCGTAAGAACATTATCATCAGTACAATTCTTTGACCAAATTACTGACTGCAAATCTTGTAGCTAACGTTCCTTCCCTGTGAGGAATGTAATGCATTCTGTTACAGAATGAGATACTGTATGTAATATTTCTCTTGGATATAAGTCAATTTAGGGTGTATAATTACACTTGTATGAGCAGAATGATTTCTTCTGTCTTGCTAAATCTGGGAGGAGTGGTTGATGCACCAAAAGCTGCACTGCCATTCAGTGAGACCTGGATGGGCTGGAGAGTGTGGTGGAGAGCAACCTTAAGAAGTTCAGCTAGGGCAAGTGTAGAGTCCTATGCGTGAGAAAGAAGAAGCATCTGTGTTGGTACAGGTGAGGTGCTGACCTGCTGGAATGGAGCAGAGAAGGATCTGGGTGTCCTGGTGGGCAACGGGTTGACTGCGAGTCAACAGTGAGGCTGTATATGGAGTCTGCATCCAGTTCTTGGGTACTCAGTTTAAGAAAGACAGGGAAATTCTAGAGAGAGCCCAGAGGAGGACCACAAGGATGGCTGGGGTCCTGGAGCATCTCCCTCATGAGGAAAGGTGGAGAGCCCTGGGACTGTTCAGCCTGGAGAAGAGATGGCTTAGGGGAAATCTTAACAGTGCTGGGTGGGAGTCAAATGTATGGGGCCAGGTTCTTTTCAGAGGTGGGTGGTGACAGGACAAGGAGCCATGGGCACAAACTGGAACACAGGAAGTTCCATCTGTACGTAAGGGAAAACTTCCTTACTGTGAGGGTGACAGAGCACTGGAAAGGGCTGCCCAGAGAGACTGTGAAGTCTCCTTCTCTGGAGATATTTTAAACTTGCTTGGATGCTTTCCTTCATAACAAACTGTAGGGAATCTGATTTAGTGGAAGGGATGGATCACTTGATTTCCAAAGGTCTCTTCCAACCCCTATAATTCTGAGGTTCTGTGAATAAGTATTGCCTCTTGCTCTTGATGGTAGAATCATCTTAATCAAACGCATAGCTATGGACATCAACAAGCATGTGTACTTCTAACAAGTGGAGACAGAATTCTTTTTAGAGGGGATATCCCAGAGCTGTAGGTTCATCAAACACACAGGAAAGCAAAAAGAAGAAGCTGAAAGAGGAATTTCTAAAGTTTTTTTTTTGAAGCAGCTGCCTTGGAGGTAACAGAAGTGGCTGCAACGGAGTAAACTACTTTTGAAATGAATGTGAAGAGGGAATATTGGGGCTTTGTTGAAATGTTGTTGAACAAAATAAAAATCAGAGTTGTCATCTCAGTGCATAAATGCACAACAGTAACACTGTATCAGGAGATACAGAGAAATGAGTCAAAGCAGAAAAGGAGACAAATTAATTGCTACAGTCTACAAAGCAAGACATGCAAAGAAAGATAAATATATTTTAATGACTGTCAAAGCAATTTACCTCTGATTATACTGAACTTAGTAAAATGAAATGTGAAATGGATTAAAATTGGAGGCAAAAGGTATGGACTTAGCAGGTGCAAAGCAGGGAGAATGTGTTAGATGCTAAGTATTAATGCTAAGCGTGTCATGGATGTTAATGTAAAATATGTAAAATAGCCTGGAAAGGCAGAAAAATGATGTGGAACTCTAATCTGAGACATAAAATCCTGTGATTTATTCCTGACTTCTGAACAAACGTCGTCTCAAAGCACAGATGATAACGCATCAGGATTACAGGTCTAGCCTTCTCCTCATAAATAAGGACAGGCACATTCCTCCCTCTCACACAGATGCCACTGTGCCCAGATGCTGATGAATGTTGAAGAGAGAAAATGTACACTAACAATTAAAAATAATTCAGTCTGATTTAGAGGCTGGATTTCTTCTGGCCTTTTTAAAACTTTGGCTTTTCAGAGTGGAGCATGTGATCTTTAAATTCTGTTTGTCGCTGTTACCAGGCTTTTCAGCTCTTGTAGCTGTATCCAGCCTTGAAGCTGTGTAATTACACTGTAACTGCATCCGGCTTCTGCATACTTGGAACCTATGAGATTTGAGAGGCCTCCTATTGTGGGTGCTGCACAATGAGGTCTGTCCTGGGATTGCTGCGGGCATTTGTCCTGCTTTTAACCTTTCCCTTCTCACTTAGAAACTCTGCACCAATGAGATTTGACGGAGTTTCTCTGTGATTTCTTCAGGGACCTCACAACACTCAAAACAAAAACCAGTAGGTGATTTTCTAAAGACATCTTCAGTACATTTCTTCTATATATATGGGCTATGATAGATGTAGACTTGGACAAAACCTGAGTAGCTAGCAAGGCCAGGGAGGTGATTGTCCTTCTCTGTCTGCCCTTGTGAGGCCCTATCTGGAGTACTGCGTCCAGGTCTGTGGCTCCCAATACAAGAAGACAGGGAGCTGTTGGAGAGGGTCCAGAGGAGAGCCACAAAGATCATCAGGGGACTGGAGCACCTCTCCTATGAAGGCAGGCTGAGGGAGCTGGGCTTGTTCAGCCTGGAGAAAAGAAGGCTGCAGGGTGACCTCATTGCAGCTTTTCAGTACCTAAATGAAGCCTACAAACAGGAGGGTAATCAACTCTTTGAAGGGGTAGATAACTGCAGGACAAGGGGAAATGGTTTTAAGTTGAGGGAGGGGAGATTTAGGTTGGATGTCAGGGGGAAGTTCTTTACAGAGAGAGTGGTGAGGTGCTGGAACAGGCTGCCCAGAGAGGCTGTGGATGCCCCGTCCCTGGAGGTGTTCAAGGCCAGGTTGGATGGGGCCCTGGGCAGCCTGGTCTGGTATTAAATGGGGAGGTTGGTGGCCCTGCACGTGGAAGAGGGGTTGGGAATTCATGATCCTTGAGGTCCCTTCCAACTCAGGCCATTCTGTGGTTCTGAGTGCAGCTCCTCCTTCTGGTACTCACTGAATTCTGGAGGTAGAAGAGGAAGGGAAGGAGTACAGAGCTCCTTCTCTCTGCTGTTCTTCTGGATGAGGATCCTGATCCACTGATCTCTTTTCCTTCTGGGGACTGCCTATTATTGAAGCACAGTCTGTATGCAGGAGAAGGGTGACTTCTTATTCAAATAATGGTAGTCTTTATTCTTCCTCTGGTCTGAGCCACTCAATTGCTAATGCCTTTTCAATCTCCTAGGCTCTCTTCTCTGGTGGAAAGCAGTATTTTAAATTGAAAATCGATACTGAGCCTACGAGAGATTTTGAAAAAAGAGCTATAATGACTCAAATTTTATTATTGCTGAAGTTAATAATAGTATTTGAAGTCTCTCTTTTAATGTTTTGTCTGTATCAGGATTTATCAGCTTCTTACAGTGAATAATCAGACTATTTTTCTTTCGTGTGCTCATATACTGCAATTCACTGTCTTGGCTATGATGCTTCAGTTTCTTAGCTGAATATTAATATGCTCATTATTTGTGTTAACATCAGTTACTGAGTTAAGAAATGAAACTTACTAGCTAATTACATTCGTCTTCAGAACTGGGGATTTGAGAATTGAAACACAGACACCGATAGAGGAAAAATTATTTTTGTTAGAACTAGAAATCTTTTCAAGTTCTGTGCAATTGTACTGCTTGACCTTCTTCAGATACTCTTGTCACAATGCCCCAAATTTTAACATAGGCATGCTTTGCATTCCTTTTATTCAGTCTAACACTAACCCTGGTCATTAAGAAATTAATTTTTTCCATGAGAGTAAATTCGTTTTGCATTCTATCCATTATCTTATGGGCTAACAATACTACAATATTCAAGCAAGTATGCAGGATGACAGATACCTGAGGATGATTTTCCAAAGTTGGACATCCTTTATTTGCTCTTTGGATGCCTTTGACTTTCTAGCTCTTAAAAAAGCAGGCTTTGATCTCTCTGAAACAAAAACATAGAAATTCTCAGGTGAAAGTGGGATTTTAGGAGAGGTCTTACAAAACATGAGGTTTTGTGGTATGTGTACTAAAATGAGAACTACAATGCTCTGAAAATACTGCCTCCTATTTTATTCTGCTGACCCATGACATCAGAGGTGGATGTTGGTGGTATGGAAGTAGAGGTTGAACCTTCCCACCAATATTCTGTCACATGTTGTTGCTGTGTGACAGACTGCAGCAGGGGGATGGTCTGACCAAATAGTGACTGGCATGAAAGCGTGGATGAAGCAAAGGTGTGTTCATTCAGTTCCTGCATGCAGAAAAAAATGGTACTCACTGACATTCATCAGTGCTCGCTGAGTGTTCGTGGAGCACAGACAGTGGACGTCATGGAGCACAGTGAGGCAGTAGTGGTAAGTTTCAGCAGCATCAATAACAGGTCACCTCCACTGGTACAGATTTTTATGAATGCAGCATGCATGTTCTTTTTCATTGCTGGTGAAAATGCAGAGCTAATGGTGGTGACTATGTTGAAAAATAGTGCTTTGTAGCTAAGAATTTGCTTTATCAAATAGGGCTATTGTTCTCCTTGTAGCTGTTGTAGATTCCATGGAAATAAATAGGAGGCAGTACTTTCAGAGGGGCCTAGGCATTGTTAGAATGTAATTTGCTTGTGCATATGCTTAGCAGTAAAAAATTTCTGTCCCTATTAGAAAACAGTGGTTACTATTGCAGAAGTTTGACTTTCATGAAGTTCTCCTGGTAATCTGAACCAAGTGTTAACTCTGATTACATTGCACTCTCTGGAATAATGAATAATAATGCAGTAAACTGTTCTTTATAATTTGTTAATCTATATCTGATCCAGTGGACAAATATGGTCCCCAGGCTTCCAAGTGAAGGACGTGCTGATAACTGAGCAGGCTGCTCATACACTAGTTAGAGCCTGCCAAGCTAGGCTAGGGAGCAGAAGTTAATGGCTGTAGAATGCTGGAGTGGCTTTTGTGGTTAGGTTGAATGGTAGGGTGCAAGCAAAGTTAAAACACAACAGTCCCACTGGCTGGTTTTGCACTTAACCTATTTCTAAACTTCCTTATATACATACCCTGACCCTCACCAAGCAGAGTAGATCTTCAGAATAAGACTCCTGCCATGCAGTCAAAGGAAGGGAATTAAAAAATCCATCCTGTCTGCTGGATATAGCCAGTAAGAGTCAGTGTTGGCATGGCTGTCATCAGTACTCGACTTCCATGTTGGGAATTACCCTTTTCAATTTTTATCTTATTGTCTGTGTAAGGGCTTTACGGCTTGTGCACAGGATGTGCTAAAAGGCTTTTGCTGATAGGATTGAGAACAATATTAGAATTCAGCGCCCTAATAAGAAAGTTGAAGGAACTTATAACCAAATGAACTAGCTGTCAAAGGGTTTTGATATAGCTGAAATAACCAAGTCCCTGTTCAGCTTAAGTGTAGATAATTACTATTTCCTAGTTCGAACAGCTGTTCATTTTCAAGTCTGATCTCTGCTTTTCTTATGTGTCTCACTCTGTAGTTACGTACATTTGTATGAGCTTACAATCATTGGTTG
This sequence comes from Tetrao urogallus, assembly GCF_951394365.1. NCBI lineage: Eukaryota > Metazoa > Chordata > Aves > Galliformes > Phasianidae > Tetrao > Tetrao urogallus. The sequence continues at coordinate 135,404,865 of NC_136813.1, forward strand.
TTTCCAGTAAATGCACTTGAGCTGCAGCAGAAATGTAGACTTATTTTAAAATCTGATTGTCAGCTATGCGTTGAAATTTGGTACATAATGAGAATCTTATCATTGCAAATATTGTGTACACTGCTTTTTAAATAGTACTCAGCAGTTGGGCTGGACTAGATACTTACTAAAACTATTTTTTCCCCTGTAACTTACAGAAAAAGTTGAGATATGAAGGTGATCGATCCTGAATGAAAGATTTCACCATGCATGTTTTATGATCTGCTGGCATTAGCGTTGGCATCATTTAGGAAACCAAATATTATTTCTAAGTGTCCCATATATCCCAAATTGTCAGATTTCTTTTTTTTTGAACAGTGATGACTAAAGACATTTTCCACACCTGCACAGCATTCGTGAGAAATAGCATGTGGCATTTCACAGCTGTGAGCTGGACCTCAATCCTCTGACATCACAAAGCTTTCACAGTCTTTTTAAGACTTATTTGATGCACATTATTCAGACTCTTATTTTGTAAAATCCATGGCATTCGCTATGGTTTTGTGAGAGCGTATTAACAGAAGCCATTCAAAAACAAAAGTGATTTTAAAGCTGACATGTAGGAAAAAATTGCCAGTGTCAGCAAGACGTTTGGTAATGCTACTGAACTGTGTGCATGGGGGACAGACAAAGGGCACAGCAGTTTAACTTAACTGTTCTCCAGGTAACGCATCTGGGAGTGATGTGCTAAATAGACAAATGTGCTCGAGGTACAGAATCCAAACCTTCGCTTGTAGAGGAATGAGTATACAGCACTGCAAATGCAAAATCAACTTATCCTGTTTATGCCTACTAACTGTTGTAAGTGCCACTTTCCTTTCACCTGGAGGTGTTATTCCATGTATATATGCTATAGTTCAGTAACAAATCTCAGAAATTTTCCTTTAGAGTAACGTTGTGGAAATAGTTTGCTGAAGGAACTTCAGCTTCACTCTGCTACCCTGGTGCAGAGTGCTGTTGTTCACACCACTGCTGGGTTTCAAAAAAAAAACCAAAAAAAAACCAAAACTAAAAACCATTTCCGACCCTTGGTCCCTGGGAAGGAGATTAGAGAACTGAGCAGAAGTAGGTGACTTTTGCTCTTTGAAGGCTGTGGGAGTGCCTATACTTAGTAGCTTTCCATCTTGCACAGTGCTCTGTTCAGATCTGTTTGCTAGTACAGAAGTATGTACAAGAAAAAAGGCATGTCTGTCCCTCTGCTTCCCATGCACTCAGTCTGAGGTAGTCCTTCATGTCACTGACATTTGAGCTGTGCACCTACATGCTACCCTGAATCTATCATTTGGCATGAAAATGGAGGAATTTCCTATTGTTTTCTCTTAAGAAATCAAAGTAGTTGTTTGCTGTCAAATATTAACTTCAGTTTCAGAAAGGAAAAATACTTTTTAAATATGAAAAGTGAGAATATCTCATGGTTGACAAGGATAGCATGCTTATTAAAGTTAGTGAAGTGTGAGTAAGGCTAGCAGAGCTGAAACTTGCAATACAAAGAGCTGAAGAATCTGTATTAAGGCTGGAAATTTTTTTTGTGCATGTGCAAGGGCAGGTTGTTTGAAGTTAAAATAGTCTTGTTTACAGTGGCAAAGGGCGTAGAAGCAGGATCAGCTTTCTGATAAGGCCTTTTTTTTTTTTTCCAGGTATGGTACATAGGGGGTAAGAGAAACAGGAGCACTTTAATAACTGAAAGGAGAGAGAACAGTGAGCTGAGTACACTGTGCTGAAGGAACGCTTTATGCAAAGAATTTTTTTCTATTATTTTTCGTGGTGTGTGGGCTTACACTGGAAGATCTTTCTGAGAGAAGGCAGGAGAATTCTGATAGCTGGTAAGCATGTTAAACTTCAAATGAAAACGTTTGAACAACTTTACAGCAGCTGCTAGCAAGCTGCGTGGAATAAAAAATAGAATAAAATCCAGCGCTTCTTAGAGGGACCACTGTTTTTAGCATAAACTCTTGTTTTCTTCAAGTAGGTAGAAAGGAATTAGATATAAAGGATATGAATTTTTCTACGATGCTTTATGAATTAATCTTTTATTTGTTTATTTTCCAAACAGCAGTGGGTCAGTGATTACCTATCTGGGAGATGAGGGCAATCGTTGCAAATATTACCTAAAAGTTCCCAGAAAATAAGGAACACCTTTAAAAAATTAAAGAAGAGAGTCGGGGACTAAAATCTACCATTAATAAAATAAAAACTTCTCTAAGAGAAAGGTGTCTAATGGTCAGTGTCTGCTGGCTCACAGTGCTCTCATCACATGGGCATCTTCAGTGAGCTGTCACACTGTTGTGCCAAGCAGAATGGCTTCCCCATGCATTTGCTCTGTCATGGTATTTTACCATATAGCAGTTTTTATAAGCAGCTTTTATTGTAATAATAAAATACTCCCTATGTATAAAATAGTGGGCCGTTGTAATCTTTAATGTGATTTGATGGACTGAACTTGATGTAGGCATTTGGATATGGTTGGATATGAATATCATTTCAGTTTAGGCATTTGGATATGATCAATACCTTCAAGTATTAAACCTTCATTTGTATAATGTTATTTTTTCAGAGATTAAGCCTGACTTTCTGTTGCTCATATTAACAAATAAAGGTCAGGATCAATGCCTCTTAGCCGCTGTTTTTTGTCTTTTGTTGGATATAACCATGTCTGCCATATGGAGTTTATGGACTAACAGGGAAAAGGACTACACAAACTGAGATTATTCTTCAGGATTACGTGTCCTCATGTCTTAAAGGTCCCTTCCAACCCAAACCATTCTATGAGTTTCTGTGTGTTTAAATAATGGTGCCTGCCTGCCCTGTTAACAAAGTGGCTGTTTTGCACGTGAGACCAAAGATATTGAACTGAGACAACAAAGCCACCAGTGTTTTATCATTGGCTTTGGAATACATTCTGTTGATGATAACATGAAAGACAGGCTGGTTTTATTTTAGATACCGTATTAATTTGAGTAGAAAATGTGCATATTTGTCTACTAGATGGAAACAGTGAATTTTGATATTGAAGATGATAGTTAATGCATATCTGGTATTGTAAGGTAACTCAATAGATTAAGGAAAGGTTTCTGGCAGTAAATTTTCCTATCCATTTTTATTCCTCCCCTCCGTTAAAATTCAGAAGGGACTTGCATTTACCGTTGTCACAGAAATCAAATCTAGAAATGTATCAAGAGCCTCAAATCTTTTATGAAGCTGAAGCTTTTGAAATAACCCTTTGCAAATGGTTACTGTAACGTTGCTTATAACAGTTTAGGGCAGTACACATGTCTCTCTCTGGCTGATTGTTCTGTAGGTGCATTGTCCAGCAACAGCTGTTGCCTTCCACAGTCTCAAGGAACCAGCATGTGATGCAGCATTTTTGCTGTGCTGGACCCTTTTCCACTGAGATTCTCCTTCTGTTCCTTTTTTTTTTTTTTTCCTTGCTCCAGTGATGTGTAGGATGAAAACAAGCTCTTTCTGTTATGAACAAATGGAATAAATACTGAAAATATAAAATGAAAATGCAGAATGGTCAACTGTTGTTTTATATGTATGTTTGATGAGATCCAGATACATTTGAGTACTCTGAACATAATCAAAGTATTCACTGCCAAGTGCTTAATTTAGCAGAAGACTACCATGTTGTTCTGGTGTTGTGGTTACAATGATTATGAATATAGTATAATGTATAAAACTTATGACAAGAATCTGATTTTTGAAATCTAAAGCTGAATTTTATTCAACTTCAGTTAAGTTAATTTTATTTATAACAAAGTTAATGTTACAGCACTATAACCTGAGAAGCTCCTTAAGAGATGGTAAGCTCTTTCTACATGGTAGGAGAGGCAGCCTGGTATCTGTGCTGGTGATATACAAAGTTCTTTTGACCATGTTGAGGAACACAGTGAGTTACAATGGAGCTTATGTCTCCAAATGCTGCCCTTACCCTATCTGTCTGTTACCAAAGAAAACTGTTTTGCATACTTCCCTGTATCTTCTTTTTGTGTGTGTTTGTTCCAGTGAAGTGCCTCACTGAGCATTGTTTTTAACCAAACACAACACAGAGAGACATGAGGAAGATCTTCACCTGAAGGGAACGTTCATACGTTGACCTTGTTTGAACTTCTTTGAAATGCTTTAGGGCTGGTTTACGGTCAGTAAACCAGATTCTTATTTCACAGAATCACAGAATGGTCTGAGTTGGAAGGGACCTCAAGGATCATGAATCTCCAACCCCTCTTCCACATGCAGGGCCACCAACCTCCACATTTGATACCAGACCAGGCTGCCCAGGGCCCCATCCAACCTGGCCTTGAACACCTCCAGGGACGGGGCATCCACAGCCTCTCTGGGCAGCCTGTTCCAGCAGCTCACCACTCTCTCTGTAAAGAACTTCCCCCTGATATCCAACTAAACTGACGTTTAGTTTAACTGTGAATCATTTGCAAATATTCTGTGCCTGCTAATGCTATGGTTCAGTAGAGGTGATCGTGTTGACTAAATTGGCCATGTGATAAGAAAAGGTGAGGGGTTTAATACTTAATCAGCTGGATGACGCCCGGTCTTTTTTATGTTCAAGGTGAAAGAAATATGGACAGTCAGAAAGTACATTTGCTCCCTGTGGAATTCATTTTTCTTTTTGAAAGGTCTCCTTTTCACAGATTAATTAACTGTGTAGATGCTAAAGATCCTATTCATACCATAAATTGCCCACATTTAGCTGTAGCTCAGCATGTTCATTTTCTATCTTAGTTCAAAGCCTAGAATGAAAATGCACCAACTTACCTGCATACGTCTTTCTTTGTGAGTTGCGAACTTGGAGCTAGAAAGCAATGGTTAAAAATTGGAATTTGAGCTTAGGCAGTCAGTGGAAGTGGATAAAAATGATTGCAGCTGGTGAAAGACCCTTACCCTTTAAGTGGCTGAAATTCCTTCTGCTGTAATCCCTGTACTGTTCTCTTCCTTTGGAGATTGCAGCTACTTATGCTGAATAGCGAAATAGTGGATGTCTTTACAAAAACAAAACAAAACAAAACAAAAAACCTAGTGCAAATGCATCCTTCTTGTTGTTTTCCCAGGTTTTAAGTCACTCAGTGCAGTCTCTGAAAGATTAGTGAATCCTTTTCATGAAATGCTGATGGTTGGCAGAATAAATTTGTCTCAGCTTCCTCCTTACTCCTGAGCAGCATGAAAATGAATGATACATGTTGATGGCTATATTTTTGAACGTAAGAAGCAGGCGTACCTGCTAAGCATGCTTGACTCTAAGTAGGAACAAACAGGCCAAACCAGTATGTTGTTTACTGAATCATGTCCAGTATTAGTTTAAAAAATAAAAGAAAGATCTAGTTGTTCAATTGTTACATGTGTCACTACACTAAAGCTACTTAAAAAGCATGCATCATCTATGCCAATATCTTGTTGCCCACCTGAAAACATTGACCTGACTGCTGAAGTTAATCCTAGTTCTACTCAATCATCACACTGAGTGATCAGCCATAGCCCTCAGCATGGTGACTGTAATTCTGAAGATGCCCTGGAGTTCTCAGAGATAAATGGTGTCACACAGTACTGCGTGCTGGGGGATATTGCTGGGCTGATGATTTCAGATAACTGAAGTCTTCTTTTCGTCCTCAGACAAACAGATGCAATTGCAGACTGGCTGACTGCTGTGAAATTCCAGGGATATTAATTGAGAGTTGTGTTTTCAAATGAAATGGAAAAACTGTATATTTTAGGTTGCATTAAAATAAAAGCATCAATATTTTAACAGGAATTTATTCATGTTTTAAGCTTAAAAACAAACTACAAACACATCGTTGTAGGCATTTAGGATCTTGACCAGATAGTGGGTCTATTTTAAACACTCAAAATCTATGTTGACAGCATAATTTCTGAATTGTTATTTTATTCAAAAATAATTACCTGCTCTGTATAGCAGGCAATGCAATTTTGAAAGGATTAAGACTATTTATAGCTTATTTATTCAAAATGGTAAACTTCCCTTTCAGTGTTTTTATTCATGTATTTACTTTTCATCTCAGAAGCAGATCATAAGCCTTCAGAAGTTTTGCAGATTTGTCCTTTGAGAAAATATGTTTGACCTATTTGTGGTTGTTTTATGACAGGTACTGTTTGCTTAGAAGACAATTCTGGAGGTAAAAGAAACCTGGAAGGGTCGTTATCCCTCCCTCTTCATTCAAAAAAACCCAGAAGAATGTTACTGTGTTTTATTTACCTGATATCTCTGTTATTAGACAAATGGTCATTGAAAATAAACCACTTCCACAGAGCATGGTGGACAAGATTAAATATGTATATAAATATATATTTTTTCTCAGAGTATTTTCACACCGTAGGCTGTAAATTAGAGAAACCAGAACTACCTGAATAGTTGTTCCATTTAGGCTGCTCTTGCTTATTTTGAGAAATCTTTAGCAGCATTGTGCTGAAAAGCCATCCAAAAAGATTGGCCTTGTGTGCAATGGGAACAAAATATCTCAGCTGCAGGGTTTCTCCAAAACTTTTTGATACAATCTCACTACTCCAATACTTGTGAAACTGAGAAGTAGTAACTGGAAGTTGTGATAAGTCTGCCTGTCTCCTATGGAAATGACTTCCTCCTTCAGCCAAACAAGCAGAGTAAGATAAAGCATATTTGCAGTGTGTATTTGCAGTAGAGATGTGTTGTTTTACAGATAAACTGTCAGAGATCAGCTGTCTTTATAATAAAAGACTTTTTAAAATAAAGTCATCTGATGGTCCTCAGATGTAGGTTACACGAGAACTCTGTTTTTGATGTCAGTTGGCGTTTTCCTATAGAAACAATAGGCAAAACTCAGTAGGCAAATCACTCTTTAAGTGCTGACTAATAATACATTATTTGGTAGATACAATAGCAAGCTTTCCATTCATCCAGACAGAGTTTAATGACCACTTATGAGTCCACTTTCTGGAGTATGTGTTGGTATATGTTAGACAGGCAGCAGTGGGAAAGGGGAAGCGTTCTGATCTTTTGCTAAGCATTGGCATCTTCTTATATGTCTGTAGATCAGAGCAAATCAGTATGAGAGGATGCATCATAAGGTAGGAATAAAGCTCTCACTTTTCAGTTGTTTTATGAATATGCTGTTTTTTCAAAAGTACAAAAGGTTTTTGTGAACAAAACCTCTCCCTCTTATTTTGGTCTTGAGAGCTACAAAAGGAAGTGAAACATGGGAGCCCTTCAGCATTAGGCTGTACAGCTTGCTTTCGTGTGTATATTGAGGATGTGCACAGGAAGCAAGCTTGATATAGAAAGAGCTGTGTTTAGAGCCAAGCAGAAGGAGTGAATCCATATTTTCTTAAATGCTCTTAGGTATCTTCTCGGGTAAGTTAATATATTACTGTGATTATGTTAAAAAATGTTTCACAATAATATGAGTATAGTATAGGTGCCATTGTTTTCCATGGAGCTTCTTTTCTTAAGGCAGATATTTAACACAGTGAATATTTAAGTGGAAAGTAGTTGTGGATTTGTCTATTATGGAATGTTAAGGGGCAAAAAGGAAAAAAAAAAATTGTTTAAACTATTCTATTCTGCCAGCAATGCTATTCAGAATTAAAATGTCTTTTTAATTCCTGAGTGTAGTTTGTTAGAGTTGAGTATCTATATATAGTTATGCATAAGGAAAGCAGAAGTATTGCTCAGTGCGATTAATTAGAGATTTGAGGGCAGGGCAGAAATTATTCAGTTCTGTAGCCAGGATTTTCTGAACAAATTTAATAGTTAAATAGCCTGGTTTTCTGAGGAAATGAGTTCGAGCTCTTCTGAAAACCAGTTCACTAATTTACAAGGCTAAATACTGCATTGGTATTTTCTAACTTTAGGCATACAAACGAACAGATTCAGATGCATAATTTGAAAGATTAGCATCAGTAAGTATGTTCCTAAGTATTGTGGCTATTTCTGGAAATCTGACAAATAGACAGTGTCTATTTAAAATAAAATAAAAATGATTGCTTGCCCATTAATGGAGTGTTAAATTTGCCAGTAAGAGTAAAACCTAAATAGGGTAAATGGCATCTGCAGACTGCTGAGGTTTGTAGTCTGGTGGAAATGTGATTTCTGGAATGCAGTAATTAGATGGGGTAGTCAATACTTGTTAATGAAGCCTGTGCTTGTGATCCATCTTTAAAGGGAGAGAAAAGCAATACTGCCCTTCCTGTGGAGCCCTTATTGACCTGCAGCAGCAGCTGCTGTCCGCTCATGCAGCTCTCCCACAGAATGAGTAGCACGCTTCCCTTAAGAATAAATAGTCTGTCTTCCAAAAGTGATGGAAGTGTTTCAAGAAAACAGAATGAAATGCTGCTCATAGAGGATAAATGAAATATGGGGTGTTTGGCAGACAAATTGTAGACACTCTTCTCTGCGTGTTTTAAAAAATACCCTCTGAAAGACAGACTGGTGCTGCTTAATTCCACTCACTGTATGGGATGCCTACGCAATAGCCAGACGTGTTACTGAACTTGAATGAGCATTTTGTCCACTCTTTTATTTGTGCTTTTCCCATGAACTGTTTTTTGGAATTTTTTTTTTTTTTTTTCCTGGGATGCCAACTTGTAGGAGGTGATCCGAATAGCGGGCTTATGGCAGCAACCTCTTCTTTATTGTAGCTGTCAAAGCAAGTTTGCCGGGATCAAAGATAGTGGAATGGTTTCCCCTAGAACTGAGTCTTTGCATAGTGTTTCTTTGATGGCTATTCTAAATCTGGCTTAAGATGTGGAATATGTCACTGAGGTCTTTGTCATCCCATTTATTTCTGCAGCTACAGGGGAAAGTACCAAGGCTTGGGAGCTGTTTGTTTTCCCATGATAGAGGAAAGCTATTTTTTATTTTGGAGTAAAATAAATTAAATTGTTAACTTTTGGAAATTCCTTTATAAAACATTGTAATCAGTTTTATTCAGGATTACTGCCCTGCCACGAGCAAGAAAGCTAGTCAAAGCAACAAATTCTGTTTCTTCAATTTATCATGCTTGTTATGCTTAATAGCATGATTTGGTAGTGTTCAAGACTGTTCTTAGAAACTTGTATAGCAGCCTATAAATATCAGTAGCTTGTTACACAGTTCAGTGCTCCCAGAGCATTTACATCTAAAGGAAGATGTCCCTTGCCTTTGCTGATCCTTGGGCTCACATTTTTCTCAATGCCTCTTCCAAGCTCACCATTGATATAGATGGATTCAGTTTTTGTTATCCTTTAACAAAGCTTCAGATATTTAAAGTATTTTCTTTCTTAATTAATGCTGAGAACAACAACTGTTATTTTAATGAAACAAAGACTCCTTGAGAGTGAGTTTTGTCAGGACTGACCCAACTTCGTATTTGCAAGACATCATGGTGACAGACAGCTGATGCTAATGCTGATCTTTAGACTGTCAGCTTAATCTTACAGGCATATAAGATTTCTTTGTATTTGTGTTTACAAGATACCAACATAAGCTTTAGCTGGTTGAGCTGCTAGCATGTTGAAATAAGTTCCAGGCTATTTATCAAATGCTTTGTTTGTGGTTGGTTTGTGTTCTGATGTTTGCAGACCTTTACTTCTGTCCAAAAGTTAGTTAAGTGAGATACTTACTGATCTTTATGTAGAGGCAACTCCCAATAAGCCTTGTGTGCTCATAGGTAAAGTTTATGAATTCGGCTAGGTTGGAACCATAGGAGAGGCAGTGTCTTTTGCACTGATATATGAGTGGGAGAGAAGAAGAAGTAGGAAGCCAAGCTTTTGAGTCTGCCGAATCACTGGGAGAGTCTAAACCAAAGTTGAAAGCTGCAGTTTAGACTTATTTTTTCCCTTCTGTCTGGTAAATCTTCTTGCAGCACTAAACTTGAACTACAGCTGAGGCTTTATTGGTTAAATGTAATGTCAAAGTGCAAGTTTATACGATTAAGGAATGAGCTATATTGAGTCTGTTTGTACTGTCTGATAGATGAAAGGCCTTATTTAAATTTAGATGCTTCCTCTGTGTTGCCTTTATGGAACCATAAAGTTCTTCTTAGATGGGGCTCTGTGTGCTTTGAAGTAAAGAAGGAAGAAAGCAATGCTTTAAACAAGGCATTTGTGGTGTTGTAGAAATTCTGGGAACACAGTGGAAAGAACTGATGTTCTGAGTAGAAAATACAATTTTCAAGGGAAAATATTTGCTTAGAAGAAAGTACATTAAAATTAAGTTGCTGATTTCAGTTCTGTAAGTTTCACAGAAGCCAGGCGTAGGGGGAGGAGAAGGAGTTCAGTTTTGTCTTTGCAAATTCAAAGAACAAAGCATAGTTGGCTTACATACTTATCATTGTTTCTAGATGAAGTGTTGTCTGTCACCCATTTAAAAGAAAAAAACAGAAAAAAAAACCAACAAAAATGCACATATAAACCAGTGACACATACATAGAAAACCTCTGTTTCCCCAGGACCAAAACCGTATCACCTAAACTTCCATCTAAAACAAGTCACTTGTTTTGTAAGCTTTATCAGGTAGGGATTTCTGAATCCTTTGTAAGAAGCACCTATTACGTATGTATGAATTTTGAGAGAGAAGAAGCTTGTAAATTGGGGCTCCTGCATTGCACTGGAGATGATAGTGCCATTTGCAATTTGCAAAGCAAAACCTTCACAAGAGGTCTAGGTGTTGCTATTGCCGTATTTCTTCCACCCTTTCTTCCATGCGCCCAAATCACTGTCTTGTGGAGTTCGAGTCTCATGCTTCAAGCATGTTTACATACAATGCTGAGTAAAGGCATGTCCTGAAAAGTGTTGTTTTTAGACTTACAGCTCAGTGCCTTTCTATTTCTATACTTGGCCTCAGCTCTTAACAAGCTTTTCCCCACACTACTGAAGAGTGCATGAATGCAGCCTTCCTGCTCGTTCTACAGTGCTGCTGAAAGATCTCTTCTCCCAAAGGAGGAATGGTGGCATCTTCTCCAGAAAGGCTGATCTAGTGAGGTGGTTCTGCCAAGAGCTTTGGGCCTAAAATATTAATTCTCAAAGTCCAAAGGCATGAAAAATGTAAATTCTTGTATAGCTTGTGTTCAGAACAGAACAGAATGGCTTTTTTCTTTTCTCTTTTTATTTTTTATTTAGTGATCTGCTTCGGGGCTTGCCAGCCATTGCTTTCTGCAAGGTGCTGGCTGGCTTAAAACTTTATGTTCTCTCCTGGCTTCCTTGGATTTTTGGAAGTCCTTTTATCTAAGAGGACTTCTATCTGCACTGAAGTCCTAGTGCTGTATTCTTCGATCCACTGCTATGTTATATATTATATTTTTTCGTTGTTGGCTTTAGGATCCTGACATTGTCTTGAGATAGTTCCTGTAGTTCAAACTGCACCAAAACAGTGAGATTTATGGAGAAGAAAAACTGTAATACACAACACTCCAACTGCAGTGCAAAATACTTCTGATGAAATGCAGTCTTTATGTAGTGGATTGGTTGTCCTAGGTATCACAGGGAACAGCTTGTTCCTTTATGCAACTTAACGTGTTTTAAAAACAAAAACAAAACCCAAGAAAAAGTAAATGTTCCTCTCAGTAATAGTTTGTCTCCCTCTAATAGTCAAAATGAAACTGGTGATCCAATGGCAGTGCGTGCAATTGGGCTTATTTTTAAAACTTCCTTCTTGAATGTATTCCAAAGAGGTATTCTTATTTTCATACCTCAGGGAGGCACAGCCAGCATGTAACAGACACTGCTAAACTTGATAAACCTTCTTTGAAATTTTACTCATCTTGACACTTAAACTTTAAATATATCATTGGTGTAAATATACATGTACCAAAAGACAGGATTGACTTTTGTTAAGGAGGGTTGGTTTTTGTTTTTTTTTTTTTTTAATATTTATGTTACTAACTTGTACAATGTGAAAGTGTATATATTTAATATTAAAGGTTTGTTTAAAATGCTCTTGAATGTAGTCAAACTATGCTTACGACAAGCCTCTCTGATTGCTTGTTTGGTCTTTAGTATCTTCTCTCTTTGGTGTCCCTTGATATGATTCTTGAGGCCCAAGTAGAATTTTGAGGTTCCTGTTTTATGGCCATGTTGGTTCTGTAAGTAGAAAGTACATGGCTGACCAGCATCTTTTTCAACAGGAAGTGTATTTTGATTTGTCTGACTGTTACCAAAAGAGACAAGGATGCTGATTACTTGAAAAGAGCAGTGAAATGTAATAATAATGATTTCATAGGGTCATAGAATGTCTTGGGTTGGAAGTGACCTTAAAGCCCACCCAGCCCCAGCCTCCTGCCATAGGCAGGGCTGCCAGCCAGCAGCTCAGGCTGCCAAGGGCCCCATCCAACCTGTACTTGAATGCCTCCAGGGATGGGGTACCCACAATTTTAATTGCTTCTGCTGTCATAATGGTTTAATGCTTTAATGACTGGTTGAGTAGCAGTAGAATTCTGTCCTTTTTGATGATAAAGTTGTGTGATTCAATTTTTTCATCATGTTTGTTATGTAGATTTTTCATTCTTCATAACAATACTTGTTGTAGCTTTTGTTGAAACAATCACCTTTGATGTGGAGTAGCTTCCCCCCACCTCCCGCATACTGTGTACTGATCACCCTTGTAACTAAACAGGTACAAAATTACATCTTGTCAGTTCCCTCAAAACTGGTAAACTTTAGACCATTTGTTTGCTTCTGATTAAATAGAATGGGCTGCAGAACTTCTGGCTGTAATAAATATTTCCTTGTTGTTTGAGTGGTTAAAGTAAGTGACAGGTGACTCTGAGGGTGTTAAAGGATGTGACACAATGTCTGTGGATCTAACTTCTCTTCCTGCATCTGTCTTGGCTACTTTTTTTTTCCAGCTGAATCTGTATGTGACATATTTAAAAACAAAGTGCAGATGTTTTTTAATGAATACTTTTGCCTTTGGTTTGCACACCTTTATATCCTTCTTCCTTCATCTGTTTGTGAGGTTCCCAGTAAGCTCCCAGAAATATCACAAAAATAACATGTTCATCCTTTACATCACTTCTGATATCAATGTCATGTTTTACAAACTAATTTTTAATTAAAAAACAGAACAAAATCCTCCTAAACCAGAAAAAAGTTACAAGCACACTGTAGAAGAGCAGTTGCTTTCACTTGGGTTCTTTTTGACCAGATTTAGCTCTTTTCAGTCCTTGAAAATACACTCATCACCAGTGCTTCTCAAAAAATATTGAGATAGCAACTGCTGAGAGCCTTATACACGAATAATCTTAAAATACTGAGAAGTTTTGCATAGGCTCTCCTCCCAGGAGCGTCATGTGCTGCCCAATAAAAATAGATCTGTAGTGATATAGTAGCAGTTTAGAAGTAGTCTCCTTTGAGTGGGATGTGCAGAACTAAATTCAGACCAGCACATGGGGGACTGGCAACTCTTTAAGTAGGATGTGAGCAGGAAAAAAAGGAACTTCGGTAGCATTTTTGGAATAGTTGTTTTGATGCTGAAGCTGGGAAATGGCAAGACGAATCTTAATCAAATTCCTAGGAATCCTGGTAATTCACTGCTTCATGGAATTTTTCCTTACAAGGTCTGTGTTTGAACTCCCTGGTTGTATTTTTCTAATACACTTTTAGAACAGCTAACTCTTTAAACTTGGCGTAGAGAGACAGCTGCAGCCTTAAAATGATCCTTGGCACTTTACTGCTTTCCCCAGCTGGCAAGTTTTCCTGTTGTTTTCCTTTTCCCTTTTGTGTAAGTTGGTTGATGATATTTGTTTGTTCTGTAATGGGGAAACAGTTTCCTCCATCTGATATTAGAACAAAGTCTGATTTTCATTTTGATTTCTGGATGACTCCTTATAAATACCAATGTGTGCCATCCAGAACTGTGTGCTCATTTTTCTCAGTCTGTATTCCTTGCTTTAAAATGTCTGCACAACCAATAGTAATTAATGACTGTTTCCTCTTTGTCCCTTCATAGCCAGTGGCATTATTAATTCTGTAGTTACCCACATCTGTAGAGAGAAAGAAGGAATAAATTGAGGGCAGAAAAATTCTTTGTAGAGCTGAAAACTAGAACTTAGATCTCTAAAAGTATTTCAGTTGCTTGCCATCAGGATTTTCTGTTTTGTCATGGAATTTTGTCATTTTAAATTCTCCATGCAGGTTATAACATAGTAATTCTCTCATTAATTCTTATTTGGATAGCAGTGTTTCCCACTATTTTTTGTTTGTGTTTTTTTTTTTTCATGGATAACTTTGCTTTCTTGAAAGCAAATGCAAATTCTTTTGAAGTTGTTTGTGCTCTTAAAAATGAGGAGGACAGAGTGGTGTAGTGAACTTCTTTGAAAAGAATTATCATGTCCTGTCTCAGAGAATGTGAAGCCACTTGCCTGAATTGAAGGATTTATTAAAATAACTTTTACTTCTTCTCTGTGTTATGGTCTCTATCTTTTCTGATCTCCTGCTTAAGCTTAATGTCTATTGCCCCAGATTAGTCACAGAAGTTATTTCTCCCTACCCCAAATAAACTATTTAGAAATATTTAGAGATAAGCAAAAATTCCAGGAAATTTGCTCATGACTTCAACTAAGGTCCAAGGTTGGGGTGCACATCATCCATGGAAAATGCCCTCAAACTTATTTTCTATAAATAATGATAAATTGATATTATTTAGGCTTTCCTGCTTCCTCTGTTCCCCACCCCTTCCACCACTGAATAGAAGCCAAAGACCCCAGACAAAATGTCAGTTTGACATTTAGTGAGTGAGTCTTTTTTCTTTTTTTTTTTTTCTTCTTCTTACAAATGGTTGTTCAATGCCTTTGTATCCAAAAAATGTAAAAATCCTTGTCCTTCTGTGAGGTTACTGAATTCTAAAACTCCTCAAAGGATCCTTTGAGGAAAAAAAAAAAAACAAACACCAAAACAATTTTGTAAAATTTTTCTTGTCTTTTCTTGTTTGTTTTCTTTCTGTCGTATATATAAGCAATTTGCTCAGTGTTTAATTGTCACATTCAAGCTTGTAGGAGGAGCCACTTGATCCTGCTGTTCTTATGTTTCTTGGAATCTTCTCTTTGTGCAGGGAGGTTGTGGTAAGACAGGGGATTATTTTGGATTCCAAAGCAATTTTAGTTACTGGAGCACAATGTTCAATTGGTAGGCCAGTCAATTTACATGTATTGCCTGGAAGACAGGAAAAGAGCAATTCCTTGTTCTTGGGTTAATTCTAGAATTGACACTGCTTCAAATTTATAATGGTTAATTACCTGGACAGTGGGAAGGAGAGTATCCTCAGCAAATTTGCAGATGGTGCTGAATGGAGGCAGAGGATTTGGTATGGGTAGGGTATGCTATTCAAAAGGACCTTGCCAAGTTTGGTAAGTGGATTGACCGAAAACTCCTGCAGTTCATCATGAGCAAATCAGAATGTTACTATCTGAGCTAGAGCATCTCTGGGCAGTAGTACAAGCTGTTGTTTGGGGAACAGTACTGCAGAAAACGATATGGGGAGCTGGTGAATAAGTTGTATGTGATAAAGTAGAGTGACCTCATGGTGAAGCAGAACCAACTGCAGCTGGTCAAGGAAAGTGATTCTTTCACTGACAGTTCTGAAGATGGAAAATTGTCAAACCATGTGTCAAGACGTACAGAAAAGATGAATTAAATCCCTGGAAAATGCAAAGCTGACCCTTTTTAAAAAAATATATTTTTGAAGGCATGAAGGAACATGGTGCTCTTCTAGGCTGCAGTGTTTCTTACATATGCATCTGATTTCGCTGTCACGTTAAGGAATGTCCTAAGACATATAAAGACTAGGAAGCAATAAGAGTAGGAAAAATAAGTTGCAGTGTTTGCACTCTAATATAGTGAGCCATCATCATGGGTGTACATGGCTTGGCAAGAGGCAGGGCATTCATTCAGAATTTTGCGCTGAAGGGACAAGGACTCGAATGAAGTTGGGTTTCTTTCTCTCATTCTGTCTTTCTTTGTTTCTTTCTTGCATTGATCATCAACATACTTTGATATTTGAAGACATAAAAAAAATACCTGCCAATATTTTCTCAATAGTGATATTGATAACGGGAATGATTTCTGGAGTTATTTTCAGTTTTCTTGGCCCTTGCTACATGAAAAGGTTGTCTTGTCTGCTACAATTGATTCATATAATTTAGCATTTTAATTCAGGAGGATGCAAAGAAAATGTACAAGTGTAAGGGCAGCCAGATGGTGGCAACCTGGTATGACTTGAACATGTTAAATAGTAACTGTGTAGAGCATGGCTTGCTTACAAGCTTAAAAATAAATGAACACAGTCACCTCACCACCCCAAATAAAAGCAATATGAGAGGATCGAGTGTACCCTCAGTAAGTTTGCACATGACTCTAAATTGGGAAGAAGCATTCATCTGCTTGAGGGTAGGAGGCCCTACAGACGGATCGGGATAGGCTAGATTGATGGGTGAGGCCAGTAGTTTGAGGTTCAGCAAGACCAAATGCCATATTATGCACTCTGGCCACAACACCCCATGCAACTCAAGGCTTGAGGCAGAGTGGCTGGAAAGGTGCGTGGTGGAAAAGGATCTGGGGGTTTTAGTTGGTAGTCAGCTGAACACGAGCGAGCAGTGTGCCCAGGAGGCCAAGAAGGCCAATGGCATCCTGATTTTTATCAGAAATACGGTAGCCAGCAGGAGCAGGGGATGGTCATCCCCCATATTCGGTACTGGTGAGGCTGCAGCTTGAGTGTGCCTTTTTTGGGCCATTCACAACAGGAAATACATTGAGGCCTTTGAGTGTGTCCAGAGAAGGCCAACAAAGCTGTGAAGGATCTGGAACAAATCTTACGAGGAATGGCTGAAGGATCTGGGATTGTTTAGTCTGGAGGAGTCTCAGGGAGACCTAATCACTACTCTCTACATCTGAAAGGAGGCTGTGGTAAGGTGGAAGTTGGTCTCTTTACCTAGTAAACTAGTAATAGGATGAGAGATAATGGCCTCAAGTTGAGCCAGGGAAAGTCCAGGTTGGATGTTAGGAAACATTTATTTTCAGAAAGAATGTTAATATATTGGAACACACTGCCCGGAGGAGTTGGGAAGTCACTGTCACTGGAAGTGTTCAAGAACTGCGTGGATGTGGCAGTGAGGGTCACAGTTAGTGAGTTAAGGTAGTGATGGGTTGACAGTTGGACTTCTTGATCTTAGAGATCTCTTCCAACCTTGATGATTCTATGGTTTCTGGACTCATAAGCATGTTTGTGTTTTCTAGTAGCTCCTCTTTTCCTTTAGCTTTCTTGTTTGTGAATCTACAAGCCATAAGATGCACTGGGAAAACTTTGAATGTTACCACATTTTCTCTTTTTTTTTTTTTTTTTTTTTTTTTTTTTTTTTTTTTGAGGAGTTTGGTTGTCTTTCTTCTTGTTGGTTCTACTGAAATTGGATGCTGAGTAGATGACTCTAAAATTCTGTAAAGTTGCTGTTTACAGAATACCTGAAGCTTTGCCTCTTAGTTGTGAAGTAGTCCTCAAGGCAACAGAATCTAAAAAGAATTATTCGTTCATCTTGGTTGCTTATTCAAATAAAAAAAGAGTTTGAGTATAATCAAACCTGGCTATTGTTTTCCCCCTGGAAATGCTGGAAATGGAAGAGAATGTGGTGTTAACTTGGAAAAATTCCTCAGTACAGTCATAACATTTTTGCTTATTTTTATTTAGTGGTTGATGGTCTTCTTAAAATGCAGTTCCTTGGCACACTAGTTTCAATATTCAGCGAAGATGTATGCTGTTGAAGGGGGAAGGGAAAATAGTGAGGATGTTTACCACTATGTACTGTATTTATGTAGGCTTCCTGTGTGTCCTAAGAGAGCTTCTCAGATCTTTCTGCTCCCAACTCTAAACAACATAATCCCTCAAATCTCCAGAGACAGATGAGGAAGATAGTATGGCTTCTTGTGGCTTACAGTGTCCTCAGAGTCTAAATACTTATAACTGGAGCCTTTTTTGGCTTTAGCGTTTCCTGCGTTCTTGGTGACAACAAAATTGTTGCATTTTCCTTTTTAAAATAAAACACTGAGCAATCTCTCCCTTTAGTTAACAAGCAGCAGAGATGTTTCTAACTCCAGCTGCTGCTTTATAGGAAGATGGCAGACATGTAGAATGCATTTATGTGCAGAGGACAGTGTCTTCCACTGCTTCTAAATTGTGTGGAGTCAAATGAAAGATTTACATCCTATGTTAGCATTGCTTTTGGTAAGTCCCAAATGTGGATGCCTTTGGTTTGATGACAGTGTGTCTTAAATTTGGATGTGCTGAATCTTCTCTGAATTGAGGAGTGGGTGCATTTTGGAGATAATTTGTTTTCCATCACATAGTACTAAATTAAAAATCTAGTTTGGACTGCCCTGTCAGTCCTGCAGTTTCCAGATATGATGTCACAGCTTATTAAAGTCTCTGCTTGTTACAGAATAGATGGACTGATTAATAACTCAATCTGAAACCTGTTATGCAAGAGATTTCTCCATCTCATCATATTATGGGATAACATTAAAAAAGATGGTGATTGAAGCAATAGAAATAACATAGAAAAATCACTCTCAGGGTGTAGCCTTAATTATTGTTTGTTATTTAAAATTGCACTAAGCCTTTTATAAAATAATGAATGTTAAAATAAATGGCAGTATAATGTGTGATGTAATGCCATTGTATTCTAGGTAACTGTGGCTCAGATGAATACATGCTCTTTGTAGACTGTTGGATGCAGTCATTCATTTGTTGATAGTAATCGCTCCTAATAGTGCTGAAATCAGATGTAGTCTTGCAAAACGTAAAGCAAAATTTTTTTATGGTGATCTCATTCATTTTTATTCAGAGACCATTTCTTTCTGTAATCTGAAATTGCAGGAAGAAATAGAATGTAAGAATTCATTGTCTGCTATTAAAGTGACAGGAGGTTGCTAGAAATAACGTGATCAAAAAGTGGTTAAGATTTAGCTGCACTATAAAGGCGGTAGCTCTTCCCCATGAAGTGGCCCCAGGGCATGCACCCATTGCTCAGCAACAACCAAACTGTCAGTGTGCCCTTAGTGCTGTGTCTACTGAAACCAGGGCATGGCAGTGCTGTGCAGTGCTGACTCAAGCACTGGCAAATAACTGCTGGCAAATAACTGCTGGCAAATAACTGTATGCGTTTTGATACGCTGGCTGAAAACAGTGCACTGAACAGTAAAGAATATGCAGCCATGCTTTCCGTTTTGATAAAGGAGTTTGAGAATAAGTTTCAAGAGTGCCAAAAAAGCCCATCACTTTATGTTTGCAACACCATTATCAGTTGTAAATACATTGCATGCAAATTTTCAAATGGAATATATGGAGTTGCAGTTGAACTCAAAAATCTGATCATGTCTCTCTACTAGACTTTTATAAGACCTCTTACCAGAGGAAAAATATCCTGTGCTTCACAACCACATCTTACTGATGTCATATCTGTCAGTATGCTCATTTGTGAACAGTTTTCAAGGATGAAGTATAGGAAGAATAAAATTTCAACAAAAGCCTTAGTTGAACACCTTGAGAACTCACTGAGAATGGCAACCACTGCCGTAGAACCAGATTGATTTGGTAGTTTCACAAGAACAAGGTTAAATATCCCACTAGTTCAGTGTTTTTGGTTTTTTCTTTTTTTGAATGTTTTAAGAAAAATGTTACAATTTAAAATGTTTTGTTAGTTACGTATTAAGGATACTGTATATTTTACAAAGACTGCTCTGAAAGTAATGCCTCCTGTTTTATTATGCTGGCCCATGATGTTAGAGGCAGCCGTTGCTGGAATGGCAGTAGAGGCTGAACCTTCCCACCAATATTCCATTACGTGTTGCCATGTGACAGATGGCAGCAGAGGGGCAGTCTGACAAGACAATATCTGACATGCACAATCTCCCTGGGCAACCTGTTCCAGTGCATCACCACCAGTGTGAAAAACTTCCTCCTAATATCTAACCTAAACTTCTCCTGTCTCAGTTTAAAACCATTCCCCCTTGTCCTATCACTATCCATCCATGTAAACAGCCATTCCCCCTCTTGCTTATACGCTCAGGTATAAATCTCAGCCCAGGTAGTAGTAGGGAAAAATGTTTGATTTGTTACTAGCATCAGATGGCTTTCTTAGTGAAGGTCCATTAAACAAATTCCCTGTCTGGTAGTGTTATGCTATTCTTCCTCTTCTGTTAGACTGATGTAGGTGTAGTACATGCATGTGATAATGTCGTGTTGTCATAACTGTATTCCCAGGATGAACTAGGCATACCAACTGTGCTTCATGGCAGAGCACTGGCCTGCATAGTCTCCTAGGTTTTCATCCATTCATGTATTTCTATAGCTGTCTCTCTTGCTGATCATTTAATGACAATTTTATGAAATCTAAATTTTCACACTTCATTGAGCAGTGGTGCATTAGACACATGCCTAGCATTTTGTTTGAGCTGATAGTGCTTCTTGGTTTCATAAATCTATTTGAGGTAGTGGCACTCCAGTGGATGTTACTGGTGTCCTTCTACTTCAGGCTTTCCTGAAATGCACTTCTTTGTGAGGCCCCTTACTGTGTTTGGAGCAATTCCTTTTGCCTTCATAAGCATTTAACTATTTGGTTTTCTGCTTTGCCACGCGATCGTATCTAATTGTTGTGAAAGTGAAACAAGCCCTATGTAGTTTCTCAAAAAATAACGTTTTAGTTTTGCATCTACTCCATTTTTATATCTTTTTTATGATTTAAAATGTATCCCAGTATAAGAGCTGAGAAACTTTCATGTGGAACCTGTGATTTGCTTGGCTATTCTCCACTTCCCAGGAGCTGGAAATTCTAATATGTTGAGAAATGATGATACTACTGTTTTTCAAATAATTCTTTACTACAGTTGAGTTGCGCTTATGAAAAGATTCGTCCATTGCAACTTCAAAAGAAGAAGATTGTCTGAAAGAGGCAGTTAGCTGCACACAGTAGCTTAGATGACATCGCTTATACTTCATTTCTTTTGAACTCTGTTGAAATAGACTTTTCTTGCTGTATGTAATGTACCTGAAAGGCACTGTTGAGTATTTAATGGACCTGTAAAGAAAGCATATGTA
Organism: Tetrao urogallus; assembly: GCF_951394365.1. Taxonomy (NCBI): domain Eukaryota; kingdom Metazoa; phylum Chordata; class Aves; order Galliformes; family Phasianidae; genus Tetrao; species Tetrao urogallus. The sequence goes on from NC_136813.1 coordinate 135,425,962, forward strand.
ACAGATGGTGTGACAGGTGAGTATATGGCTGTCTAAGAGCACTTTGTAAAGAGAATTGCTGGCATCACCTGTCTAATTCTGTAGGATTTTTTGTAATGGTTCAAACTGTGGCACAATGGAAAATGTGGAGTCTTCTATTCTGCTTGAAAATTGTCTAGTACAACTTTGGTAATGTAATAGTCAACACAGAAAAGAGCTAGAAGGTTTTGGCAGTCACTGCTTATGTATTTCTGTGTTGAATTTTGCATGGCTTGAACACGTAAGCAGCAGAGAGCTTGGGCTTTCTGCTGAAGCTAGCTCAGTAAAATGTAACACAGATAAAAGCCCAAAAGAAAAAAACACTAAATGCAAACGTTAAGATTGTGATGCTTGAGTTTTCTGGTATTGAAAGATATTAAATTAAATTGAAAGAATATATTAAGAAGAAAGAATATATAAGTAAGAATGATATTAAATTATATTGAAAGAAATTAAATTTTTAACACTATGAAAAGAGTAGTGAGACTATAAGTGGGAGCAACTTGCAGAAACTTTTTCTATTTATTCAGGTATTTCTAGTTCTTCACAAACTAAAACATAGAATTCCTTTTCACAATGTGTGAGTCATTCTTCATTGCCAGTGTTGCCTATCATTTTCCTAACAAATGAGGGCTCTTAAAAGCAACTCAAGATGTAATTAGATTGCAGCTTGTATAAAGTGGTGTAAAACACAACTATAGGATTGCCCTTATTGGTGACACTAAGTAAATTTTGACCTGTAAGAATATTATTTATTTTTAAAGAAACATTTGCACTGACTTAAGTGCTCACTCCACAGTCTGCTGTTAGTATGTGTTGAAATATTTCTTGTTGCGTATTTCCTGAAATAGTGAGTTATGAAATTCAGAACTTCTCTTTCTTTATATAATGAGTCAATAATGCTTGTTTTATGAGCAGTTTAAAGACTGCCTCCTAGTCTGGTAGTTATTTGCACGAAAACATTGGAATGTAAGGAGTTCTGCTCACAGTAATTATATACCAATGTAAGGCATGGGTAGCTGTAAGTAGACCTCTCTTTATGCCCGTTTTTCTCCTTGCTTTGTTTTTAATTGTTTTTAATTTTAATTTATTGTTTCTGAAGTAAATTAGTGAATTGATTACCTGTGGGAGTCTCTGAAATATTTGAAAATAAAGGTATATATTGTTATCTTGTCCTGGAAGTAATACGGATATCTCTTAAAGAATTGGTATACAGCAGGAGTCAAATGAAGTCCTTATTAATCTGTGGTTAAGCTTCTCTAAGTAGGAGTGCAATCTGTAATCTAGACCTTTTTTTTTCCTGCTAACATCAACAAGAATGCTTTTTTCTTGCTATCAGTGAGGAAAGAAAAGTCATCTATCAGTGTCTGAAAGCTTTGAAAACTAGGGCAGTGGCACTGAATTGAACTCTCATTGCATGGATGAGCAGCAATGGAAGCAGAGCATGAGTGCACTGATCAAAGGCAGATGTCACAGCAGTGAGAAGTAGAATCTTGTGACCTTCCTCTCAGCACACGATGGGTTTCTGTTTAAATGTGAGCCTGTTTTCTGACAGTTTTATGGTTTCCCTTTCCTATTTTTCTGTTGCATGTAGCTTGAGAATAGTTGTTAAGACTATGGACAGGAGTGGGAAGTGCATGCTCCTACAGCCCACCCACAACGTTAGGTAGCAGTGAGTCACCAAATAGGCTCTTCTCTTGGTAGCAAAATTTATCTACTGGTATGCCTATGTGCCTATGTTCTATCAATTTAAAATGTAAATACTCTTTATCCAGTCTGTATATAGGCAGACTAGATGAAGAGTATTCTACTGTAGAGCTTATACACAAGTATCTATCTATACATATGTGTATATAAATACATGCATTGCATTTACACTGTGTTGTATTGTTTGTACAACAAAGGGACATAGAAATGCTGTCAGATATTCATCCCTGTCTGTACTGCATGGTCTTTTGACTCATAAGCTCATCAGTGTTCATAGCAAAGAGAGTAAAAACTTTGAACTAAAAAGTTTTGTTTTCAAAAACGTTTCTAGTGAGCAAGGTCAGTTTTAGTTCTGCCCTATATGTGTCCCTATCAGTCACTTTATTTCTCAGAATGTATAGGTGGTTTGAGTTTTGGAGTCTTTCTTTATAAATACATCTCGATGGATGATTTTTCTTTCCAGATCTTTACGTGTACTAAGTAATTTTGCAGTTAATGACGAATGATAAAAATTCTAGATCTTTCAAGAAGTTTCAGTGTCAATATCCTTTATCCCCCACATTTTAGCAAAAGGATAAAATCCTTGAAAGCTATGGCTTTATGTCTGTAGTAGTGTGTATTAATAGTAAAAATACAAACCTCTGTGATACCCTTGCTGCGAGATAATACTGTACAATAGGAGTCTATAGTAATCCTGTAATAATAACCTGAAATGGGGGTGACTTATGTTTTCTTGCTGTATGCATCTAATGCTCTGTGTCTCTTAAGGGATCACCCAAAAAAACAGTGGTGATCAGACTTCCAGTATTCATCAGGCTTGTCTATGTAGTCTCTGCCAAAACCTGCACTTATTTTGCAGCTGTGAGTTTGCTGCTCATTCTTTTGGGAAGGCACAGGCAGCATGGGGAGCTTTGGGTCATTTGCGTGCATGTGTAATAAAATCAGATAAATATTTGGGGTATCTCCGGTGTAAGACATGGCTGCTGCCAGCCTAAGAGGTATTGTGGGACTGTTTAAAAATAGCTAACTCATTTGTGTAAAGTGGTATGGGATGTAGGTGGAATGGTTCGCATTCACCGGGTGGCTGTGACAGCTAGCAGTAAATCTTGCACTGCTGCTTTTCCTTCTGCTGGCAGTGGAGCCAGTACCTGCGGGCAGGGATGGGGCCTATTCCACTCCTGCCTGATCACATACCACCAGAGAAGCTTCAGGTGAGGGGAAAGGAAGATGTTTTGTAAAACTAATCTGCTGCTTTGCCAGAGACCTGTTGCGGATTGCTCAGGGAAGTATTTGTGTTGGATCAAATGCAGGTGTTTCTACATCTTAGAAGGCTGTGTCAGAGCTGTGCCTGATGGGTTTGGAGAGGGATTTAAATTGAATCAATGTGTATTATATGAGTCGGTCTGCTAAATTCATTTTAAGATTGTTTTCTGAGTTCTTTCCACTAATAGGTTAGCCACCTGTAATGGGCTAAAGTACAATATACTGAAATAAAATTTAGTGCAGCTCAACCACCACCACTCCAGCTGTACCTCAGATTACCTCTATGAAGTTCTGGAATTATAACAGTATTTTTTCTTCCCAAGTTTAATTTTTAAAGAATGAGAATGTATTTTGTTGGGGCTTTTCCAAGATGCAGTAGCCCGGCAGTCCTCCATTTCTAATCAGAGCCTCTCAGAAAGTCTTCAGTAGACCCTGAGGAGAGAGGAAAGCCCCGTGGCCATAGTTCCCACCCATGCACTACTCGGATCTTTCAGTGGCATCTTAGCTGGTAAATAAAGAGCATGGGACAGAGTTCGTGGGGTCAGTCAGTCCCTTAGAGCTGCTTTTACTCCTGTATTGTTCAGAACTCTGTCCAAAGAGCTGCCTGTGATCTCTCTTGGAGCCTTGTATGTCTGAGCTTTGGCTGGCTCAGTTGTCAGACGCTGAATTTGTCAAACCAGAAGGCTGCTCCTTTTCCATGGAAACGCTCTGTGCAATTGCAGAAATAATCAGGCGGTTGCTGTGCCCTGTTGTTGGACATTTCCGTACTCTGACTTGAATTGTTCCACCTTGATAAAATAAGTTTTCAGCAAAAATCCAGCTCTTGTCATGTTTCTGTTGGTGTCACTGTTTATTCTGCTGTTGCAGTACCGTGTTGGCTGTCCCATTTCTCTCTGCCCATGCACATCTTGCAAAAAAAAGCTGCAGTCCTCTTGCTTCTGGGTACCACTAATATAAGCTGTCCATGATCTGTATGTGCTAGACCTGAGCTGCTTACTGTACCCCCTGCAGGGAGGCTGTGCAGTCTTCTTTAAAAATTCTTCACTACTTTCTACTGTTGATATGAAGTAATTGAGTTTTTTTTTGTTGTTGTTGTTTTTTTTTACAAAACAAACTTTATTAATGTAACTGTTTCTTTGTGCTCAGCAATTTTCATGAAAAAGGAATTCTGATCGTGGGTCTTTGAAGTGGTGGTATTTTTTTGGAGTTATGTTTTACTTAATCTGCTTTCCACAGTACTTTAATTAATTGTGTTTTGGCTAACTGTAGCTATGATTTGCAGTTGATTTTAAAGAAAAAAAACCCAGCATCCTTCCTTACAGGCATGATTAACTTGGAGAAACAACTGATACAGCTCAATAGGAAAGTTGCTATAAAATACTTGGAAACTTAAGGAATTGCAAGTTATGGAATAAATGTTTCAGTTTATTGGGCCTGTGCTCCTCTAAGGTCTTTCTGAGACTTTGAAGTCTTGACATTACTCCTTCTGTAAGGAATTTAATTTCATAACTTGGAAGTTGTTCTGGAAGGGAGCCTGTGAAAGAAGGATTGCTTTCAGACTTGTGCACCAAATGCTTGTGGGTCACTAAGACAGCCTATCATGAGCTCTGACTGTGTTCCTTTGCTGTCCTTCAATAATTGCTGCCAGAAATAAACATCTACATAAACAGTTGTAACCTTTAAAGAATGATTTGCTTCAGAGACTGGAGGCAGTCCGCATCACTGAACTCCTGAGAAGGAGATAGCTTGTCTTCCTCTTGTGAATCCTACTTTTATAAGCAGTAAAGAGTTTGAAAGGAAAAGATTTATTACTCAGAGCGCTAACATCACTTAAACAGTAGCCTTAAGAAAAAATGGAAAAACATTCACTTCCTTTTCTCCCACATCCAACTTGCACATCTCTGACCCTGTGGGGCACAGTGTGGGAGAAGAAGAAACTCAGTAGTCTTGCTGCTCGTGTGGCTTTGAGGAACTGTGTGCTGGCTGAAAACAATTGGGGCTGAAAACATTTGGGAAGTAAGAGGAGCGCAGCCCATCCAAATGCCAGGTCTCCATTTGCTTTATATCTGTGGAAGTGCTGCTGATAAAGTACTTGCTCCCAGCAGGACTTATTTCATTGCTGTTTTGCTGCTGCAGCATCCAGTGTTTTGCAACTTGGGAAAATGGCCAATTGAGATAGGACTGGAAGACCATCTCTGTAGTACAAGGGGATCTAAAAGGACTGGTCTGGAAGCCTTTCCCCTTCTGTGGTGATCTCAAAAAATGTTGAATCTTGGAAGTTTTTATATTGTAGATAAATAAGAGGAAAATTTGTTACAACTGCCTGCAGAATATTTGTTATACTCTTAAAAATTTAGACATCCTGTTTCCCTTAAATTGAACTTCCTCAATACCAGATGCTGTCAACATAAAATAAATACATACACGTTATGTTGAAGCTATTGCTTATATGATAATATACTTGACTGTCTTAATTATGTCTTTTGCTAGAGAAATTACTCTCCTTTTGAAACAGGTGTGAGATTTTAAATTATCCTTATGGTTTTTAAAGTCATAAGTCACGTTCTGGTATAAATGATTTTTTTTTTCCTTCTTTTTACTCCAACAGCACAAATGTTCATGAGTTGTACATTTGTGTTCCCCTGACTAGAGTTTTAATTACAAGAATAAGCTCATCTTGAGGAGTTAAAAATGATTTCTTTTTGGAAACAAGTGGTATTGTAATAGAGCAGATTAGGGTTCTATTGAAGCGGTTTATCCCTGGCATTAACTTACAGTTGATATGACTGCAAGAATTACAGGGTGATTTTAGTACATGTCTGAGAGTAGGTATGAGAAATGCACTAAAGTTCAAAATCACATGCGTGTTAGGCCTGCCATTGGTTACCTGAATGCAATGGTTGGCTTTGTTAATAAAGCTTTTAAATCTTGCACAGTGGATGGAGACTACTTCTGTTTATATTTTTCTCAGAGTAATAGTATGCATTATTCTAAATTCAGGTAGTTGGTCTTAGATTAATAGATTTTTGGCCGTCATAAAAAAAAATGATCAAATAATACGTGCTTCTAAAATCCAGTTCAGGTCTCCATAAAATAGCAAAGCTTATGTCTATCAGATAGCAACTGAGACTGGGAAAAGTTGAAGTACATGGTGCCATCATTATGAAAGAGCTCTCTTTTTGGGATTCCCTTCATGGGGAATCTTCATTCCCTTCCCTTCCCTTCCCTTGATTCCCTTCAGTGGAATCAATTTAGGACACAGCATGTCAACTTGTTTATTTTTCATTGCTAGATTCTGTCTAAATCAGTTTATCCCTAAATATCTCTGGCTCAAATTGGGCCAAAGAACAAAGGAGATAGCTAAATTGCCTCTCCTCCATCTCTCCCTATAAGCATTTTGGGTGTGCTGTTTTCCCCTCTTGATTTCAAGCAGTTCAAATGAAATATTTGTCAAATACGTGGAGGGTGCTTTTTAAATGTTGCTCCATGTAACTCACTGCTTTTGCCAAAACTTGTAGTGTATCTCGTTACCGCTTTATGTCATGGCCACTGCACATAGTTTGTTAAAGCCGTGTAAAATCAGACTTAAGAATGAAAGGAATCAGGAAAGTTAAATGGATTCTGATTGGTGTTGCCCTTCATTGTCATACAACTTGCGCATGTGGAATTACAGCTTGAGGGTTTTTGTCACTGTCTGGAACAGGTCTTCTGATGTTAAATTACTTTTAGAATTGAAGTTACTTTGTAGGAGGTCGGAAAAAAGACTAAAACTGATCTGGAATTTTGAAGTCAATCTGTTTGCCAGCAATTGTAGTAGCTGCTTTTTTTTTTTTCTTCAGAAATGCATTAATACATAAAATTTACTAGTATATAAAGCTCATTTTTTAAGGTGTGTTCTTTACTTTTAAGAGAGAAAGCAGCAAATGTTATCGATGCGTTCCATAATGCTTAAACGCAGAAAAGTTTTTATTATTAACATTTGGCAAATTAAATAGGAAATCAGCTTTCTTCCTTATATTATTTTACCCTTGTGCTTGTGAATGAGTAAGTTTGGTGCCCGAGGGTGTTTAAGAAACTTTTGGGGGTGTAAAAATGGCTGATTTAGAGGCAGAAACTGTGGAGAAGATTTTCTTCCTCATTTGACAATGTGAGACTAAATAAAAATGACATATCCAGCCCTGAGTGCACACTGTGGTGCCAGGAGGAGGAGGGGGCAGTGCTTCTCACTGAGCACTTGGATGAAGATGAACGGTGCGAAGCAGAGTGATCCAATAGCCCTGGGGTGGGAAAATGCAGAAGTGCATTTTCCTCCATGCTTGTCACCAGTGCTCAAGATCCTGTTTTGTGTAAGCAGTGCAGGTCCCTTCCTCAGGTCGCGCCCTGCTCAGTTGCCAAGTGCTTTGTAGCGGGGACAGTCTCACACAGCTCTCGGGGGACAGCACCTCACCTACAGACACTGGCAACACTCATCAGACGGGCTTCCAGTGCTGATGTGCTAGCGATTTAGTAGCGATGTATGAGAAAGACTGAGCTGCACTTGCTGTGAGACAAAGCTCACTTCCCTGTGCTGTGAGGTTGAGAGAAACTGAAAACTTAAGAGAGGAAGAAAATCACTGACCTCTGCCTGGGGTCACCCGAAGGAACAAGTGAGCTTTTTTGTCATGATGGGTTCCAGTGCAGGGTTTGTCATCCATCTTTAAGATCCTTCTATAGGAGCCAGTGCTGCTCTGCAGGACCAGCTACAAGGGGATCAGGGGTGAAGGAGGCAGGAAACCGTTTTCCCTTCCTCAAAAGATCAGTTTGCCGGACCTGATTTAGCATACAGGACTTTGAAAGACAGATTTGGCTCAACTTTAAGTAAAGTTACCCACAGATTTCTGACACACTGTTAGTCATACGCATTGCATGGCTTCAAGAGTAAGGGAAACAAAAGTTGAATGCGTCAGCACATTCAGTCCATGAGCTACTGTGTTGTGTACTTCACATCCTGTGGTTAGGACCTTAAATGTACTAGGATGTGGTCCTGTGCAACTCATTATCTTAGAAAGGCTTAATATATTCTTCCCTGGCTCTTGTTTTCCAGACAAGACTGTTACTGGTTTCTCTTTAGAACTTAGTGCTTCTCATTCCTAGCTGAGGTCAGTGGGAATCCGGCTGTGCTGAGCTGTTGCACACTGTTGCTGGAGGTGCATAGTGGTGCAGCACCTGGACCAGTGAGAGCTGTGGTTTCAGGTCCAGCTTTGATGCCAAAAATCCAAAAGCTTTTCCAGCCACACCCCCACCAGCAGCCTAACTGTACAGCAGAGAAACAGCAGCTTCTGCCTGCTGAATCAGCAGCAGTAGCAAGAGCAGGTAAGACTCAAAGGAAGACCAAAAGTAAGGAATTAGTCCATTCCTGGTGAATAAAACCTGGACTGGGAGAAATTGGGACTGGGATGCTCTTGGAGTGCAATTGCAGGGTCCAGAAGATAGAGAACAGGCAGCACATGTTCCATTAGTACTGAACTGAAACTCATTCAGGGAAAATAAGCCTTCCTTCAGAAAATAATTTTGCCAGGAGGGAGAAAACTGCTCTCAGCTTATTTCTCTGCACCCTTCTGTGCTTTAAAAACATAAAAAAATTCTTGCTATCTCTACTTCCATCTTAGCATGTGCGTTACACCCCTTTTCCCCCCTGGAGAGACAGGTAGAAGCAATGTCAAGGTTAAACCTGGTGGAAAGCTTTGTTAAAGGTGCTCCCAGCCTGCTGGCGAAGGCACGGCACCTGCTAGGCATGCCCAGTGCGCGCCCACAGCCGGCTCTCCCTTTGGGAAGGATTTGCAAGGCTGAAGCACAAAGAGCGCTTGTTGCCCAGTCTCCGGTAGTCTCCCAGTGCTCCCACTAGCTGGGAAGGACTGGTTACCATGGAGGCTGCCATCTGTTCGCTCCCCGCTGGAATGTGATTATCCGTGCTGGGTTGGGAACCGGCACGAGCAAGAGAGCGTGTGCTGGCTGCAATTATCTGCAATGGAGTGTGGTAATGGAAGGCTTGAATGAGCGAGCTGGAGCAGCACATAAAGGGATTTTACCAAAACTGTTGATGTTTTCTAGCCAAGAGGAGTAAACGTGGCTTTCTGTAAGGTCAGTGCTGAATTCGTAACGTGTGCAGGTGATTTTTAATGGGGTGATGTATTTATGATTTGAAGCCGGTAGCACCATGGCAATAATGCTTATTGTTAGGAGTGCAGCGGGGAGGAGGAGCAGTTGTGTTTTAAAGATTTCTCTTTTGGTTCAAGCAGTTTAATTTGGGGTCATTAAAGCAGTAAGTCAGAACAATCACTGGCCACTCTGACACAAATGGAGCAATTCATATCTCTTGTCTTTATGAAATGCTGTTCGCTGCCAAATCTGTTTAATTTATGTGCCTTTTCACATTGATTGCTTTTTGTCTGAGTGATATATACGTATATATATATATATACACACATATATGTGATATGTGCTTTGTTTTTCGTACTGTACTGAATGGTGAGATGGGGGGTAACGTTGAAATACAGCCATCAATACAATAGATATTTCGGGTGTTTCATTCAGTTTGTACAGAGGAAGCTGTGTAAGGTAAGCAGAATGCAGTATCAGTTCTTTCACTCTTCACTCCCACCCTCTGCCCCTGTTTCCAGCTCACAAACTGACCAAACATTTTGGAGTAGCTTAATTGTCCAGAGACTTTGCACAAGTTTTCAGGATGCCCTGCAGATATTGTGACTGTCTTGTTGGGAGGATGTCATGGAAAGGAAAAAAAAAAATTGGAAGTATATGCTTGTAAGGATTTTGTGTCCTCTAAAAGACATTTTTGCTACCCTCCAGGAGAAGGCATATTAATTTTTTTTTTTTTTTTCATAAGAAATGCATGGTAAACGTTTGTTTGCAGTTTAAATCACTGTCATAAGGAGCACTAAAATTCATTCCTTCGAGTCCTGTTGTATGCCAAGTAGATAAAGATTTACACCGGCAAATATTTTTAGTCATGAAGGGACTTTCCCTTTTCAAATAAAGCTCTTACACTGCATCCCTTTTCCCAGGACTGCCATTTTCATTTGCTACATGGGAGAATACTGTTAGAACCTTTTAATTAAAACTGTGTTGGTCCTAATTCTGCTCTCTGCTTCATGCATGTAAAATATCAGTGCATTGGAGTCTGGGAGAAAAGTTACCAGTGTGGTTAATTAGTCGCTATTGTTATTATTATATATATATTATATATATATATATATAATATATTATATTATTATAGTTGACTGTGATCAATTTTTAACCTTGGAGAGGCTTTCCAAGTCTTATTGCCTATCCAAAGTGTAGGGGGGAAGGGAGTGGTTATTTCTTTGAATACTTATACTGCTGGTTGTACACCAGCTTTTCTTATTCTTCTTATGTCTGAAGTCTTTTCAGATGTTAGTCTTCCAAGTTGGTGGAACAGGGTGTCTTCTCAACAGAAGCTTCATTACCCTTGTAATTCAAAATACTTCTTTTTAACCCCTTCTTTATCCTTAATTTAAGCATTCTGTTGCCATTGAAGTGGGTAATCTGTGCAAGTGCAACGGGCTGCAGTGGACTTGTTCAGACAAGGTGGCATGTCTGTAATTGCATCATTTAGAAAGAGCACAGGAGGCAGGTTGGCTTTTGTGCTTGGAAGGAGATCAGACTTCTACCCTTCAAACACAGCGCTGAAGCTTGCTGAGGGTGTTAGGAGGGAAGGGTAACCACCCTGAGGTCATCCTGGAGCTGATGTGGAATGCCTTTCTGTTCACTGATACGCTTCTAGCAAGGCAGCTGTTGCCAGCAGAATTTCCCTCTCAGTGGGGATGGGAAATACTGGATCAGTGACAAGTCTTCACAGAAAGCAGCAATCATATTAACCTAAAGGTAATGTCTTGTATGTCCTCCTGGAAGTGATTATTCCTCATTGCTATTTAATGTGCTGGGAAGCATGTTCTTCTACTGCCTTTGCTAAACCTGTTCCAAGGATAAGCAATGGGACTTTCCATTTGGCATTCTCTGGCTCTACTTATTTTATTCTCTGATGAGCAGAGGCCTGAGAAAAATATTATTTTTTTAATTATTACTTCCTTTTCAGAATGATCTCTATGTGGCTGTTAAATACACGTATTTTCTACAACTAAATTTTACTTTAGGTCACTAGGTCAGACTTCATTTGCAGATATGGGATTTAAAGACTAGGCACTCTTTAATCCATTTGAGCATCTGGCTTTTCATAGTAGGCATCCCATTTCCATCTAACAGAGCAACTGTTAAATGTCTGCTTGAAATTAATTATTTTTTAAAAGATATATTTTAGACTTTGGTGGATTATTATGGTCAGCTCTGATATTTATGCTTAATGCAAACAAATGAGGGTCAGTGCAGTCTGCCACATGATCTCTTGAAGGAGATTTGTTCCAAAACACAGGCTTTGTGGGCCAGCAGACATTGTACTCAGTAGTAGGATTTTTTCTTAGGATGGCAAACTCAATTTGATATATCGCCTTAGAAAAAAGGCACTCTGAATGAACTCCCAACTAATTAGTGCCTAGAAAAACAGCCTGGTATACAGTGGGATTTTCATAATCTTGTTCATAATATACATATATATATACACACACTGAGCTTTTAGTGAGAGTTGCTACTAAATGGTGAAATTCTGAGTCAATATACAGGAGGCTGGCTTGCATATAAACGATCACAATTGTTCTCTTCAAACAGACAAGTCTTTCTGCTTTTCATTCGACGCATGACTGTGGAATGCTGTTTGACATGACTTGCCTTTATTTATACATTGTCTTCAGGCTGCTACTTTGCAGAGTTTTTAAACACGCTCAGTTTTTGATTCACATTCTCTCCTGCCATTTATTAGTGCATTGTGAACATTAAAACAAAAGTGCTGAGGGTCTGTACCGTTTCCTCATGGTAGCATGGCTATTTGGAGGTTAAAGCCTGAAGCTCCCTCTGCAGAGTTTGCTGTTTTGGGAAGTCTTGGTGGCTGTTTACAAACTGTTCCCTTTGCAACTCACACGGAATAATGGAGTCCTCGAGATGCTGGATGTGGGAGGACAAAGCTGCTGACACAGCACTGCTGCTGTTGGTCTGTCTGTAAGGCCTCACGTCTTCTATGGGTAAGGACAAAATGCAGGCATTAACACTTCTTGGATGACACTAGGGATTGTTGTACCAGATTTTAGAAAACATGAAATTTGTTTGAAACTTCATGACTCTGTGAAATTGGTTCTAAAGCAGATCTTCTTACTAAACCAATGCAGTGAGGTATTCATGCATGACTGAATGTGAGAGACTGGCAGTGCGTGGAGTCATGACACACCTAGGAATCGTGGCAGGTTTTTTTTAGTCTATTCCAAGGGGAGCTGGAATGATTTCAGCAAACACACCTTTCACTTAATCATTGCTCAGTCTTCACAGTTAAGAGAACGGAGGAGGCGAATAACTGCAAGCCAAATAACAAATGTTTTGAAGAGACATTATTTCAGAGGTGTTTGGTTCATCCAGTTGTCTTATGTACAGTTTTGTGTACAGTGTTATGTACAGTACAACTGTACGTAACAATTAGGTGTTGATTTTAAGTGCAAAAGTACTATTTGTTCTGATAAAAACATGAGAATTGTTTATTTTGTAATGAATAACTAAGCATAGCAAATACTTGAGTACATTAAGAAAAGTGGAGCTCAGAAATGGATAGTCGCTGGCAACCATGTGATTTATGTCTCATTTAGCTGTTCAATGGACTTCTCTTTCAGTACATAGATAATTACAGATTGTTACAGGCTATTGAAAACAAACAAACTTTAACCACAACTTTAAACTGTAGTAAATGACAAAAGCCAGTGCTACATTGTGCTTCAGAGACTGAGCTAGAAAGATCAAAATCTTTCAAGTCAAAATTGGCTGTCATGAGAGTCTTGTTATCAGAACATTGAAGCAGACGCTTGACAATCGAATTCTACCTATCTATCCAGAGCCAATAGCCATGGCCAATCCTCAGTGCTTCACAGAACAGGGAATGGAGAGCAGAGATGTTTTGGATCAGAAGGAAGGGAAGTCGTCTGGTCTTGACAGTTGGCTAGTACGAATGCTATTCCAGCTGTTCATCTTCAGAGGATTCTTCAGTGCAGTTTTTAATGCTTGTTCTTGACTACCAGCAGGCTTCTGTTAGCATGTATATCCTTTGGATTATACTTTACTATTATGGCTTCCTCACTCACCTTCATGAAGATCATACAGATGCAGCTAACTGTGCTATTCAATGTTATTCCATTTATGCTTACTCTTTGGGAAAACAAAAATTCCACATTCATCCCCAGTTAAATAGGAGCTGTGATTACAGCTCTGTGTTTCCGGTATACATTTGGTAGCTGAGATTAAAAATATGTACCATTTGAGCCTTCTCAGCTGATGAACTCTGCCTAAACTGGGGACCGAGGCTTCAGAAGTCTTGAATTCCATTCTTTTTTGTAGTCAGAGGTTTTGTTTTGCAGACACTCAGCTGTGTCACAGGCAGTGTGTTGTATTCCCTGGAGCGCTGGGTGGTAGAAGGAAGATGAGCTCAAAAGCTTTGAGTAACGGTTTGATTCTGTACTTAGTTATTTCTGCAGGGTAAGACTCACACTTTCCTAACTGGTGTCTCCTCTGTCCCAGCATGACTTTCATTCTGCCACATTCCACTCCCAATTCTTACATGAATTAACATTTTCGTCTTCCTCTTCTTAAGGAGGTCACTGCTAAGGAAAATGAGTGAAAGCATGAAGTTTCTTTTCATTAATTCAAAATAGTTTATGATGGCTTTCCATATAATGCTTTCTGTAGTTACACTGAGACCGATATCTGTCACCTGGCAGAAATATCTTGATGCTGTCTTTACATGTGTTCAATGCGGTTGAGTATTGAACAGCTGTTAAGCTTGCCAAAATATTAAGATTTCATAGTTTATATAACTGCATTTTTCCTTGCCACTTTTCTTTTTAAGAATTCTCTGGCAGCTCTGTATGCCAAGTCAGCTTCCATGACTAATTTTGATGTCGATTCTCTTCAGTAGCTCTTGTTCATGCCATTGCTTGGAGTCCTATTTTGCTGTTATGACTTGGACACCCACTGTAAAGCAACTGGCAAGCTTTCTTGTCTTTTGGCTTGTCAAGATTTCCAATGTGTGAGTCAGTTTTAATTGTGGAAGCTGCTAGGAAATCTTAAAAATAGCTACTCAAAGTCAAAATGAAATGGAAAGCTTAGTGGTGGAATTAAAACTTTACCTGAAACTGAAAACACAACACAACCTAATCTGATGAAATATTCAGAGGTAAGTGTGTGAACGCTATTTGTGCTCAGTGAAGTCAGCAGTGCTGCACTGTTCTGTCTGCTAGCATTGTGTTATTTTTGGTACATGCTCTTTAGAAAAACTCATCCAGCTTGCTGTAGGTAAAGCACAAGTTTTTACTCATTTTGCTGTTTGTTCTGCATGCTGTGGCCTTGCTGCTGGCATAAGAATATGATTGCTACTTTGTCGTGTTTTTTATTTATGTGTTTGTCTGCAAAGCTGCTCTTGTTAATTATAAAGTATGTTCTTTGTAAACAATCGACTTACATTTTCAAGACCCGTCTTGTTGCTGATGTTAGCCTGGTATGACTGAGAATATTCCCAAATTTTCTTTCTGTTAAAAGATGCTGAAAATTGTAGAATGTTTTTTGCTTATTGTTTAACATAGGAACAGAACGTTAGTTGCTAGCTGAGAGGGTTTTTTTTGCGTTTATATGTGTGCTCTGTGTAAAATCTTCAGCATGTGTGAATGATCTACAAAGCTAACAGAAATGTGATATGACTACAATTTCATGTAGACATTTGCAGTGAAAAACAATGCATGGGACACAGTCATTATGGGAAGGAAATCCACTCAATCCAGTGTGATCTGCTTACAGTTATTTGATACTGGAATGTATTCATCATGTTTTGATTTATTAAGATTTTCTTTGTGGATCCCTGAGCACTGTTTCAATCCATGTTTGTTTCAAAATCGGGTGAAGTTTTAGAATCCATTTCCATAAGAAAGGCAACAATGACTTTTTACTATGTATGTTTTATAGCTGGCATTTTTTCTGATTCTGGGGTTGTGGGGATTTTTTTGAGTTCGTATACAGCAGCAAAAGAACTGTGAGAAAAAGCTTATTCATTGTTTTTTGTGTTAAAATAGATGATGAAAAGCTATTAGAGGCTGAGCTGATGAGGTTTGAGGTGTGGACAGTGGTAATTTAAAGGAAATTGTAGTTTCATTAGTGCTAATGCAGTCTCCATGAAGGCTGTGTTTAACTGTCAGTGTAACTTCACTATGTAAAATGGCCAGTCATGACTGTCACTGATCTTGCACCCATATTGTATCAAAAACTGAAATAAACTTCTAAATTATGTCATTTTTCCACCACATTCTGTTATCATCACCTTCCTTTTCTGAAATAATTCTGTTTGGGGAATCCCTCTTGGTCATTTTCCTTTGGACACTTGAATTTAGCAAGGCTAGATCATAGAATCATGCAATTGTTTGAGTCGGAAGGGACCCTTAAAGGCCACCTGCAGTGAACAGGGATGCCTGCAGGTAGATCAGGTTGCTCAGAGCTCCATCCAGCCTGACCTTGGATGTCTTCAGGGATGGGGCATCCACCACCTCTCTGGTCAGCCTGTGCCAGTACTTCACCACCCTGCCTGTAAAAACCTTCCTTATTTATGATCTAAATCTCTCCCCTTTTAGTTTGAAGTTACAGACTGGAAAAAATAAAAGCAAAAATTAAAAAATCAGTAATATGTAGTAATGGCAGGAGCTAATAAGACTTAAAAAGACTCTGTAAAGAAGGTCCCAGTTTGCTGACTATCCCATGAGTACTAGGTTGGGCTAGAGGACAAAGAGTCTAAAGCTGTTGGTTTGTATGTTTAAAGTAGAAGGAAATAGTCCCAATAATGGAATTTTTTTAGTCCCAAGATGTTCTTAGGAGCTGATGTGTTCTGGAGAAAGTTACCCTGATGTCTCACAGAATGTGATGGAGATGTTGGCAAAGCATGGAAGGGAAAGGACAGCAGTACTGTGTTACCAACTTTCTCTTCTCCAGAAAGCACAGTCAGAGTAGGTTAAATGTGTTGAAAACACTTATACTATTGCATGTTCTGTACAAGAAATACAAGTGGGATTTGAGAAGAGACCAAACAAATTCATGGTGAATGTCTGTCAGCAGCTGTAAAATACAGTATGAATGCATCCGCTGACTCCAATCCCTAGACAAGAAATGCTGGAAGCCATGGGCATTGAGGGAAGAATCATTATGAGCTTCTGCTAGGTTATCCAAATATTTGCTACTTGTTCTTTTCAGCTATAGGATATTAGACTGAATGAATTTTTAGTTTTTTTTTTTTTTTTTTTCTTGACCACGGTTAGTTTTTATGTGCTTATCTACTCTGGAAATGTACTGATGTCTCCCACTCAGGTGCTTATCATGAATCTTACATGTTGTTTTCTTGTTAACTCCAAACAAAAATAATTTATTTTATATTTACTATCTGACACTGCCCAAACTTATTTTTTGTTATTATTTCTATATAGAAACAGAATCACTCTCGCTGTGTTCTGACGTGTTGATCTGGTGAGTCTCTGGGTTTTTAACATGGCAGGGATAGTTTTAAAGCTGAGAATGCAGCTTTTCACCTAATGGCTAAATGTAGAGAAAAGTCTGTGTGATTATTTTTCTAGTTTGGATTGCGTTGTTTGGTTTGGTTGTTTTTTTTTGTTGTTGTTATTGTTTTCCTGGCTTATTGTTGTTGTTGTCCCCCTCCTAAAACGAGCATGTTCTTTTTTACATGTAATGTGTAACCAAAAGCTAAATTAACCAGAAAAGGAGAGTCTGCGTTCTTCAGCTGTTTTGCAAAGTTGTTAAATGAGCAGTATGTTGAATCTGCGGGTGAAGAAAGGCAGGTGGCACGGTGCTAACGGGATGGGTCCCAAACATCTCCCTCCCCTCTTTTCTTTTTTGGGCCCTCTGTAAAGGAAGCGTGGGGCTTCCTATGGTAGCAGCTATCACGTGGTTCTCACCTGATAAGCACCAGCCTGGCACCCCTGGGCTCTGGCATTATAGACTTGCATCCTGGCTGGAGGCAGTGATAAGTGGCCTCCTTGAAGGTAATGGGGTCACTGGGGATGAAACAACACCTGCGGTGCAGGTAGAAGAGGTGGAGAAGTGGTTTTCTTCAAGGGAAGGTGTGGGGAGGGGAAAGCATGAATACGACATGAGGAAAGGCAGAGCTGCCAGGCTGCAGTCTCTACTTGGTATTTATTTGCTCACTGTATGCTAGTGTAACAGAAGGGATAGCACTGTAGTCACTTCCTCTTCCCTAAATTGCAACATGAGACTTTTCTTTCAATTTTGTAGAAACTAGCCAGATTAAAAATATTAAGAACAGGAAGTGTAAGAAATAGAAAACTGTTCAGCTATTTTTTTATTTTTGTTTTTACTGGACAATCAAACTCAGTTAATAAGGCAAAGCCTTTGTCCACTTCTCCTATTTTAAATCAAAGTTCTTTTAGCAGTTGATGATCTTTCTACTAGAGAAGATTACTTGAACAATGAACCACAGTTTCCTGGATTTTTTGTAAATATGAGAAATAGTTGAAGTTACAGAAGCACGGCTTTATACGGTTAGGAGATGGCAGTCAAAGAGGCTGCTCAAACATCTTCAGGAGACATCCTTCATTTTTGTAGAACTGTGAGCATTTAATTATTTCTTTGGAGGGTGTTGTGTTGCTTGTATGCTTCAAGTAAATTGCAGACACTGAGATTCAACAATGACAAATGCTGTGCAAACATAGGACAAAAAGGCAGACTTTTCCCTTAAGAACTCCTTTTACATGTCCTTTGGGCTTTTGTGCAGCTACTGGCTTTTCCTTTGGAGCATGTGTTACAGCTGAGCTGGAGGGGGGAAAAAAGGATGGAAAAATACTGATATTTGCTTTCGAACTGTGGCATGGCAACTACTCATCTCACCTTCCTTGGTATTGCTTGTTTCAAACCCAAATCCTTGCACGTGAGCCAGGAGAGCTGTGCCCCTGGCACAGGATGGGGAAAGCCACGGATGTGACAACAGGCAATGAGTTCATTGCCTCCCATGGCTGCATGGAACCGATGGAATAGTTTTTGTTCTCAGAACTGGAAGGGTAAGTGCCGTTATAACACAATTGGTTTCTGTTATGCTGCAGATCCAGAATCTCTCATAATGTTTCTCACCCGTGGTGGCTGACTTATCTAGTTAAGGTCCTGTTGTTGGTTTTTGTTACGGTAGTCCTAAACACTCATTTCTAAACTGCCTTCACACTCAGCCCACTGCTGTCTGGATTTATCCTTGTTCATTTTAATCTTTGGTCACTTGTTTCTGTAGGTCACTTGCTGAATCTAGAAGTTTGTTCCCCATTTTATTTTTTGGTGGGTACGTGCAAAACTTGAGTTGTACCATTGCTTCTTCCCTCCTCACATGACTGGATGGCAAAGCCTCAGGAACGCAGTTTAATGAGACAGAATGTTACTAGGTTTGCTTACTGGAAGGAATTTGTCCTCTATCTCCCTTTCTCCTTCTGTTGGCACTGAAGATAATCTGACCCCATAGGCCAGCTCAGCCTACTAAGTTATCGTACCAATCCAAGGGAAAATTAGTATGTTTCTGGCAGATTAGTGATCTGAACTGGCTTTTGGCACTGGCAGAGAAGACTCTCAGCAAGGTGAGGAAGAGCAGCATGTCCCTTCATCAACCAGTAGCTTGACATAACCATCCTCTTGGGCTGCTCACTGATTATCTTGCCTTGCCTCTCCTGAGGATATTGGGCAATCATGCATGAATTTCACCCTTTGTGTACCCATTCAGGGCTTCCTGTCAACGCTTCACAGCTACTGCATTCAGTCATCATTAACCTCTGCAGTCACGGGCTGTCCCCCACTACTGCCCCCGGATGAGATGTCAGAGCTGAGTTAATGTGACAGGCTGGCACTGGTATGAGCACTTCTGTTCCTGCTGAGCTGTGCAGTGCTGTGATTTCCACTATGCACCTCACAGAGCTTGTCACCTTGTAGAAAGCACTGGTTCAGCTTGCTGACCTGAAAGAAAACTGTTTGCTTTGCTGATGGAGATTTTCCTGCTGGGTTACATTGGCTAATCTTGGGCTGATGTTTTGATAACAGTGAATCTTGACTATAGCTGCAAGGGGGGAATGATGGGAGTACGATCAGTTCGTGTACTAGAACCATTAGACTGAAACGCATCTGTAACACAACCCACATCCTTGAGGGTGTTATCTTCTCCCTTCCTTGGCAGAGAGGGGAAACTTCTGAACATCTGTGTGGTAGTTTTCCGCATATGCAGATCCTAACAGCTGGCTGCTTGACTTCTTAAGCCATTTATTTTGTTGCCACGCTCAACTTCTGCAGTTTTACTGTCCATTTGTTGCACGGACTTCCTGCCTTTGATTGCCATGTACTGCACTACTGACAACAGGAACCACAGAGCACCAGTGGTAGGACTATTTTGGGCTTCTGCATTTGTCTGAAGCCTCAGTACACTCTGCAGTGCTCAGACAGCAAGCAGATGATAGCCTGCACATCAGCCCAGCAAGAAGGTGCAGCAGGAGGAGGAGAAAGCAGCTGCCCCTCAGCTAAGCATGCCTGGCAGTGGTTTGTATCCAGCATCCAGCATTGCATCACTTTTTACTGATCTTACACTATTCCAAGAACCAAGAAAAGGACAGCGCAAGGAAGGACTGACAGGAGAGTGGACTTCTTTGGGGTGAAGGTCTGCAGTACCTTGCCAGCTAATCCCATTACCTGATGAACAGTGAGGAGCCAAGCCAAACCCTCGCTGTAGATTATTGCAGAGGTTTTAAATCTGACTTTTAGCAGCACCTTGAAAACTGTTACGGATTAGTGACAAAGCATGCCTTTGTTTTTACCCAGGACCAAATTGCCATGCTTTTGAAGAACTGGGGTAGAAAGAAAAAGGGAAAAGGTTAGTAACAGTGTGGAACAACTGCATCTACCTTATAGGAGCCATGTAATAGGTGCCTTTTTAGTTGTTGTGGTTTTAAGTCTCTTCTTGGAGAGATACTTAAAGATCTGTCACAGAAAAAAAAAAAAGAGGGTGTGCTTTCAAGGTAGAGAGCACTGATATTTTGGAATTCAGAAGTGCTTTTGCTAAGTTCTATACTAGAAGGCTCTTGGGTTACTGATCATTCAGGTGGGACAAAAATCACTTTTTTTCCATCACCAGCTTGAAGAAACTTCATGTCATACTCTGACGCACTGTTCTCAGCAAAACTCTTCCAACACAGTGCTTGAAGTGGATCTGCAGTAGGAAGCCAGTTAAAGGCAGGCAGGCTGAATGTTGGTCTGTGATTCACTGTCACATGAGCTGATTTGTTTCCAGGGGTGTGTGTCAGTGTGGAATGTTGCCCATGTAGCTCTTCAATACTTCGTTCAACTTTTCAGATTTCCTGAGTGCTCATGATCACATGACTTTCCTCAACTACAGCTTCATCAAATTCAGAATATTCCAGGAGGTAAATAATTTGTGCCCCCCTTAGCTGCAAAGTGGGAGAAGCGCTAAGAGAGTTTGTAAAGTTTAGTTTCCAGAGTGCCTGGAGTTGGAAAACAGAGTAAATGTCCTATATTTACTGTGAGAAGTCTGTAAAAATGCTTTAGAACTGGAGTGTTGAAGTCCGATGATTTTGTGCTGAGAAAGCTCAGTGTGGTAGAACGTCACTAATTTAGTGTGGACCAAACCCACAGTGGTTTTAGTTTGAACAGTTATTTTATTCGTATGTATTAAATGACATCAGTTACTCAGTGGTATGATTTTAATTACCTACTAATGAGAACATTTCATTTAACTAGCTATTCTCCATGCCCATTATCTGATTTTAAAGAAATTTAATAAAATTAGCTTTATTCCTTAGTTTATTTACTATAAAGTTCATAGGCATGTTCTAATGAAAGGTAAGACATAGCTGTGCCTCTTGACAATGTGCTGACAATTAATATGACATTTGAGTGTAGGTTGTACTTTGTACTATCTCTGTTCTTGTGTAAGCAAAGCTGGATATAAAACTCATGTGAAACCAGGGGAATAGGTTAACAAGATGTCCCCATTGTATCTGTTCTAATCTTCCCTAAGTCCCCTTATCTGCTAGCTAGTCAAACAAAGATAAAACAATTAATCTTTTACCTTTTTTAAGATGGAGGAGCTTAGCATGTGTTTTGAAGTTATGTCTTGGAGATGCCTTTCTATCTGTTTTAACGTTGCTTCTTGAAATGAAATAAAATTCACAATTTCCTTCAACTTTGTAAAATTCTTTCTTTACTGGAGAAAATCAGTTGCTGTAGTTGCTCTTTTTGAGTTTGCTCTTTCTGCAAGTGATGGAGTTATTGAATGGGTAGAAGATGGGCCCTACAGAGCAGGTCAGAGCTCTGATCTGGTGTCTTCTGTGCTTTCCATCTTGGGGGTGTGCCTCTCACCTTAGACTCTTGAGGTATCAGCAGAACCTGACAGCTCAAATGTCATCCCTCCCACGCAGCTCGTGTGAAAGAGTTTGAAACAGTTGTGGTACCCACAAAAGGGAGAGTTGGTGGCTTTTTGCAGCACTGCTCTGATGACCCCTCACCTTTTCTTCCCTTATGGTGGTCAGTAACTCACATTTATATAATTGCTTTTAATATTATTTTGCAGCCATTTCTTTTAGTTTTCCAACCCACTGTGTTGCTTGTGTGAGAATGGAAAACTTTAATGCTGGATCCCATCTGCATTTAAAATCTGCCATCTACTTCTGTAACATACATTATCAGTGTCTGTCCTGGGTTAGAAAGGGTGCATCAGGTTGTAGGAAGACTGGCAAAATCACTGGCAAGTGGACAAAACAGGCTGATGGGGAAAGTGTGTTCTTTAAAATGTGGGAAACAAAGGAAAATGTTATCTTCTCTGCAAAGGCTTTTCTGGAGAGAAGTGGTGTTCTGTTGTAGGCTTCTTCCCTCTGGAAGCCCAAGTAAGGATGTGGTCTTTGAATTACTGGAGATGAACTTCGGAACAGACACATAACCCGTGCATTGGGTTGCTTAGTCTAGTCTCTTAGTCCGTTGTTTTATCAACTTTGTCGTTTAGTCACTTTTTGAGTTCATGGTGTATTGATGACCCAAGTTAGTGAGATCTGTGTCTTTAAAAGATCCTGGGACCCTAGGGTTACTGGCTAGGAGTGACAAGTATGACAAACTGCAGTTTCCACTTTTAGCTGTTAATAAAACACATGCCCACAACAAAAACAATACATGAGAGTCTGTGTCAAAGTACTAAAAAAGGGTTCCATTTAGGTTTCATAGCTGTGTGCACAGAACTCGAGCCTCCTCATCTTGAGAAGAAAAATGTGCCAAAGTTTTGAAGTCAGTAGGGAAAAACAGTTGTTTTCACTGGTTTTGGCAAAAAATGCTTTTGCTCAACATCTGTAGTAGAAAGGAAATAATTAGCTGCCCTCATCCAGTGAGCTGTCTCTTCAGTGAAAAACAGATATTCATAACAGTGGATTGTTTTGCAAGTGCATTCCCTGTAACCCTTGGTAGTTGTCCTTCAAAGCAGTTCTGCAGAGGCTTGCTTGTGCGTAGCCTTGAACGTGAGGCTGAGGAGTGGACCTTGGAGGAAGGAGCTGCAGGGAGATATGGTTTGGAGCTGTGGTTGGAGCTGACCTCAGCTGCAGTGAATGAAGAGCTGGTTGCTGTATTCTGATTCATATTATCCAAATTGACAGGGCTGGACTATAAATCCTAGTTTCTTTCTCCTCCTGGTGTAACTGCGGGCCAGCCTGGGACCACGTGATAGGAGAGCTCACATGTGAGCAACAACAAAATGCTACTTGCTGTAACTTCTCTTTTCAGTTAGTCCTTTCACTTTTCGAACATTTGCATTTGCACAGTTCAGAATTCATTGTAATCTCTTTGTGTTGTACCCTTGGGCACAGGATCTAGTTTGTGCCATTTAAAAATTGATTTCAAGAGATTGCAGGGAGCTTTAATCTGTGCCAAATGGGATAGCATTTTTCATGAAAAGAAGACTTTTCTGGTCACTGCGTCAGCATCCTGCACATTGTGTTTACATTGTTCTAGGAATAAGTTTACATACACATTAAACAGGGAAAAATACTATTAGAAACATGCACGATGCTCTGTAAATGGAGAACAAAGTCCCAAGCACAGAGTCGCTACTTGTCCTTTAACCTTGACACCGCTTTATTTTCAAAGAGCAACGCAGTTTATAGAGGCAAAACTTCTATAGCAGCAGCTGGGTCATTAGACAAAACAATTTACAGTCGTCCCTACTCCTCTCTCTCCTCCCTCTCCTCCCTTCTCCAGCAGTGTGTCGTTACATAAGCTGATTTCTTTGTTTTTCCTCTTTAATAGTGAGCAGGCTTTACTCCTTTCTCTGAGCTGACTGGCTTGCAAGCTTACGTTTTTCCTCTCAAAACAGGCTGGCCTTCAAAGAGGAGGAGCACAGCGTAATTGAAAGAGCTGGCCTGTAAACTGCCGGCGTACGCTGCAAGAAGCTCTTTCTGACAGCTCACAGTCGTGTAAATAGGATGCATGGGAGCGTGCCATAGGGTTATTACTGTTGTGAAAACAATTCCTCGTGCAGTGTTACCGGAATAGATTAAAAATAATAATAATAATTTTTAAAAAATGTCTTCTGAACCAGGTAAGATTGAATGGGATGCTTCTGTTAAACCTTATCTCTTCAAGGCTTGGGGAATTTGGCCAGAGGCACGAGTCAGGTTTTCTAGAGGGGTGCCTTGTAGCAAATAAACATGTTAAAATCCAGCTGCTGTGAGGCAATACAACTGGAATGTGATGGT
Organism: Tetrao urogallus; assembly: GCF_951394365.1. Classification (NCBI taxonomy): domain Eukaryota; kingdom Metazoa; phylum Chordata; class Aves; order Galliformes; family Phasianidae; genus Tetrao; species Tetrao urogallus. The sequence continues at coordinate 135,449,892 of NC_136813.1, forward strand.
GTCTTTTTGTTCCTTTTCTGAGTAAATGAGATTGCAGTTGCTTGAGCTGCTTGCCCAGTAAATCTGCCACACGGGGAACTGTGTTACTTTTGGCTCATTCTGCAGTTGCTTTCACTAGCTAAAGACTTTCTAAAGCAAATCAGTTTTGTGATGTTTATTTCTACTTTTGACACATTTGCCAAGCTTATAGAGATCTCTTCATAGCTGCAAGGTTTCTATGGTGCACTTCTGTGAACCAGCAGTTGAAATCTCTCTCTTATTGTTTTAGCAAATAGGTGTACACTTCTGACATGCTTAGCTTTTCTTAGAGTGATCTTGCAATAATCCATTTAACTTGCACTTAGACTACTATTAATATACAGAATAGGATATTTTCTTATTCTCCCTTCTCACACCCTTTGAAAGGTGTGAGGTTTTGCACTGCAAATATGTTTCTAACTTCTTAGAATACTTTTGAAATTTCTGCCCTACGTGTGAGTGCATTTTGCAGTTCTGAGAAAAGTTCAGCTTAGGGTAAGTTGAATTAACAGGGCTTGTATTCAGCTTTAACAGCTATGTGTTTTTATTTCAGTTCTCCACAGAGCTACAGGTGAAATACGACTGTGGGAGGTTTGGGTTCAGCATGCTAGTTTCCCTCTGGAAAGCCTTCTGGGAGTGAATAAAGGAAATGAAATGATTGCATGGGTAAACTTAAGGGATTTGCTAGAGAAGCTTGGAGCAGATGCATGTAAATGTCTCTGCTTCCTGACTTCATTGGTGGTGGGCATCTGATTTTTCATGCCTACAAAGAGCACTTGTTCTAAAATTTTATCCCGCTTCCTTATCTGTTTCACTACTCTTTTCCCTCTAGATATTGATGACCCCTTGACAGAATGGGAATCATACTTTTACTCTCGTTCTTTGTGTATCACTTTTCTGAAACCTGAGAAAATTGTACATATGGTTGTAGGAAGCTTTTTTTTATTCCCCCCCCCCCCCCCCCCCCCAAATCTTAAGAACAGTTTTCTGGGATCTGTATGCGTATTCTCTTCCTGTAAATCCAACACATAACCCTGGTGGATTTTCAGGAAGCTCAATGGAGTGCCATGACTACTATTTCTGCTATTGCGACTTGTCTTTCTTTTTGCCCTTTGGTTTATATTTGGTGATTTCATCTGGCAGAGGCCTACACCATACTTACTTGTAACAATGGCAATCTGAATGTAAAGGACACTGGTCAAGCTGTGATCTCTGAGTATACCCAGAGATTGTGGCGTTTTTCAGGCAGTGTCTTTGCTTCAACTCTGATTATGAGTTATATTAAAGCAGTTAGGACAGTAGTGGACTGTCTTGGAAATACTTTGCTTGAAGGGCTAGCAGAAGGAGCTTCTAGCAATATGCTTTTAGAGCATGTAAGTATTTCATAGCATAACCTTTTCCAAATGGTATCAGGAGACCAAAGTACATAGACAGTATGCATAGAAAAGGTGATATGAAGTAGTTCCAGTCTGTGCAGGTTTGAAATCAAGCAAATATCCCTTGACATTCCTATATTGCATCAGAAAGACATCTGGAGTTACTGTTTCTGCTGTCTCTTGCTGGAGTGCTGTCTGCTTACAGTCAGAGGTGGGTGAGATGGAATCACTGAACCAGAAGGGATGCCTAGTCAGGGATGTAAATTCACACATCACTTTAATCACTTCTCCAGCAATGTCAAAAACATGCAGTTGAGAGCGTGTCCCATAGCCTAAGCAAAAGAATTCTTCAAAGTATTGAAGGCCAAATAGATGAATTTTGTAGAGCATACCTTTTCGCAAGCTCCGGTGTTTTGGAAGAAAGGATCTTTGTGGCTTTCTTCTTATTCACTATAAGGTGAAAGCATCACTGACAAACCGATCTCAGGCAAAGTGATTATGTGAAGTTCAATGACACTGTGACCCATAGAAGTCACCAGAGAGCTAGGTGTTCTCCTTAGCACCATCACTTCGCTTTGCTCTGCCACTGCAGCCCCCAGAGTCTTCTGCAAGTCTTTTCCATGCTAGGTGCTATGTAAACAGAGAAAGCCAGCCTGATGGTTTACGTCAGTGCTTGTAAACCTAGTGAAATTGTTGAGTCTTTACTAAAAATACGAACTAGCTATGGCATGCTTCTTTGCCCCCGTCCTTCCCGCCTGCTCTGTGCTTATGATCATTATAAGACAAAAGCATTAAAACCTTAAGGAGTGTAAATGTAGAGCCTGTGTTCCTAACAGTTGGACAGGCGATACTTGTCAGGGAGGAGAGTAGGCTGTTAGAAAGCACAATCTTTGCTTTATTTTGTTGTAAAAATATTTAACATATTGTGACTGCTCTCACTTGCTTGTGAAGAAGCCCATACAAGAACAGAGTGTCACTTGGTTGGGGGGAGAGTGGAGAAAGGAAAAAGAAGGAGGGGAGCAACAACTGAGTAAGGTCATAAAAGGTGGAGAGGGCCTGGAGTGCTGCCAAAACTTTCACTGTGAAAGAAATGGAACGTTTAGTCTTAGACAAATGTTATGAGATTTATGTGGGTTGGTTTTTATGAGGATTAATTTCATAGATTTTGTTTGGGAGACTTTCTTCCCCAACAGCAAACTGGCAGGTTTTTTGTTTGTTTGTTTGGTTTGGTTTTAATGAATATTTTTATACTCTCTTCTGATGCTATACACTGAGACTTAAAGGAAAATGATAAATATTGCATAGGAGTCCTTGTGGTAGGGCTGCAATTCTGTGAGCAGCTCACCTGATCAAATGGGAGAGTGCTGCCAAGGGGCTGCCCAGTCCTTCTTTTAGACTTTCTCAAGCCATTTCAGCTCACACACAGGAGAAAACGAGTATAACAAAAAAAGTGTATTGTTTTCTGCTGGGATTCCATTGGCCTGGAGTTAAATCCAAGAAGTATTAGAATTGGTAAGAAGTAAGTGGTGAGAATTCAGAGGATGGTGTGGGAACGAGGGGATAAAGTATCCTTGTCTTTGTGGGTTTGTTGTTTGGTTTTGAGGAGCCTTTTTTGGTCTGTCCGAAGACCATAAACGTTTTCATTTTCAGAACATGCGCAAAGTGAAAAGTTGCATGGCCTTTAAATGTGCTGGACAGAACTTGAGCTCTTTTAAATTTGTATCTGTTCATGAAGTGCTGGTGGGCTTAATGTATTTTTTCTTCTGCATGACCTTTTCTTAAAGATTTCCTATCCATTTGCTCATTTGAAGATAGGGAAGTGATTTAAACAATCATCTGACTGTTGAACTTTTTGGAACAGAGTGGTAATATTCATCCCAGTCTTCATGAAGAAAAATACCGTAATTTTCCAAATTAAGTTTTATGAGATGACATTTTAAATTCATCATATAGTTATTATTTTTTCAAATATATTTTAGGTAGGATTCTGGAAAAGAGAAGATGGAGAAATAAATAAAATTGCTGTGAATTTGTTTATCTTGGCTATTTCATAGCATAAAATGTATGATGTTGAAGAGGTGATGGCACTGATGTGCAGGTCTGTTAAGCTGAAGGGAGCTCTGTGGCCAGCAGCACAAGCAGGAGTTGTCTCTGGTAGTGTCAGGATAAGGCTCTATTCCCCATTTGGATTCCAGGCAATATGCATTCTTCCATAGGGATAATTAGAAACTGGTAAGTTTAGCATTATGATCTCACTGTCTTCTTCTGTAGGCAAGATGCCACATACAAACTGTCATGATTGTGGTAGGTTCTGAGGAGATTGCACAAGGAAGGTCCTTCTTAAATAATTTCAAGAAGGCCCTAAGTGTACTTCAGCCAGCCTTTTCATGGCTATTCTTACTTTTTTTTTCCCCCCCCTAACCAGGTCAAAAGCAGGAAGTGCTTGAATTTTTGTGAAGTGTCCAGCTTTGGGTTCTTTATATTTCTGTTTTGGTTCAGTGAGCCATTCCCAGGGAGCTGCTTGTTTTTCTCTGTCTTGTAGATGATGGTTGTTAATTACTTGGCGAGGAAGACTGGAGTGCTCCAGGAGGCTGACAGCGGGCTGTGTGCCCCTCGCACAGGGGAGGAAAAGCATTCTCAGCTGAACAGCTGGAGCAGCATGCAGCTGCACTGCTGGTACTTATTTATGGGACTGCAGCCACATGTTTCGCTCCATCCTCCCTTTGTCCTTTATCAAGTGCACAGTTTTAAGCATATTTTTAACCTTTCAAATAACGGAAAGTGTGCCTGGTATCCTGTTGTGGTGCTATTGTGCAGTTATCACCCTGCAGCCTGCTCTTTAATTACAGCATATTATTTCAAGTCTTGACTCACATATTTTTAAAGAAGAGATTTTTGATTTTTATTCCCTCTCCCTCCTGTTTCCTCCAACTGTAATGTCTGAGAAGTGATTCAGTAGAATTAACATTATCTAGTGGCTGCTTTCCTCTGAAAAAGGAGCTTTGTTTTCCTTTCACATTTGCGTCCTTGCCCAAGCTCCAGTGCATCTAAGGTGAATGAAAGAATGCGGAGGAGAGCTAGTTGCTGCTATTTTTCTACTGGGATTACATTTTTGATGGCTTAACCTTTCCAGACTGCATCCTGAAGCTAGATGCATGCCAGTACTGGTGCAAAGAAAGCGCTGGCAGCAGGCAGCTGGGAGGGAGGGGAGTGGGTAGAACAACTCATATCCAAGCAGGCTGGCTCTGGGATGGTTTTGGGCTGTCTCATCTGGCTTGACACACTGTGACCGCCTCAGCAGCTGGATATGGGAAGTACTTCCTATCTATCTGGGATAATTTTATTGGCTGGTATAGAATAATGGACTTCTGTTTGGATCTTTGGCCATTCTGCATTTCAGACAAAATACATATGTATTTATACCTTTAAATTGCTTGAATGCTGTTAGCATGTATGCTTATAAACGTGTGCTCAGATCTTCAGAAATAATAGATGCTAGTTATACTTTGAACCTACTGTAATTAGACTGTTTTTTTTTTCCTGTGGGTCTGTGGTGTTCAGCATCCTGTTTCTAAAAATGTTTTCTGAGTAATTAATCCTTTAGAAACAGAACTAGCTGAATTTGTCTCAAAGAATATGTTTGTTTTCTAAAATAACTCTAAGTTGAGATTAATGTGAAATAACTGCACAGATAACTGGGCAGAGTAGAAGATGAAATTTCTGTGACTGAATTGCTAGAGAAGTCTTCTCAAGGAGGATACATGATAAAAATGGTAGAATTTATATTTAGATCATAGAATCATAGAATCCTTAGAGCTGGAAGGGACTTCTAAAGGCCGTCTAGTTCAACAACCCTGCAACGAACAGGGACACCACAGCTAGATCAGGTTGCCCAGGGCCTGATCCAGCCTTGCCTTGAAAGTCATCAGGAGCAGGGCATCAACCACAACACTACATAACCTGTTCCAGCTCCTCACCACTGTCACTGGAAAAGATTTTTTCCGTATATCCAACCTAAATCTCCCGTCTTTGAGCTTGAAACCATTTCCCCTTGCTCTATCACAAAAAGGCCTGCTAAAAAGTCCGTCCCTTTCTTTCCTGTAGCTCCTTTTAGATATTTCTGCTATCAGGTCACCTTGCAGCCTTCTCCTCTCCAGGCTGAATAGCCCCAGCTCTCTGTCTGTCCTTGTAGGAGAGGTGTTCCACTCTGTGAATTGTTTCTGTGGCCCTTTTCTGGATGTGTTCCAACAAGTCTATGTCAATCCTGTATTGAGGACTTTAGATCTGAATGCAGTATTCCAGGGCAGATCTCTCCAGTGCAGAGCAGAGGGGCAGGATCACCTCCCTCACCCTGCTGGCCAGCCTCTCATCTTTTGATGCAAACTATTTATCTTCTTAAAAAAAAACCAAACTATTAATATTTGTCAAAAATCTAAATAATACTATTTCATAATGGCTTGTAATTTACAGAAGGGGAAGACTTCTTCATTCTCTGAGTTTGTTATTGCTCTTGCAGAATATTTCAGTGCACAATCTTGAAAACTTCCAATGGTCTGTAGAAAATACAAATATCTGCATTTTTTCCTAACGTGACCCCAGTGCTGTAAGTGCTGTCCTTCATGTGAAGCGTTGGACTGTGCTGCTTAGCACAGCATCATGCTGGTTATCTTACATATGGTAACAGGAGGAAAATGTACCAGCTGGCAGAGGCTAGGCAGATCAAGCAAAAGAAACGTTTAGGGCTCAGTGTTGCAATCCTCATTCAGACGAGTGATTCTTCAGTGATCAGTGAATCTGCATATGCAAATGGGGCATCTTATTAAGTAAGAGCTCAGGATATTTTAAAAAAAATAATGATTGCCATCTGTGTAGAATATGCTGATATCAGTTGAAAAGTCAGCAAAAAAATGTTACAGCTTAGTAAAGCAATTGCTGAGGAGACATTTCTCATCTCACAGTTCTGCAAAGAAAGATAAAAGGAAAAAACACTTCAGGGAAAACTCAGCAGAGATGCTTCTTGCTAACCTGTTCTGCAGGCAGAGTTCATGAAAATGGCTATTAATACAGAAGGAACTTGAGAAAGGCACACAAACCTTACTCAGCCCCTTCCTTACACAAACCTTACCCAGCCCCATCAAATACATGGGAAGTTGTAAAAAGATCACAAGAACGGGGATGAAAGGAAATGACCTTTAGAAAATGCTCACCATCTTTACCACAGTCGCTACAGGGAAGAGGTGGAAGCATGCAGTCAATAAGTTCCCAGGACTGTAAAATATAACTGTGTGAGGAATTTCAATCTCGGTGTTGCTATCATGTGTTATGGGACTAGCAAAAGACCGTAGTAACAAGGAGAGAGAAGCTGCCTAAAATTACCTGAGGTAGAGATGAGACAGTAACAGCAGTATAGCTGAATGTGGTTTCAGGATCAACTTATTCTGCATTAACCTGGGCTGATGAAATTGCAATTGCTGCAGATTAATAAATATTATTTCTTTTTTGATGTGTTTTTTTTTGTGTGTGTGGTTTTTTTTTTTTTTTTTTGTATGTTCACTTGTGGTTGTCAGAAACTTTGGTAACCCTTGAATCTTAGAGATAACCTTTAGGACAAGAAAAAAAAAAATAGGGCCCACACTGCTAAGACAGATATTCATACTATTTTCTGAAAATCAGATGATAAAAGAGTCTCTATACTGCTACATATTTTAAAGGTAAAAGAACACTGCTTTATGTTTTCTGAATGGATTTTGGACTTGATCCCATGTTCAAATAGAAAGTGAAAGCAAGAGTTTGAGGGAATGTTTCATAATACAGTCTGTGTATGTATGTGAAAGAGCAGTTCCTGATTCCTGTAAACAGAATTTATTTTGTTCCAAGCTCTGACTTAAGTTATACATTTTTCTGGAGTTTGCTGAAGAGTTGCTTCTCTCCGATAGTTGATTTATAATCGTTATCAGCAAAACCAGTGTCTGTAAGTAAATGTGACTCATTAGGACCTTAATGAAGTACATTCTGTGGTTTTGACCGAGGACTTCAGTTGCAAGCTATTCCTCTGAAACCACAAGCTGTGCATCAGCAGCTTATTCTAAACCAATGGCATCCAGTCCAGGGAGTCCCAGAGTTGGTTACTTCTGCCTTCTCCCTCCAGCATTTCTGCTCTCTTTTGGAAGAGAGAGCAACAGATGCAGGTGTCTGGGGTCCTGCCTTCTGGAGCAGCTGCTCGGTCAGTAGCACAGCTCATGGACTTGCTACCTCCCATCCCTCTGATAGGGGAAGTCAGAGGAATAGAAAACCACAGCAGGCCAGGAGAAAGGTTTTAATGTTATCTCAGTGACTTGCAGCTTCTACAACCTTCCATCCCTGTGGCCATCAGTAACCTCAGCTCTAGCAGTCCTCCATTCCTAAGGTGCCTCAGCATCATTTTCATCAGTGGTATCCCCTAGTGACTGGGCAGTTAGACAGCAGAAGCATTGCTAGATTGTAGATAATGTTAGGAGAGTAGTGGTCCAGCAGGGAAAAGGTGAAGGTGATGACTGCAAATGCTCATTCTCAGGGTGGGGTTTTAATACCATTTTTGGAAGCCACTCACTGTTTCTTTTACTGCTGTATTTTACACAAGGAGTTAGCATTGCTACTTGGACTTCTATCAAATTAACTTTTATTTTAAAGACTCTGCATGCTGAAAGTGGTTTTCTTGGCTTGCTTTGCATTCCCTTTCCTCTTGTTGCATCTCCGCATTCCTTATTTCAGAACATGTCCTTCTAATGAGGTTATATTGGAATCCCTGCATGTTGTATGAAAAAACTGTAATTTTTTTCTAAAGAAATCAAATGGCTATTTCCTGGACTGAGTCCAGAAATGAAGTCTTGTACAGTGCCTTTCATTTTATTGGAAGAGCACCAGCAGTGAAAGTTATGTTATTGTGCTAATCCAAAATTTAGACAAATGTTAAGAGAGAGAGAGCCCCATTAATTGCTTGCTTATTCCTTTTACTAAAACCGCAGCAGATGCACAGGCCTGCTTTCATGGAAACTGCTATTAGATCAGAGCTCAAAGAACAGAGATCACAGCCAGACAGGGAGGCAGATCTACATCATGCTGAGTCTATCTGCGTTAGCCAGTGCTGGCAGAGCATCTGTATGGAATGTGAAATTCACCATTCAGCCCTTTAATTTGCGTGATACGCAGCATAGTGAGACTGAGATCAGGAGATTGTTGATGTTAAATCTTACTTCTTACATTTAGTGCTTCCTTTTAAAGGTCAGGCTCTAGATTTTTAAAGCAGGTGACCTATCAGAACGTGATGGCATTGATAGTTAATAGCCTGGCAAATATGAGCTGTTTAATAGGCAGTTACTGTAAGTACCTGTATAATCAATGAACACACAAGTGTTATAATTGAGAAATATAAAAGAAAGTTTGGCTAAGCAGGTTATTACACCAAAAAAGAATAGAGAGCTTCCCCTTGTCCTGGACTTGCTGGAAAACTCCAAAAGGAGAGATCTCAGGAAAGAGATCCTTCCCTACTGGTAGTCAGCTCTTAAATGTGTTCTAGGAGAGGTGGAGCCAGGCAGAATTGCCTTCACCTATGCTCCTGTGGCTGACTCATTGCTCACCTCAGGTGATCAATCAGAGGTTCAGGCCGTGATTCAGCAGTTCCCATACAGCGCCCTGTTAGTCTAAACAAACAAAAAAAAAGTACTATGGGAAAGACACATTGTTTCTCCCAACCAGAACAAGCGTAAAATGTAAGAAAGCACAGGAAAGGCATTGAGGAGTGCTTGAGTCTCATCAACACCCACAAACTAGACCAGTACAGTAACATGTCTTAGATCAAGCTGGTATGGGTGTGTACCTGCTTTGAATTGGGTTCTATTGTGAACACTCTGTGAACACTTCAGTGAATCAGAAGTGGAATTATTTCAAAAGTCAAATAAGTCTTTCTCATTAGAATACTGTTTCTGTGTGTTGCATGGTTGAACTTGCCGAAGTTTCTTTCTGTTCTCCTGTATTACTGCTCATCTGGTTGTAAGAGGCTGATGTACTTGGTGTTGTGCATACTGTAACGTGAGCTAATTCAAGCTAGAAAGAAGCTGAATAGTTTCTGATTCCCAAAAAGTATTGTGTGGCAAGTATGAGGGCTGCCTCCTATTTTGTTACGTTGGCCCACAATATCAGAGATAGGTGTTGGTGATATGGCAGTAGAGGTTGAAGCTTCCTGACAACATCTGTTACATTTTGTAGCTGTGTGACAGATGGCAGCAGAATGGCAGTATGACCAAATGGCATCTGACATGGAAGCGTATATGAAGAAAAGGTGTGTCATTGAATTCCTCCATGAGGAAAAAATAGCACCCAATGACATTTGCTGATGCTTGCTGAACAATTCTGAGACAAAACAGTGGATGTGAGCACAGCGAGGCGGCGGGTGGTGCATTTCAGCAATGATGCCGTTGTAGCAGCTGTGAAGCAGTAGGTCACTGAAATGCTAAGGCTAATGGTGGTGCCCGTGTTGAAAAAAAAGCGTGTTTTGTAGCTGAGAATTTGCTCAATCAAACAGTGTTATTGTGCTCTTTGTATCTGTTTTAGTATAGATGGAAATAAATAGGAGGTATTACTTTTGGAGTGACCTATATATTTGGCGTCCAAGTTTTAATTTCAGTAAGGATTCATCTCTTCAATTTCTTCATCAAATATTGTGAAGCATTCAGAGTTCATTAAGCAATACCAATACTTTTTTTTGCTATCTACAAGTAATACTTGTAGATTGATTTTCTCTTTGCAATAAATACTGTGAAAGTAGTAGTTAATCCTGGGAATGTCTCCATGCAGTGATATCAGAAATAAAAGCCTTAGTCTTGGAAAGTGATCTACATTTTTCTGTTGAACTTAGGATATTTCTTTTGCCTTTGTCTGGAGAACCGCTTTGCAAGAAAAATCTCTGTATTTTTCTATTTTGCAAGCATCTATATCTGAACAACTCCTTTACTAAAACCTGATCTGTGTCCTAAGTTTTGCCAAGATTCCACTCTGCAAAGATAACTCTAAACCTTCTGATACTCACCCTTTATTATTTTTGACCAGCACCATATTGCAGAAAGAAAACACTTCTTCAACTCAACAGCCCTTCTGACTTCAGCTCAAGTTGTTTTTCTCTAACACTGTATTATCAATCATCATTGCAGCAGTAGCTCATCACAATAAATACTGACATTTAACCTTTAGAGCTCATCAGCTCAGTGCAGGATATTAATATGAAATTTTTGTCCAGTTCTAAAGCTGCAAAGTATTTACAACTCTATCATCACTTTGATGAGAAAGGGGAAAATGTATCCAAACTCAAATGTGTAATTACCTCGAGAGGATAGAATTCAATAGAATTTGGCAAAAGGTTGTTTTTTGTTTTTGTTTCATGAGAGTAACTTAGACCTCCAGACTTTCTACTTTCTTCCATACTCCTAATGTACATAGTTTGGGTTAGTCTAAGCAGTTGTTCCTAAAACATGTTTGGGTGTGCAATTAGTAGCATACATCTCGTTGTCTGGTATGTGTTCCTCACAAAGAGGACAAACCCATGAGTAGTAGGTACCACGTAAGTTCTTAGAAAATTATTTTTGAGGGCAGGTTTGGGCACAGCTGTGGGTAAAATCCATGGCCTGATTTACTAGATTTCCTGCTTAGGCCTCAACAAATCTATTATTATAAGTTCCTGTGCAAGAGTTCTCTAGCTGCCTTCTTGTCCGTGCCCAGAAAACTGCTCATCCTCATACTGTCCTTGCTACAGTTCCGCAAGTGCTTAGTGAACAAGTGAAGGGTTGAATGAATCTCTTTTAGTATTAGTGCTACTTAGCGCTATTTTGAACTGACCAGGAGATTGTAAGACAAGATTACTGTGGCTGAACTGATGTTTTTGTTACAAGTTCAGTAGGGGGAATATTAGCTGCGCCTCCATATGTGATGAGGGTGAGTAGCAAGGGTGAAGCTTTGCCTTGATGCTGCATGAGAAAGTGTGGCAATATTACATCAAGGCTCTGGCGGCTATCCTGAGAACTTAACACACTGGTTGCATATATAGTTACATCATTTGAAAAGAAGTAAACCTGATTTTGAGACTTAAATTTTGCCTCCTAACAGTCACAGGAGAATAACCCTTTCCCTCATAGGCTAGGGTTACATACAGAAGTGCTGCATTTCTTTCATTCAGAATGTAAGAGTAAGATCACAGTGGAAGTAAAAAATTAAGTGGTGATGGATAAGTACAGATGGTAGGAGTAAAACAGATATGACAGAAAATCTAATGGTGTTTAGCCTGTCTTAGTGAAGCTGGGACTGCTGATAGAGGACCTATGCAATATCAAAATATTAGTTTAATCTCTTGTAAAAACAAATAAGCAATTTTTTCATGCTACTGGCATTTCAAGCTGGCTAAATATTCATGGCTTCCAGTTACTTTTAATTAAAATGCTCTGGAAAATTAGATAATGCTTCTTAGCTTCAAACATCTTCCAGTTTTCTTGCAAATTATGATGAAAACAATTAAGTGCTTATCAAATTTGGAGTGTTTATCTTTTCTGCCAGTTATTTATTACCTCTGCTTTATCACATTTTATCACATTTTATCACACTGGAGGTGTTCAAGAAACATGTAGATTGTAGATATGGCATAAAGGGGCATGGTAGGTGGGCATGGTGTGGGGATAGGTTGCTGTTTGAACTAAATCTTTTTAACTGTACTCATCTTTTCCAACATCTATGATTCTATGAAATGCAGGCCACTGCTTGTGGAGCATTTGGTATTTTTTGTATGCACTGAAATCAATGTATTTGGAACTTTGCTTATAATATACTTCCAAGCCTTTGCTACTAGATGCATATCTGTAGTGAATATTCCTGTATTTTTGACAATTCTTTTTTGCCTACATCACCTGGAAGGTATTAACTTTCACTGACAAGAAACCAGAATTTAGATTGCCAGGGATGTTAATGCTTTTTGTCCAAAGAATGTAACGTCTTGATTTTGCTTAGAAGCACATTGTAGCTAGATTACCTTTTTCCATTCCAGCTTTCCATGTGAAGGAAGCTGAACATATTTTATCCTGTTATGGCTATATTACTCTTCAAAATTGTTTGATTTGAGGATGTGAGATGGTTAACAGAATTACAAGTTCAGAATGTGTCTTAAATGTTTGTGGTGTGTCAGTCTGTAGCAAATATGCCTTCTAGATAGAGTGAATTGCTCGTATAATGGCTCACGCAAACAAGAGTGAATTGAAGATAGTAAGTAAGGGCTGTTGAAGAAGGCCAGCTGTATTCCTGCCTCTTCCCTTATGCCAGCTAGCAGTGCTGGAGCGGCCATGGGTTCACTGACCCCATCTGTGTAATCCATCTCACTGTTGTATCATTTCTACTGCTTGTCTCACTGTGTAGTTGTACAAGCGCTGGTGCTCCCCTCCAAGCCTGGAGTGGGAAGTAGCCAGGAGAGGAAACCAGACTAAATGGTGACAAGGTGAGAAGCAGAGAATGGAACTGCCCTCTTTAGCAACTCTTTAGCTCTGTATCTGATTGTGAGTATTAACTTAAAACAAGACAAAGCACTGTGATAAGTTTGTGTATGGAAAGAATATTCCCATTCCGACCCTGGCAGTACCTTGCTTTCTTAGAGAATCTTTTCAATAAATTACAAAGGTACAATTCTCCAGCTTTGGCCTGGACAGTTAGCAATGCCCTTTTTACTGATCTGCAGTTGTAGAGCTTGAAGTCCTGAAGAAGTGTGTTATCTGTCAAATCTACAGTCTGAACAGTTTTCATAAAGCTCTAGGATGTCATGCAGAGTTAGAAGCCTGATCTGAATGTAGATTTCTAACATATGTTCAATTGCCTACACAATGTGTGGGATGTACTGATCCTGCCAGGAGTTGTTGTTTCTTAAAATTGTTTCTAAATTGGAGATTTCCAAGTTAAAGTGTGAGCAGTTACAATATGATATGGGATTCTGTGGTGGAGAGAAATTCAACTCTTTGATGAGCATCAGGAGGACTTGCTCCTACATGGCTTGTGCCATCTCCTTTGTCTGTCCAAGAAATTTCAATACTCCACTCTATGTAGAGAGGCAGGAATGGCACTTCAGGTGAATTCCTCATGAAATGAGGAAAGATCTGGGACAGAGTTCCTATTGCTATAGTACAAGATGGCGTTTTGTGTATGGAGATACCCAAGGAAACAGAGCTGAAGAATTTCTGCCTGAGATCATGGGTGTCTGAGAAGTGTGCAGTGGGCCTCATTAAATAATTATTCTGGCACCAGCCACCTTTACTTTCGGGAGATGGCATTGCTTACTGAATGATGGAAGAGGGAGTGATGCCATGTTGCAGCCACAGATGTCCTGTGCATGTTGTGATATGAGTACCAGAGCCTTGGCTGGGTGGGTTGTTGATCTCAGCAAAAACTTCTGCAAGTCTCTGTGTTTGCAAAAGCAGCTTCTTGGTGCAGTGCTACTTCAGCGTTTAAAAAGAAATTAAGCTTCTAAGAAATAAAACATAAGTACTTTAAAATATTGTTGCAATCTACATGGTGCTGAAGAGCCTTTAAACAATGGTAAGCAATAGCTCTGGAATCTCTTTCCGCTGCTTTTTAATGAGTGTGCTTGGCTGTTGCTGGGAATGGCTTGATATAATGGATTTTGCCTTGGGATAGGAAGATGCATTAGATCAGTGCTTCCAGACTCTGCAGATCAGTTGTTTAGAAGACAGCAGAGGATTGCCTTATGAAATGAATGGTTGGCTGGGTTTTGAATTTGTTTTTTTGGAAATGAGTAAACAAAACCCTGACTATACTTGCATTTCTGTCAGTAGAAGCAAGCAAAGATAAAGATAAAAATTATGGCAAAGGAAAACAATAAATGCAAGTGTTCGAAGTCTACCATAGGTTTTTTTTTTTAAATGAAAATAATCAAGGCAACACTGCAATCAATGAGAAGTGGATGTTTCTCCCATCCCTTGTTCCTTCCCACAAACAAAGTTGTGGATTCATTTGATTTAGAGATGAAGGAACATTAACTTAATTGAGATATCAACTTCCTTCACAGTAGTATTTTAAATCTTTTAATTACATTTAGAATGAAAAACTTACACACACACACACACATCCACAAGTGCATAGTCTAGGCCCATGTGAGTACATTCTAATACATGCTTTTACTACAATTTCTATCATTCAGATATATTTTCCTTTATTTGTTCATCCAGTTTTCTTACAAATGGCATCGTATTAGCCTTCTCAGGTAAAATAAACTCCACTCTGCTAAGACAAAATGAAATAGAAATGTCAACTGTCTTTTTGCTTTGCTTTCATTTTTAATGGTGTAATTAGTAGCTCTTGAAAAGAAAGAAAAAGAAACGTTTTGAATGTATAGTATTTTGTGAATACTCTGAGTACGCAAATTGAATGGCTGAACAAAAATGCTATTTTTTCAGTGGTTCTTCTCCTAAGCAAGCCTGTTGATAATAAAGATAGCAAGAAGACAGTTAGAGATCGTAAGCTTTCTCTAGAATAACCTGGGATAGGTTTTTATATATTTTTTCATATATGCAACTCTGAGATTTAAACAATGTAATGCATCTCAGTGGAAGGCAGTCTCTGTTTTTACAATGCGATGCTTCAAAGTGAAGACAAGCGTTCTAATTTTCTCTGTAGGGAGGCAGTAGCACTTAATATACGTGTATATAATCATTTTACCATGCATTTAATTCTGTTTCTAACTCACTTTTTGAATATATTTTTCAGGCAACAGCATCTGTACGAAATCCTTAATATTGTCTAGATCTTGTCCAGCAAGTGCCACAACCAGGCTGGTTGAGCAGAATGTACACAATGAAGCGGCTCAGGGAATAAATGGAAGTGTGCCAGTCAAACAGTCCCCACGTTCAGCCTCAAATCCAAAGCCACAAGGTAAGTAGTCTGAAATACTTTGGTTAGGTAATTTGTGCTTCAGCTCATACTTTCATAGAAATTGAACATTTTGAAAGAACTGTGCTTCTCACAGAGAAAACAGTGGGGTAAAAGATGGCCGCAGAAATACAAATGTCCTGTGAATGTTTTGAATCTGATAAATTAATTCACTGAAAAAGGTTCTTAGAAGAAAGGTTAGGCTGAGTAACTACTGTGGTTTTAAAAAGAACAACTGGTATAGATTTACCTCTGTACTTGCATCACAATTGTCTAGCAATCTGCCGTGTGCTTACTGCCAGGTAAGTAATGTGAAATTCTTTCTGTGCCCAAGATGTGAGAACACATGTAAGCCTCTTGTTTATATTAAGCTATTGTCTGGCTGACTTCATGACAGGAAGGAAATTCAGAACTTCTGGGATTCCAGCTGATTTCATCTGCAGTCTTCTAGTGGGACTGTGTGGAAAGAGATGAGAACTCAGCACTTAACTTGCACAGTAAAAGCTCTCCAGTATGTCTGCAGAGTAGTTGATTTCCCTTCTTCCTGTACATAAATAGTATTTTTAATATTACAAGGTGGATAGATTTCTGACCTACACATCAAGATTATATATCTAAACCTCAAACGATTCTTATCTGGTCTCCTGAATAATATTGATGATTCTGCTGAGGTTGATCATAACAAAGGGCCTATATGTTCTGGAAATCTTGAATTCTAGTCCGGTGTCTTTTAGGAGTGATGTACAGTAGAAGCTTCATTCATCTCAAAAGGTAAAAAAGAGACAGTTTTGAAGACTGATATGATGGTTCTACTCAACAAATTGGATTTTGAGACACATTGCTGATATGGTGTAAGCTAGAGACTTATAGAAAACTAGGTCACATCTAAGTCATGTATAGAGACTAAGATTATGTAGAACTTTCACGTAGGGGATATAAATATCTGTCTATCAATCTGTGGGAAAATTCATCTTGAAAAAGTTTGTATTAGTTCTTAATTCATCTTAAAGGAGAGAAAGAAATTTTGCTGGGGTGCCACAAAAGCTTTGTTTACTTATAGTGAATGAAAGCAAAATAAATGTGTATTTCTTGTTCTTTTTGTTTTTATTAAACCTTTGATAAAACGTTTCAGTCTAATGAACAATACTGGCAGTTATATATAAACATCGCTTATCTGAAGTGATCTTTCTGACCATTTCCCAGGGCTCTTAAAAGCAGTTACCTAAACATAAGTTAGTAAAGGAGCACATGCTCTTCCCAATAAACATATTTTAAAAGAAAATTAGGAAATGAATGGAAAGACTTAAACTTTTCAAAACTAAAACCAGTCCACTTACTGTAAGTTTTAGCTGTTAGATAAATTAGAAGCTGGAAAATATTGGACCATATTCATTCATTCAAGTCTTTATGCTGCTTTTGTTGCTGTTCTGTAGCCGTGACTATTTTGTTCATCAAAAAGCAATGTAGGTAGAAATCATGCAGTAGACTAAGAAATGCAGCTGCTCAGATTTTATACAATAATAATTAGTTTGTGCATGCCCTGTTCCTGGGTCTGTGCCTTTCCTTGGTTGTCCCTACTAAGGGTGTGCAGCATATCAAAGTTATAGATAGTATTTTGTGAACACTTTGAATATACAGATTGAATGGCTGAACAAAAATGCTATTTTTTCAATGGTTCTTCCCAGAACAAGCCTGTTGGTAATAAAGATAGCAAGAAAACAGTTAGCTATAGAGTATTTATTAGCATTTTGTTTAATTGAAGCAAAGCAAAACAGACCAAATGAAATCAGCTTTTGGGAGACCAAAAAAAATCAAAGGTGCTTTTTTTTTCTTCTTTTTTTTTTTAACAATTATTTAGGTACAATTGCACAGTGATTTCAGTTTTGTATTAGCAAGAAATGATTTTCCAAATTGTTGTTCTATTCATGCAAATACTAAATGTCATTTTGTAATACAAGGAAATAAGATTACAGACCTGAATTGCAATGCTCATATGTTTGATTGTAGATGAACTGCAAAATGATTTTCAAAACTCACAAAAATGTATACAATCAAAATGAGAGAAATAAAGACCACTTTGCATTATAAGCAAAGTATGAGCATTTTTAATAAGGTTGACTTCTATATAGAGGAAGAATTTCCAAAATCTTGCACTTGCAGTGAACCGCAGACTCTGACCTTATTTTGGCCTCTACTTGGTTACTGAGAAGTAGTTTGAATTTTTGGAAACAGATCACTTGTGGCAGTTAGAGCAAGTGAATACATTTCTGCAGAGAATCCAATATGAAATTCTTTCTTTTCTTTTCTTTTTTTTTTCTTTTTTTATTTTTTCCTGGCATTTAGAGGAGAAAACAAACTAGCTGTGTGATACGCTGACAATGAAAGAGCAATTTTTGTTCCTCAGTAATTCCTTCTATCAACAATTTAGCAATTCACATGTTGAAATTCTTTGAGTGTTGGTTGTTTTGTGAAAGTCTGCAAATTTGGAGCAAAGACAGAGAATGAATAACAACTGGTGATGAAGTTTAGCAAGGTAACTGTGTCTGCAGAGAAGTGCAGTCTGTAGCAGCTGTGACATAAAATGCTTTGCCATCGCTTCCCTATGGTGTGTTGTCTGATAAAAGGACTGATCCAGACTGGAGGTAGTCAGTGGAAAGAGCAAAATATGCTAATGTCTTATGAGGCAAATGTGATGTGTGAGAAATGAAACAAACTGCTAAAAAAAAAAATAAAATGAAATTTGCACTTACAAATACTTGGGCAATGGTCAGAACCTAGCTATAGCAGACTGCATGTGGAGTGACGTGAACAAAGTAATTGTTTTTCCTATATTCTTCTATTTCCTATGTTTAGAACCTCTTGCATGGGTTTTACATGATGTCCAATTACTAAGTATTAGGCACTAAAAGTACTGTCTGTAGCTGCCAGTTTTATTGTGGGGTGGAAAATATGTTGAAATGTTAACGCTTCCTTAAAGCAGAGAAGTGACTTGTCAGTTGAAGACTGCAACTGCATCAGTTGCTCGTTTAGATTTTTTTTAATGAGCACTGAAGAGTACTTGTGAATCTCTTAATGATGCCAGAGACATCTTTGTTAGTGTTGGAGATGATGTGCCACTTCAGAAGATGGCCTGCTCTGTTCTGTTAGGAAATGGCATAGACATATCTCCAGCACTTAGTTAACTGAAACCAACTGCTGTAGTACATCTACTCAGGAGCATCAGTCCTGCCCTCCTTTCTCAAATAATTATAATTTTATCCATGTTTTTTGAGGTATTCAGTGTCCTGGACCCATAAAAGCTGAAAATCTCTCACAGGTCTGCAGTGTAGACTATTTCTCTCACAAATAAAACTTCTACAGTTAAAGGTGAACTGAATTGAATCTGAGAGCTGTTTCTGGCTAGATTTCTCAAAATATACAGTGATTTAAGAAACCTGTAGCAATATCTCTCTTAGCAACAAAAATGCTTTATCTCAAATATTAGTTACAGAAAGAGGATAATGAGAGAAGAAAGCACACTTGATTATAATTGACCTTATTTCTTATTGTGTAATTGAAAGCTATTTGTTACATAAAAAGGTGGAAATGCATATCCTAAGTAAGAGCTGTCTTTTTTACCATCTTCTGCTGAGCCTAGGTTACTGGTTATTTTGTACTTTTCTTGCTGGTGTCAGTCTTTAGCGTCTGTCCAGTTGCACTTATTTGCTCCACATGTAAGTGACAGAGCATGAAAAAGACAATGCAGGATGATTGAGACAGAATAGCTGCAATTACTTATCACAGAAACTTTTGGCTTTGTATTTTCACTAAATTAAAATTTAACAGCATTTTAACCATCATAGTTTAAATGCATAGAGGGGTAATGAATAGGTGTTTTCCAAGAGAAGTGATAAATGGCCTTTGATAATATACCTTGACACCGGCTGAAGCTGTTGCACCTATTTGGTGCAACATTTAGGTGTGTCTCAAATTACCTCCCGTTTCCTTATGCATGTACAAAGTTGAATGCATGTTAGGGACTACAACTTAAACCTTAATTGCACATTTTGGCTAGCATATTACAGTAGTAGCTACCTGAATATACTGAAGTGTTTTCTCTAGGCAGAATATGCTGTTCAGATTTCCTAATAAGCTCAAAATTCTACAGCAGAGAGACAAGAGTATTTATAGACTTGAACAGAGCTCTGTATTATACAGTGTATTACAATGCTCCAGTCTTCTCTCATTTTTTTCTTTAAGATCCTTGCCGTGTGCACACTGAAAAATAATCTGATTAAAACAAAGCACTTCAGAAGTACATTGAGGGAAGTATTAATGCAATTTGTTTTCCATAATCCCTGTTAACAATGTTGACCTTACAGAAGGGTTACAAGGGCTTTTTATACTACTGATGCTTTTCTTTTCCTTGATCTTGTGACTGTCTTTTTCCCACTGCTCTATTTCTAAAACCAACAGCAGCTATAGCAGCAGCTGATTAGGGGGAAATCCTGCCTGTTAGACGGTAATAGAAAAACAAAAGGAATATAACTTAAACTCAGGATTTGATATGGCTGTTTGGTTTGTGGTTCTCTTCTGAAGATCTCAAAGGATTTTTCAATATACTGGTGTAATCCAGTTTGACTGGAGGTTCCTTGCGCTTGCAGTACTGAACTGCTATTACTTTGGTGGTTCTTTTCTTTCCTTTTTTTATTAGTAATGGATACAAAAGTGTGCAGCCCTTCTATGGAATGTCTTAGAATTTAATTTTTGTCCCAGTGGATTCGGTGCAAAAATAGCTTTGAACTAATTCTTTCTGCTTAATTAGTAGATGTGAACTCCCTCAAGTTTAGTAGTTTTAATAGATCCTTGTGTGAATATGAATTCTTGTGAGATGTACGAAAGAACTGATATACGAGTCCATCAAGAACACACAGAACCACAGGCCCTGCCCAGTGTATTGCAAGAGCCAGAAGCCAGTCCACTGCTGATCAGTAAATCCACCCGATGTCCTGTTTCCCATCTGTCTCCTACCCTGAGGGAATGGCAATGCCTACACTCAGTTACGTGGCCTGCTTTTCCCAGGCCGCTTGTCTAGCATTTCTCAGCTGTCCCGCTGCCTTTGTCAGTGCAGTAACCTATTCAGCGCTTTGACAGCTCGGTGATGCTCGTTGCCCTAATTCTGCCAGGAGTTCTCAGGGCTCCCTAGGAAGACAGAGTGTAGGAGAAACTGCTCCACAATATTGCAGCTGCAGCTGAACAAATGCACACAGCTCCATCAGAAGGGCTTCCGTTGGCATACTGCAGCACTTACACAATTTTATATTCTGCTTATTTCGGTATTGCTTTGTAACTATTTGAAAATAACAATACTTTCAGTTTTGTTTCTGCACTGCATCCTTCTCCAGACTTCCTTTTTCATTGTGTTAACAAATACAAAGAAAGTTGGAAAGAAACAAAGATACACGCGCTTACATTAAAGCATTTGAACTATAATGTTTTCCTTTCACAGCATCACAGAATGGCCCAGGTTGGAAGGGATCTCAAGGATCATGAATCTCCAACCCCCCCTGCCACAGGCAGGGCCACCAACTTCCACATTTAATATTAGACCAGGCAGCTCAGGGCCCCATCCAACCTGGCTTTGAACACCTTTCTTCTCTCTCATTTGTAGTTAATACAGTTGAAATGTGTTACATTAATTTCTTCATTGTGCCTCTCATGATACTTTTTAGAATGCAGCTATCACTGCAATCTCTAAGTACAGTTTGGTTATTGGAAGCACTGACAAATATTGCTTCGTATAAATTTAATCTAAGATATGGATGAAAAGTCATCCTAAATCAAGTGTTCCATCAACATCGTATGTCCATGTCATAATCTGTGATAGTATATTTGCAATAACCTTTTTTATTACCACTTTCAAATTTTGGTTGGCAGGGTTTAATCTAATTCCTATGGTGCATAGGTATTACAGTCTAGGTCAGGAAGCTTATCTTGGGTCAGTGATACGACAGATATGGCCTTTTCACATCCATCTGTTGAGCATCCTTTATCAGTGCTAATTCTGCTGCCATGTGAGATCATACCTGCTGGGGGGAGGTTGCAAGCTCTGCAACACACCTGTGTGCTGTCTGTGGAGCTCAAGGAGCTGTTACTGCCACAGGCAATGACTTGTCTTCTAGTCACAGAATCACAGAATTGTCTTCTAGTCATTACCCTGTTTAACAAGGGCAGATTTTTAACAATGTAACAAGAGTTTATAGTCAAGATACCCGAAAAGAAGAAAGAAAAAAATATTCTGGGGGACTCAGATTTTCAGCAGTATACACAAAGATTGAAGCTGAAGGCAAATCTTTCTTTTCCACTGACAATCATTTTTGAAGTAGTGAGGGAGAAGATAATGAGGGAACCAGAGTGGAGCAGCAGTTTAAGTCTCTCCTGAGGAAAGATTCATGACTTCCACAACATGGTTAGATCTTACACTCAGTGCTTTTTTAGGATAAAATCTGTATTTGTGGAGGCCACATATGAGTTTACTACAGAACACCAAAGGGGAAAAAAAAAAAGAAAATGGAAGGGAGAGTGATCCTAATACTTTAGCTTCAGTAGCATGTGGTTTGGCTTTTATATAATTTAATAATATAAGAAGATGCTTGATACAACACAGCACATAAAAGCTTACATGAAGTTCCTGAATTCATAAAGCAATTTAAAGCTAAGTAAATCAAATAAATAGTTACTGTGATAACTTCTTACGCTAAAGATCTCATGTTTTCTGACAGTTTAAAGAAACAATTGCCAACTGGCTGATCACTCTTACTGTTTGCAGTGCCTCCAAAGCCACTTCATCTGCAGAAGCTATCACCTGTTACATACCAAACCTCTAGGCATAAAGCTTTATCAAGTTCGAAGCCAAGAATGGAGGAAGATACAGCTACTCCTGTTTCTAGTGTCACAAAAGAAAAGTCCAGTAAAGTGTCAGATCTCATCCACCGTTTTGAGGGATGCAGGTATGTGATGTGATTTTAATTGTTTCGTGGTTCTGTAGGAAGAAGAACACAGATATTGTGGTAGTGCTCAAACCTGTCTCTGCCAGAGGAGCTGACGACAAAACAGCATGTTTTGAAATGATGCAGTTGTGTATTTGGTCTGCTCAGGCCTGTTCATTTTAATGAGGCGCCAATCTGAATTTTGCTTTTAAACAAGCAAATAACAGAAAAACAAAAACCAACCCCAAAACACACGCTACTTGCAGCATTTTTAAAACATCCTGGAAAACATCAGCAATTTGATTTTGGAATGAAACTTTTGAGTGAATCCTAAATTCTTTTGTTCTTGCAGGGAAAAAAAAAAAAAAAAAAAAAAAAAAAAACACCCACATTTCTCTATTTACCTATAAAAAGGAAAGTCCTGACTTGCCTTTTATACTGACCTAAAGTCTTCAGATTATTCACGTGAAGCAAGTTAGTTGTACTGATGTGGCACGTATTCATGAAACTGTTTGCATTGTAGTACTTGGTGATCTTAGTCGAATGTATGAATCTTCCTTACTTTTTATACTACATTTTACAAGAAAGACTTGGAGAAACATGAGATACAGTTAGTTCACAAAGTAGTACTTCTTGTGTGCCTTTTAATTGGATGCATATGACAAGGATTATAAGCTCTGAAACAGAAGTTCTGAATACATCTGTTCTGTATAAAGAGAGTGACATTCCAGAAATCCCATGACAGAGAAACAGTTCAGGAAACAGTCCAGTGGCACTGGAGTTTTACAAGTATTGGACATTGCTTCATTCTGTTTCTTCAGGATACTGATGTTTTGAGGCTCATACAGGGCTGAATGTGTGATGTACAACAGAGCAGGTCCTAACAAAACTGTTGAGTGTTAAGATTTTCACTGAAAGAATTCCTCCTTGAGATGGAGGAAACTTAATTTTTTATGCAGAGACAGCTGAGTGTTGCATAAATAAGTTTGTTTAATGGAATAGAAATAATTTCAGAGCTTCATCTACCAGAAACTTCCGTCATTTTGCACAGGCTTAATTTCATTTGCTGTCATGGCAACTACAGAAAAGTGGGGAAAAAAAACCTGTAAGGCAGCACTGAAGGTCCTATGAATTAAACTAGTTTGAGTCCCTAGTCTTGTTATCAGTGTTTCTTGTTCTTCCTCCAAAACATTGTCCAAGTCTTTTTAACACTGTAGTGACCCTAGAAAAACATTCTTACCTCTTTGACCCCTCTTTCTAGTAGTTGTTAACTAACAAAGAGTTCTCAAATAAGATACAATACTGTGTGCTTTTAGTTTTTTTGTTTGGTTGGTTATGATCTTTAAGACTGAGCAGTTAGCTTTTGATTGCATTTGTGAAGGTGGAGAATAAGAAGCATAAAAAAGAATTTCCCTAAAATTCTGCCTTTGACAAATAAAGACCAATATAAAGACATCAAGATGTCATGTCCTGAGGGATGTGAGCTGCTGCTTGGAATCTTCCTGTCCATAGAAACACTGCCTTCTGTGATTTTGTTTTTCTGAAAGAGTGTTCCACAAGTTCATTGTGCCCTCATGCCATTAAGCCCTACATTTCTTCCTGTTATCCAAACCTGCTGGATTGGACTGGCCCTCTTTAAATAGTATGCAAATAAACTCAACAAGAAAGCTGCAAAAACTTTCTTTCTTGCAGACCATAAGGGCTTTTTGGGGGGAGTTAGGTGTGGGAGAAGCTGAATGGCTATTTTGGCTAATGTTATTCATTAAGTAAACCAAAGAATATCTGTCTACTGATAAATTCTCTTCAAAACTCTGCTCTCTGCTGTTGAGAAACTTTCCTACGTAGCATGCCTAGTGTCCTGCTGTGCTTGGGTGCACATTTTTAAAATAACCGTACCTCGCAGACTGAGTTTTCCATGAAGGTGAACTTCACTTGGAATTACTGGTTTTCGAATGTCTAAGTAGTGTGTTCATGAAGTGCAAACTCTGACTGCCAATTATGATGTTTTCATTAGTCTGTATAGTCCACAAGAAAAAAAAAACAACCAGGTAATTAAACCACTGTGCCATATGCATGCAGTGGAAAAATGTGAATGAATTTCATAGTTAAGTTTCTCAGTGTTCTGAGAGTTGATTTCTAATGGTACAGTTTTTACACAATTAAGTAAGAAATTATTTACTTCCTTTGTTATATGAGTATGTATTTTTTGTCTTAAATGTATAGAAGTTCAGAATATGCTTGCAGTGTTTGTGTAAACCATCCTATAAATAAGGAGTAAATATACAGTTTATAACTAATCATCAACTTCTTTGTAGATTAATAGTCCATACTAAGAACTGTGTGTTAGAGCACAGTCATGTTTCTATTTTTCAGGTTGAATATGGTTTGGTAAATGTACTTAAAATCCAAATGCTCAAGTTTTATTGTGGTTTCAGTGAATTTTTTTCTATTTGCTGTAATAGAGCCAAACATTTCTACAGAGTGGGCTAACATGTATATTATCTTAAAATTCAAACTCTCAGAAAATCTGACAGAAAGAGACAGTGAAAGGTACAAACGAGGGATAACATATGTTCAAAGCTGAGATAAAATATGCAGGGAAAAAGCCTTCAGAAGAGATGAATCTCGAAGGAAATATAAGGAAAACTGATTTAAGGGAAGGGATGCTAACTGTTCTCAGATGTTTTTCATGCATTCATAGCAGGCAGTTAGGAAACAGGCTTCCTGTTTAGGCATTGGTCTAGAATTTGGCAGACAGAAATGCTTTCCCCATTTCTGCTAGTAGTCTTCTGGGATAGTTGGGGCAGGTTGTAGCATGTGTTCCTCATCTCCTGCATGTAGTCAATGATACTGCCTTTCATTTTAAAAACTGAGATACAGGAGAGATGAGGATGGAGTGAATCAATACGGATACCACTGCAGCTTTTCTGGGAGGAGATACATTTTTGTATTTTAATGGAAAAGTTTAAGTATTGATGGAATGAACTTCCTGGTATTAATGCTGGAAGAAATAGTTTGGAGGAACTGTTTATACGGTCTAGCTGTCCTCCTCCCCATAACAGGGGTTTTCTGTAACACTGTTTAACTTTCTTTTCCTGTGTTTTGCTTGTTTGGTATTTTTAGCCCATTCAGTCCTATTGACTTGAAGAAAGATTCCTCTGCTCTCAATGTCTCTAAATCTCACGGAAGATATGGGTCAACGCCACCACCTCAGCCAAAACTCCCCTCCCAACACCCACTGCTAAAACAGGGAAACAGTAATACCGACAAAACTCAGGTTGCACAGACACACACAGCCAATGGAGTAGTAGCACAAGACCAGGAACGTGAGGACAGAAGGATACTTGGCAGAGATTCTACTGTGTCCATCCTGGTTCCAGATAATTCCATCAACAGCAGCTTGATAAATGGAGAAAGAATAAGCACATCCAGAGATTCTCTGGAAACTACAACTTCCTATGAAGGATCAGTACTTAACAGCTGCTACAGGACTCCAAGCAGTGATACACTGCTCCCATCTGACAATGAAATTAATACTAATGTGGAGGAAGAACCGAATGAGGAAATGATCAAACAAGACCAACCTGCAGAAACAAAGGTAAAGAGAGAAGTTGTTTTTCTTGCAATATTGCTACTCTGTGTATATTTTCCAGATTTCTATTTACAAAAATAAGCTTTGTAGAGCAAATCAGAAAGCTGAAAATATTCTGATAATTTTTCCTCTAAAACTTAAAATTTATTACCTTTATTAAAAAGTGGTTATTTAAAAGAAAGCAACAAATTTGTCTGAAACTACAAAAAGAGATCTGAAAGCCTGACTATCCAGTGGCAATTCAGTGATGTGCTTCTGAAGGAAGCTAGTAAAAAGAAAATTGTGGTGTGGCGCAATTTTCTTGGTTTAGGCAATGCCACCAAAAATATATTGATGTTTCAAATGTGTTCATCATGAATTTAAGGAAAAAACAAAACGAGGAAAATGCTAAACTGTGAGGAAGATGTAGTAGGGTATGTAAAACAGAATTTCATATGTAGTAAAGTACAGCAACAGCACTTCGGGCAGAACTGCTGTGTGGATCTTTATCTTGGATGTAGTTGTCAAGTCAAAGATGGAAAGGCAGTGGTAATATGCTAGCTATTAGATAGTTCAGAAAATATGAAATATGTGCCTTGTTATCAAGAGCTGTAACATGATGAATTTGAGCCTCCTTATAAGGAAAGTTTTAAATAATTAAGGGAAATAAGTAGGTGGAAGAAAATCTGCCTTGGAAAAATTAATTGCTGAGAAAATTATGTGTATTTCCCTTTCTAAAAGTTTGATTATGCAGTTTGCCTTCCTGAATCCTGAAGTATTCATGGTCCACTGGCATCATCAATCGTTTCAGTCCATCTTTGCTATGTGAGTCACTGCAGGGGGTTGGGCGAGCACTCTCCATGCCTTCCTCTTCACTACACAGCCAAAGGGCTGAGCGGCTGGTCGGAAGTCATTTTGTGTGTTGCTGAGCACTGCTAAAGCTGTTCCCCAGTTGGCAGATATACACTTGCATCAGCTAACAACAAAACTTCAAAGTGATTCTGGAGCTGGAAATAGACGATTTCATAGATTCTGATAGTGTTTTTGTATCTCCACAGAATCATAAAATGGTTTGCTTTAGAAGGGATTTTTAATGACCATATAGTTCCAATCACTCAGCAGAAATACCTTCCATTAGATCGAGTTGTTCAAAGTCCCATCCAACCGGCCTTTAGCATTTCCAGGGATGGGGCATCCATAGCCTCTCTAGGCAATCTATTCTAGTACTTCATGGCAAAGAATTTCTTCCTAATATCTAATCTAAACCTGCCCTCTTAGTTTAAAAAGATTTCACTTTGTGCTATTGATACACTTCCTGATAAAGAATCTCTCCCCATCTTTCCCTTAAGTCCTTTTTAAGTACTGGAATGCCACACACAAGGTCTCTCTGGGGCCTTCTCTTCTCCAGGCTAAATAAATCCAGCTCTCAGCCTTTCTTCACCAGAGAGATGCTACAGATCACCTTTGTGGCCCTCCTGTAGACTTCCTCCAACAGATCTATGACTGTCTTATGCTTGAGGCCCCAGACCTCTATACAGTGGTCTATACAGTTTATACAGACTTCTGGTGCAGTCTCATGATAGCAGAATAGAGGAATAGAATCACATCCTTTGACTTGCTGGTCACACTTCTTTTGATGCAACCCAGAACATGATTGGCTTTCTGGTCTATCAGTGCACTTTGCTGGTTCTTACTCATTTTTTCATCTATCACTACACCAAAGTCCTTTTCATGGCTGCTATCAGTCTACCAATTGTCCAGTCTGTATTCGTGTTTGGGATTTCCCCAACCCAAGTGCTTAACCTTGCACTTGGCCTTGTTGAACTTCATGAGGTTTGCATGGGTCTCCCTCTCAAGCATGTCCAGCTATGTCTGGATCGCATCCCTTCCCTCCATTGTGTCAGTTGCACCACTCAGTGTCATCTATAAACTTGCTTACTGCATTTAGTCTCACTGTCCATGTCACTGACAAAGATGTTTGGTAATAATACCAGTCCCAATGTAGACTCCCGAGGGAAACCACCTATCATTGGTCTCCACCTGAGCATCAAGCCAGTGCCTGTGACTCTTTGGATGTGAAGATCCAGCCAATTCCTTGCCCACAGATTGGTCCATCTGTCAACTCTGTGCCTCTCTGTTTTATAGATAAGAATATTGTGCATGACTGTGTCAAATGCTTCGTACAAGTCTGGGTATATGACGTTGCTTGGTCTTATTTTTGCACATCAGTGCTGTAAGTCTATTGTAGAAAGCCTCCACATTTGTCAAACACGATTTGCCCCTAGTGACGCTCTGCTGGCTGTCACCAATCACCCCACAGCTTTCTATATACCTTAGCATAGTTTCCAGAAGATTCTGCTTCATGATCTTTTTCTTACACAGCTGCATTGGTGTTTTCAGTCACAAAACAGCACCATCTCTCCAAGCCCTTGTGTATGATAGAGATCCTGTATGTACACATGGAGGGTAATTTCATTAACTAGGAAAGACGGATCTCATGTATTACAAGATAAAATATAATGGGTCATGCCAAGAAAGTGCTAGTATGTGTGTAATTGTTTTGTTGATTTGTTTTGAGGATTTGTTTTTGGCAGTAATGTATAAACACTGTTTTCTATCTAAATATAATTCCAGTGGTGATCCAGTGTGCCTTTAGCCTGCCATACCTCTCATTCTGCTTCTGTCTTCTGTTCAGTAATGTTTGCTTCCCCTCTCTGCGCCAGTAAAAGTGCTGACTGCTACACTGACAATGCTAAGCTTGCATCCAAGTTACACAGTAAGGTGCTGGCAGCATTCTTCAGGAAAAGGCAGAAATGGGAAGCAGTTGTATCGTCAAATCCAGGAAAGAACTGGGCCAGTGCTGTGAGAAAATGTGGCTGGGAGCAATCTCATTAAAATGCCTTTGGCCTGCTGAGTGGCTAATATATGTTATCTGGCTTGTACTGACCAAGATCCAAAGTGAGAGGTGTGTTGCAGTCTTACTAGATGTACTTGTTGCTGGTGCTAGAAGGATGAAAAACAAAATAGAATAAGCCCGTGCAAGCTAACTCTTAAGACAGACATTGGAGTGCAGTGCAGTGGAGAACTGAATCTGTAAAAACTGAATTGGATGACAGCAACAGTTTCTGAGATGCCAGTGAGCTTGTGGTATAGCATCTCCTTTAGTAACATTAAGAATCACATCTACCGTAGATTGATCTAAAAGCTATACTTTACAAAATAAAACACTGATTTAGATTAGGGTAGTGCAATCTATAGATTGAAATGATCTCCATCAGAGTAGCTGTTGCTGTGCCATCTGTAGTAAGAGGAAGGATGGTGAGGAACAGGAGAGGCCTGACAGAGCCTTAAGCTGTTACTGCGAGTGGGCAGTTTGTAGATTCTGCTAAGCACTCCCATAGTCAGTAAAGGATCTTAAAACTCGTATGCATTCATGTTGAAATTGTGTTGCGCTCAGTAACAGCACTCTCAGCATCCTTTTCCATTAAGCAGGCATAGGTACAAATGAGTAAAAGCAATAGGAGTAGACAGGGCCCAAGGGAACGGCATGGAGCTGTGTCAGGGGAGGGCAGCTGGGGATTAGGGACAGGGTCTGCACTACAGGGCGGTGGGCATGGAACGGGCTGCCCAGGGCAGCGGGCACGGCCCTGAGTGCAGCAGTTTGAGGGGCACTGGGGCACCACTCTCAGACACAGGTTTTGGGTTTTGGGTGGTGCTGTATGGAACCAGAAGTTGGATTTGATGACACTTTTAGGTCCCTTCCAAATCAGGGAAGTCTGTGTTTCTGTTAGCCCACTGCTGGAAAGCGTAAATTAAACCGATGCAAAACCTGAGCAGAAAGTGTTTTTTAGACCTAAAAAAGAAAATTTACTTTGAAGTAACGTTACTCATAAGTTTTCCACCCCACCTCCTTGTCACTGTAGTCAGATTCTTACATGTTCTGGAAAAGTTTAAACAACTAGATTTTATTTCTCTTATTTACTCGATTAGATAGTCTGAAAGTCACCAACCACAAATACCACAAGGAAGAAGACAATTAAAACTTAACTTTTCTGCCTTCCAGCAGAAGCACCTTCTGTCATACTTTTTTTTTTTTTCTAAAATGCGGAGGATGAAGAGTACAAGAACATCCCAATCAATTAGTATCCTGGAAAACATCTTGTGAGAAATCTGGTACTGGACTTAATTGCAGGCAAGATCACAAACACTTATGTGTTTGTTGTGAGGTTTGGTAGCAGGATACTTCACGTATGCTGGAGATGGAGAAGAATCCATTGCGCATCTTTAATAAAGTAATTACCTGATGTTTCCTTTTAATGGCCGTGCTGGGGACTCTGGTGTTTCAGGGTGAAAACCATGTATTTCTAAATGCAAGGTGAAATTTTGATTCAAATTCAATGAAACTTTCATGCTAATTTAACTTTCTCCCAAGATATGCTTAACTGTTGCAATGCTACATGAAGAAAGAAAGTGAAAACTCCTGTTTTTACAGTTTTATGTTCTTCCTTAGCAGAATTAAATCATGAACAAAGCTGTGTATTTTTAGCACCCAATGTTAATATTCAAAAATATTCTTTAGGGACACTAGGATCTTCAATGTTTTTCTTTGTTACTGTGAAGAAACTCTCCAATTGCCTGTGTAATGAACTGTTGCATAGAGTTAACTTGGCAGAGATGTGATAGCATCCAGTGGGTCAAGCATAATTGAGTGCTTACCTCAATTTCAGAAACTAAATTAAACTTAAATTCTCTTGGACATTTACATTTATATTCCTAATACAGAACGAAGTTTCAGATCAGGAGGTAACAATGCCACAAATGTTTTTCGAAAAGGAAAAGCTCACTCTGTTAATTTAGACCAAACTTAGCATTTAAATCAAAACCAAAATCCCACAGTGTAGATTAAATTGTATTTGCTTGTATTTTACATCTCTCACTCTATCTGTGTTCCTTAATATATTACTGCAGTGTTCTTGAGTCAAGAGCTATGATAAAAGTAAATCATACTGTATCACTATTATGTTGGTAGGTATATTTTTCTTGATGGGAAGATGGTTCTTGTTTGGTTTGGGTAATATGTGATGATTGTATTGGAATTTTGTTTATATAAAGTCTGCTTTAAATTTGTGTAGTTTGTCCAAAATTAGGAGAGTGGAAAAACACTGTTAGGAGAAAACATAAGCATGGATCAAAGAGTTCATATCCTCAATTGCATTTTACATACCTCATCTTAACTTCAGAGTTCAGTTTGGGTAAAAATTACTTACGTTTATAGAATCATAGAATGGTTTGGGTTGGAATAGAGCTTAAAGACGATCTAGTTCCAACCCCCTGCCATAAACAGGGCCCCTACTGCTATATCAAGATGTTCAAGGCCCCATTTAAACTAACCTTGAATACTTCCAAGGATGAAGCATCTACAATTTTAATTTCTGAAGCATCTGTAGTAACACAATAATACTAAGGGTGCAGTGCTTTGTGCTAAAGAGTATGCAATTAAATCAAGATAAAATATTTAGTTTAAATGTACTATCTAAAGATATAGATTTGGAGTTCTGCCTGCATGAACCTTGTCAAATATTTGGACAGAATGGAAAGTATGGTTTGCTTGAAATTATTAATTTTGAAATACTTTAGTTACTAAATGATTCAACCAGAAAAAATGTCTGTTTCAGGTCATTAGGGAACCTAGTTTGAAGATATGTAAGTAAAAATTGTCTAAAACTGCAATTTTCAAAGATTAGCATCTACAGGTCAGATCAGATTTGAAACAATTGTTCTTTAGGAAAGCACTGAAACTCATGGCAGATTAATATTAACTTAGTATTTTCCATGCCTGTTTTTTTCTAAAGTTTCTTCTTTTAAGCTTTTTTTCTCCATTTGTCTCTGTGAGCTTTTTCAAGGCTGTTTTGTTGAACAGCTGTAATAACCAGCAGCTCTGTGTTGTTCTTACTGTTGCAAAATATTATTCAGGATTTATTTCCAAATTATATTGCAAGACTTCTTTTCTGCTACTCAGAATAGCCTCGTGCAGATCTGCAGAGCCTGTTCTTTGTCTCTTCTGTGTCTGCCCTGAGCCCTGGCTGTGCCCTCTCCAAGCAAGATGTGGGTGCTCAATCTGGGGCAGAGGTACAGCATGAGTTTTGCATATCATTCCACATTGCATGGTGGTGAGTCTTTCCTTAGTATAGGAAGACCTGAAACCTATACACCTGGACCTGTTTCACCCCTTATGTTTATGACAAGCAGCTCCAATTCCATCAAAAAAGCTCTAAAAGAGGTGGATGCCACTGTCAACAAAATAGCCTGAAACTTCTGGTTTCCAACTGGAAGGAAGCTGGAGTGACCTCATGGAAACCAGACAGTTTCTTTTAGATAGGGTACTGGGAAGGTGAGGATTTGAGAGTATGAGAAGGGGTGAAGATGGAACTAGAAGTAGAAAACAGTTGGGAGTTGTAAAATGTAGGCAGATATTGAGATGATATAGCAGGAAACTGAGGACTTCTCTGAAAAAAACAAACCATCAGTAATCAGATTTTATGTTATTCTTGCACCGATCTAACCCCGTGGGCAGATGTTCCTATGCTGGAATAAGAGCATGCCACTGTGATTAAAAGATAATATCCTTGGTGAATGTTTTTTCCCACATAGATGATTCCTGAGTCAAGTACTGACTGTAGAAAGGAGACCGAAGTTCTAGAATTAGGGAGATGTGTAAGGGAGATACTTAAAGAATGGAAAAGCAGGGGGTTGGGGCACAGTGGAAGAGCAAGGGTTTTGCCTTGGCTCTGGGGTGAGGATTGAATGCTTTTCCTGAATTGCTCATTTTAAATGCTGTTTGTTTCAATGCGCTGCGCATGATTTTCCCTCTCCTATTTAGTTGAAGTAATATTCTGAAAACCGTACATCAGTTCTGTAGCGGTGCTTCAGGGAAGTGGGGACTTTTAGCAAACAAACAAACAAAAAACAAAGAAAAATTGAAAAATAAAACAAATCTGAAATGTATTTGAAGAAGAACCAGTAACCTCTGTGTTATTTGTGCCTCTGGCAAGTCCGTATGTGAGATTCTTTGTAAATGACTGCACTAAACAGCATGCTGGGGCTGTAACAGCTAATCCTTCAGCTCTCTGCAATGTCTCCTGACAGCACTTAAAATGCTGTTCCATAGGTTACTGTGGTTGCTATGTTGATTGAAATAGATTTAATGAACGGCTTTGAAGTCAGTATTGAAAGCCTGTGTTTAGGGAGGGGACTTCCTATGTAGCAGTGTGAATGTTAACACTGAAGATCAGAATTGTAAAGTGCTCATATCTGGAAGACCTGCTAAATACTGAAAGGGGAAAGAACACACT
The DNA here is from genome assembly GCF_951394365.1 of Tetrao urogallus. Taxonomy (NCBI): domain Eukaryota; kingdom Metazoa; phylum Chordata; class Aves; order Galliformes; family Phasianidae; genus Tetrao; species Tetrao urogallus. Next base: position 135,483,121 of record NC_136813.1, read on the forward strand.
TTGGTCCTTTACATGAAAGCTCTGTTCTTTATCGCTCACTTTTTTGGCAATGTGTACAACTATATGTACTTGCAAATATTCATCTTGCAGAAAGCAGTAGGCAGTTTGAAATCAGAAATAACTCCATCAGGCTCTTCTCTTTATTTATTTTAATGGAAGGTTTCCAAAATTTGTCTAAAAAAATTCCCACTTTCCCATAAGCTCCATTTGGACATAGACTAGCACTTCCTTAGGACTCAGATGTCATTAAATGTCAGTACTTTTCAGCACAGCTACTAAACCCCAAAGAAAATCTTACAGTGGAAGAGCCATTTGTTGAATATGACACTTCTGAGCATGAGACTTTTATTTACTATTTTGGAAGGGCGCACTTTAATTGCTTTGAAATAACACATAATTTTCAATTCCAACATATTAAATTTAATATTAAAATTTGAACAAATGCTTTAAGTTTTACATTTAGCAGAAGAATAAAAAATAAGGTTTTTTTTTTTTTGTGGAATGAAAGACTTTAAAGTGAAAAATTCCGTAAGAAACAAAAATGACTTATGTGAAAAACTAGTGAGGGAATATTCTGATTGCAATCAACCGTGTATCAGCAATGATTGTATTGATGAACATAACACATTTTTTATGATATTTTGCAATGGTTCTGTTATGCAAAGAACAGTCAGTTCAAATAACTTTCAGAACGGGGGCGAGGGAGAACACCGACTAATTCCATCTGTTACATTTTGCTCTGTAAATGAGTTCTTCCAGCACTGAAAGGTTGATAGTACTTGGTTACTGGGATGGAGCTGAGCTGTTCAGTAGGGAGCTGGGGCTTTGGCAAAGATTCCTATACAAACTGAGAAATAATAAATGGGGTAGGCTTTGGCATTTGCTCTGTAGTTTTAGTGAATTTTTTTCTTTTTCTTTCTTTCTTTTAATCCTCCTCTGACTTTTGTTTTTGTTGATTAAATTGGCAGAAAGCTTGTATTTTCCAAAATAGGTTGACATTTCATATTTGCTGAATGTGAAAGTTGGTTTTCAGATGCTTTTTGGACTCTGAGGTAATTGTGTATCCTTTTAACTTTTTTTTTTTTTCCCCTCCTACTTTATTGTTATGTTTTCTCTAGTATTTTAAGAGCTCTCCTTCTTCTCCCTTAGGAGACAGATGAACAGAAACGTCACAAAATTGCCAGTGAACTTCTGCAAACAGAAAAAGCCTATGTTAGCCGCCTTGGCCTCCTAGATCAAGTATGTTTCTCTTGAATTTTTCTTTCCTTTCTTTTAGTTCATGAAAATGGCTACGTGCACATGTAAATTATGTGAAGGAGGTTGTATGTTTTTTATATGTCACCAACCTTTACAGTCAGTCATTTGTGGTTGCTGCATAAATTTGCCTTTTTTTTTTTTTTTCTAATTTAAGAACACTGCATTTTTTTAAGAAGTGTTTTAGAATGTTGTATTAATGCTAATCTTCTGAGTGCATGAGTAGAGTTCATCATAAGCAACAGTAGTGCAAAATCCACACCAGTAACCAATTCAATAAAAGGGATGGATAAACTATGCTCACTCATTTATTGGCTTCTCTTGAGTTGGGCAAGAAGTGTCATTTTATAGTACTGAAGTTGCCTGCCCACTAGCAAATTAAGTCTTTCATACTTCAGCCACATGAATAGCAATTCTTTTCAGTGCTAAGGAACGTACGAAGATGCCCATTCTAAACCCGACGTGCCATTTTCCCATTGTACGTTTAGACTAGATCCTGTTAAACTGAACAAAAATTACTTCTCCTGCAAGAGAAGAGTCAGGTTCTTGTGCTCTGTAGAGTTAAACTGATAGTTCTTAAATTCGAACATCTGTAGTTTTTAGTATTTTCTTATTTACTTTTCACAGAATGCCTATATCCATTTTATCTGAGTACTTATAGCTATGCATTGCCTTACTCCACAATATTTTTCTTCATATCACTGTTTAAACTTCTCCGGCCTAATGCATAAGACTTGTACATGTTGCTGAGGAAAAAAATAAGAAGCCTCAACTGACAGAGTAATTGTTTGGATTCCTTGGGGAATCTAAGTAACTGTCCTTAAAAGTAGTGAGAGGAAAAAAAATCTTATTTGATTGGGAAAAAAAAACAGTACGTATTTATTTAATGTATGACTTTTACTGACAGGTAATATACAAGTATTGTCCTTGATTCAATCATGCATAGATTACTCTATGACTTTTCCAAATATTAGCTGGACAGAGTTCTGAAAAATGGTTGCAAGCACAGCTGCTCAACTACTGATAATGTGAGGAAAGTGGATTGTTTGTGGCCACTGTGCTTCTAACTGGGCTTAAAAGTATGTAGCCTTTATAGTCTTTGAAGGAATTTATCCAAATTTTCTAATTGTCCTCTCAGAGATGCAGCAAAGTGAGTGTGTTTTACAGTATAAATGAAAATGTGAGACATGGACTGTGTGAGACATAGCTCCCTATGAGCACTGGTTTATGTGATGTGCATGTTAAGATTGATGCGTCTCTACTCATTTTGTAGCTACAAGTCAGGTAGAACAACTGATGGGGAAATAATGCTTTTCTTTTTTTTGTTCTAGAGACTACGGTAGTATTAAAGTCTTTTGCACTTTAAATGGTATAGTCTGTATATCTGTTATAGTCTGTCAGTTACTTGACATTTTAAGGATAAGGGGCTACAGCTTACAGACTGTTGGGCTAATGGTAATCAGAAATCATGCTCGCTGAAGAGAAAGTGAGAATGGAAAACATGACTGGAGAACTGGGAAAGCTGAGAAGATCTAACTGTTAAAACAGACAGGATATTGGACTCAGACTAGAATGGCACTCCTTCACTTTGGCTTTCCTTATGTCTGCTTAGTCTGCAGCACTTTTGTGGCTCAAGAGAAAAAAGCTAGGTGTAACAGGAGGAGTAGCTTTTAACTTCTGAGAAAGGAAACAATTTCTGTGATTATCTGCCTATGTTATTGAAACATTAGTTTTGTCAAAAAAAATGATTGGAGTGGGAAGGAGAGGATGGCTCTTCATCCAGTGATAAAAGATAAAAGGCTAATAGGTTTGGGGTTCTTTTTCTGCGTTGCAGGTATTTTACTCCAGACTCCTTGAAGAAGCCAACAGAGGTTCTTTTCCAGCTGAAGTGATTAACAAAATCTTTTCTAATATTTCATCAATAAATGCCTTCCACAGTAAATTTTTACTTCCCGAACTTGAGAAAAGAATGCAAGAATGGTAAGAGATGATTCACTGACTAGTAATTTACTAAAACAGTGCCTTTAGAAGCTGTTACAGGGTTAAGGTAGAGAAGATACTTTCATAATTAAATGCTCCAATACAAGGAAACACTGTGGGTAGGAGAACATCTGCTCTTCTACTCTTCATCAGGATCTGTCTCAGCAAAAGACTTTCATCATTAGCTCAAACTAAGACATCTATCTTACCGAAGCCAGTGAGATTACTCATGACTAAAAGCCTTGCTGAATTAGGGAATCAAACTGAAATTGTGCATCCTGATGAATTCAGTGCACATAATAAAAAATTGAGACAGAGTGGATTTATTTGTTTTGTGCTACCCTTGCAGTACAGAAATAACAATAGAATAGTACAGTTGCAAGGGACCTTCAAAGATCTAGTCCAACTGCCTGACCACTTGGGGGCTGACTAGATGTTACAGTATACCACTAAGGATGTTATCCAAATGTGTCTTGAATGTTGACAGCCAGGGGACATCAAGCACCTCACCAGGGAGCCTCTTTCAGTGTTTTGATCACCCTCACAGTAAAACAGTTTCTCCTGATATCCAGTCTGAATCACGCCTGTTGCAGCTCAGTGTGGTTTCCTTACATTCTGTCATTGGTCTCCAACACAGTAATCTTTCTTATTATTGCTTTTAGTACTAAAATGGAATACATTATAATTTGTGTTTGGGGTTTTAATTTTGAACAGAAAACTAAGTCAAGAATATTTGCAGCAAGGAAGATGTGTAAATATAGTCCTTAATGTACTCATTTACTATTGTATCTTTATCCTTCTTTGGTATATGGGATTCTGGAGATACCAAAATATGGCCATGTGTTTCTGGTCTATCTTATGAAATTATTAAAAAAATTCTTTAAGGTAGGAGTAGTTACCATGCACAAACTATGGTAGCCCTGAACAGTCTGTAATACAGGAAAGTAAGTAAAACCTGAGTATCGTGAAACACAACAAAGTTTAAGCCTTTTTCTTATGTTCCTTGCAGAATAACAAAACAAACCCATTCTCTTCATCTTTTGATGAAGACAATCATCAATTGAAGAATTGAAAAAAAATCCGATAGGAATTCATACATCTCATAATCATGAGATGTAGAGTTTAACTTACAGTGTGCTTAATAAGCAGCATACACTACATTTTGTCAGTATGTATTTGAAATTAATTTTGTGACGAATTCTCAAGATCTTGCTCTGGATTCAGCACAGAAGATGGATCACGCTAGTTTTACAAAATGCTAAATTGCATGCTGATTATGTGTATATAATTACATAGCCTGAAGGGTTTAATAGCATTTTTTTGCAGGTGAGCTACAACTATTGGTGAAAAATTACTAAGTTGCATTGTAAGCAGCTGCTTGGAAAAAACTTCTGTGCTGTGTGTGAGACACATTATTTGAAAGCCCTAAAAACATTTTGCTTTTGGGAGAAGATGGAAGAAAGGGTGTGGCTTAAGAAAATTATTTCTGATCATTGTTGGAATTGCCTGGCACAACAGCCTCTGCCAGATAGAGAATTTGCTTTTCCCAGCAGTTCTCCAATTAATAGAAATATTGAAGTACTGATACTTGTATGCACTACTTCTGTTTAAAATTCCCATGAAAATTCCAATGCCTTCCCTGAGTTTTGGTTGGTTTTGAACACTTAAAGTGAAAGTCACAGAATCACAGAATTGCAGCAGTTGGAAGGGACCTCAATGTAGAGTTCTTGAAATCGGGAAAGAGAGCAGAGGCAGATTCTTTTTTTAGAATGAAACACCATGTGTGCCTAAACTTATCCATTGGAAATGGTTTGGTAATGGCATATTGAATGAGTTGAGCAACAGCTGGAGCTGAATATCTCTTACAGCATATGGCTTGAAATCAGTGCAGTATATTTCCCATGGAAAGAGCAAAACAGAGCATATCAATTCCAAGTCAAAATACAAATCTAAATGCTTTTTTGTTGTACCCAAGCAAGTCCAATAGCAATTACCTGTGAAGAATATAAAAAAACCAATGTGATATCCTCTGGATTTTTTGGGGTCTTCTTGGGGACAAATTATTCAACACAGTGTTTTAGACTGTAGCATTCTTTGGCAATTTCAGAACTGACCTGCTGATGTGATTTTTGCTTTAATTTGGAACTACAAATTTCAATTCAATTTGGATGTCTGTTAGCTTATCTATTGTAATCACTTTGGCTGTGTGAATTTTTACAGACGTTTGCTTAACTTCCACAATCAGAAATTCTCAGCTATTTAATTTTAGAATTCTTTAGAATGCTTAGGTGTGGTCTGATACTACCAAAATACCACTGTGGTCTGATAATACCAAAATAGGAAGTGTTTCTGTACCTACAAACAGCATGAAATCCTATTTCTTGAGCTTGCCAGTGTTTGCTGTTCAAGTAACTTTCCCTTCTGAACAGCTTTTGAAGTAGTAGTGTGTCAGAGTAAGATGCTGATGTAATTGCAAAAGATTGCTTCTCTTCAGACCACTACAGTATGTTGATTTTTGACTTTGTAGAATCATAGAACCATTGGAAAGTTGGAAAAGACTCTAATAACATCTAGTCCAACCCCAACCCATCACTACCATGCTTGCTAGCCATGTCCCTCAGTGCCACATCCACATGTTTCTTGAACGCCTTCAGGAATGGTGACTCCACCACTTCTCTGGGCAGCCTATTACAGTGCCTCACCACTCCTTCTGAGAACAGATCGTTCCTAATATCCAACCTGAACATCTCCTTGTACAAATTGAGGCCATTATCACCAGTTTCCTGGGAGAAGAGAGCCCACCTTGCTACAATCTCCTTTCAAGTAGTTGTAGAGTTTTTCAGAGTAATAGAAATACAAAATGACTTAGGTTGGAAGGGATCTTGAAGATCATCCTCCCTTAAAGTCGCAACCCAGCTACCGTAGGCAGCTGCCACACACTAGATCAAGTTGCCCAGGGCCCAATCCAACCTACTGAATTCCGGAGATAATGGATTACTGAATGAGTGCTTGAAAACAAAATATGAAACACATTTTATATTGCAGTTCTGAGAGATGCATGTGTGCTGTTATGCTTTCTGTGCACACAGAGTACAGTTTCTCTGTGCCTGTCCTTCAGTTAGTTTCTGTACTATTCTGATTTGTTTTAATATGCTCTCAGTAATTGGGAAGAACGTGGGAAAGTTACCACAAAAGTCTGGAATCCCAGGTATTCTCACTACTCTATCCATTTTGTCAGATAAATAATAAGTTTTTTTAAAGTCGTAAATGCATGTATTTATACTGAGTACTGAAGGGAAGCTCTATGGTATGAATTTAGTCCTCGAACAAAACCACAGGTTTTTACTGAGGGTAAAGTATGTCCACAGAAGTAAAAGATGATATAATACTTCTGAGGAACTGCAGGTAAAAGAATTTAGGTTGTGTTTTGTAACGAAAGACTTTCAAGCTTTTCATTGTAAATAGCTTTCTTCCTTTAGTGTTTCATTTAGTCTGTAATGCTCATATATCACCAAAGAGAATGCAGAAGCTCTTTCCATGTTAATTCAGTTCCTCTTTAACAGTTGTGTTGAAACTCTACACAAGGTGATTCCAAGCAGAAGGATTCTCTGTTAAATGCTTGAAACTTTTTGATAACCATGTGAGACTTTCTTCTTTTCTGTCTGCTCTGAGATTCCACTCTCTTACTTTGCAGGACTACCACCCCCAGAATTGGAGATATTCTGCAGAAATTAGCTCCTTTTCTCAAGATGTACGGAGAGTACGTGAAGAATTTTGATAATGCAATGGAATTGGTGAAAACATGGACTGAACGGTCACCTCAATTTAAATTCATCATTCAAGATATTCAGGTAATGTGGAGAATAATGTAGAGCTGCAAGTAGTACAAGCATGTATAAAGATGTTTAGGATTTTAGGAGAAAAAAGAATAAAACAGAACATTACAGAATCCTCTAGAAGTAAGGTTTTCTTTTCTCCACTTCATGCTGCAGGTTTTCTTCTCTTTCTCTCTTCACATGTGCATAAATACCCACATAAATTCAAACTTTCCACTGCATCACAGAGGGCCAATGTGTAAAGCTTGAAACATGGGAAGACTAAATATATTTTTGTCATTGATACTGAGAGTAAATAGTTTTAAGATAAAATCGTGCATCAGTGCAGCTATAGATCTTCGTGCTGAATCTGCAGGTATTCTGTTGGCTCACACCAGTGCTGTTTATGCAGAACACTTAGCTTTGGAAGTAGGTCTGAAATACAATATGCTGAGCCGTAAAAAGTGAAAGGAGTCTTGACAGCAGCGCACTGTTCTTCCAAAGAGTGTGTTTCATATGCTGTAGTGCTCCCTGTAGGTTTCTCTGTGAAAGGCAGGTATGTATTTTTGTCCTGCACACCCAACGTCTTGAAATACTGCAAGATATTTCTGCGTAAATTTCATTGCAATAAAGGGCATCTTGATTCTAAACCAAGGAAGGCAGTTATGTGTATTTTAATGTAATCTTTTAATTACATCTAAGTTTATGGAAAAGAATATGCGTCTTAAAACGGTACAACATCCCCAAGTATGAATAAAATTCTAAGAAAGTTAGAGTTTCTCACCTCAAAGAGATAAAATAGACCTTTATTGCTCATTTAAGAGACTTTTTCTAACACATGATCCTGACCTGTTCATATGAACTCAATGCTCCTTGTCTGATTCTCAGAGTTATTACAAAAAGAATAGTAAAGTATGCTGGTGCTGTGGAGTTTTTTTGGTAGGGCTTCCTTTTATACATTCTGCTGAATATTTAGGATATTATTTTTACAATTACATTTAGGAAAGTACTTCTAACTATTTGTCTTGTTAAAGTAGGTTTTGTAATTTTTTTTCAGAAGGTCTGTCATGCATGTTTCTAAAATATATTATTTGTTTTATCTATTATAATTTTTAATCTACTGAATCCTTGTAAAGTAGTATTTTTGCTTACCACACTGAAATATGTTTGCAATTTTTTAGAAGGAAAAAGTGTGTGGAAGTTTGACATTACAACATCACATGCTAGAGCCTGTACAACGCATTCCACGCTATGAGATGCTTCTAAAGGACTACCTAAGGAAATTGCCTCAGGACTCCCTAGACTGGAAAGATGCTGAAAGTAAATATCTACCAGTCGATACAATAGCGGTAATAAGCTTTTAGTAAGGGGATGCTGTAAATTAAAACTATCTGCAGGGAAAAAAGTGAAAAGAAAAACACTGCAGACAGAGTGGTAGCATTTATTCAGTGGAATAGTAGGATTCTTTGGAAAAGTATTTGAAAAGTAGATGAAATTAGTATAGAAACTGTAAAGCCTTTAGTTATTCTAATAGAGTATGTTAGTTTTGTTTTAATTTTGGAATTGCGCTCAAGTGTTTTTTTTGTTTGCTTTTACTCATCAGATTATTTTTTTATGCACATGTATTTTATTTTATTTGGAAAAAAAAAAAAGAGGAAGATTTAGACTGTTTTGGTTTTAAACTCTTACAGGAAAAAAGAAAAATCAATTTTCAATGTTTTTCCTCTTTGTATTTCGTTATTAGTAAACAATATTAGTAATATGAAGTGTCTGAACTAAAAAAAAAAAAAAATATTGTGTGACATTCTGGAGTTCTTTGTGAAAAGAGGTGAGAGAACCGTGACTGTTCCTATCACAAAAGTGTGATTCTAAGTATTGAAGCTCACCTTAAGGTAATCTACAATAATTCTCTTCTGATTTTTCCTGATTATTATTTCCATTTGGTTGCTACATTTCTTGTGTTGTCCACTTTACCTTTGCTAGTTTTCATTGATAATGTAATGAATTCATCATAGTGTGTAATTTGTGTAAAAATTACAAACATAGTTTTGTAGAAATTTTTCTGTGCAATAGAAATACACATGAAAATGCAGCTTTTTGTTTTGCTTTTCTTTCTTTCTTTTTTTTTTTTCCTTTTATCTAGAATCCCTGGAAATTATATCCACTGCAGCAAGCCACTCAAATAGTGCAATAAGGAAAATGGTAAATTATTCTTGTTTTACTGTTCATTTTTAAAAATATTGTGTTTGAGTATTTAGTGAAGCTAAGAGCATGAATTGAACATTTTCCCTAAAAGGGAAAAACATTACTGCCTGTGTCCAAGTGATTGCTTCTACTCCCTGTGTTTATACATTCCTGGAGATGATAAACAGAATTTGACAGTGTACCTAACCTGCAAGTTCCAGGTTCAAATATCTTGGACTCTTAACCTTGTTGCATCTGTTTCTGTTGGTGAAAAAATAATGTTTGTAAAAAATAGTTACCGTTTCCCTACTGTTATCAGACTGATATGATAGGTATGCATTAAGTATTCTGAATACTTAATTAGTATTTTGAAATTTTGGACAATAAATTATGCATGCTCTATATATACCAACATTTTTAAAGACTATCATAATGTTTCTTAAAGCTGTATCAACTTGATTAATCAATCTGCATGGTTGACTATGTATACCAGCTATGTATCTATATAAATATATATATATATAAATATTTGTTACAGAACTAACACTTCCAGACTGACACAAGCTCCTGGCATTTCCTTTAAAATGCATTAAGATCAGTGATGTTAATTCATAAGCTTTGTAATTGTGTTTTCTGTGAACAGGAGAATCTAAAGAAATTGTTAGAGATATATGAGATGCTGGGAGAAGAGGAAGACATTGTGAACCCTTCAAATGAACTGATAAAAGAAGGCCAGATCCTTAAACTTGCTGCTCGCAATACATCTGCTCAAGAACGGCACCTTTTCCTCGTGAGTATGATGCAAGGGTGGCTGTATGTCTTTCTAGACTTGAAAGATCTGCGAAAGAGAGAGGCAAATTCTCTTCTAGTTGATGTCAATGAGTAACCTTTCCTCTAATGATATTTGAGCTTGAGCAAACCCTATGCTGCTTATAGAAGGGCATGAGAATACTGTTCAGAACTGAACCAGCACCTAACAACTCGTTGTTAAAAAATATCTGCCGATGTTAAATGCAGGTCCAACCCACTCGTTTTATGTTTTAATATTAAAAAGTAAAAAATAAAAAATTGTTACTTACATACAATAACTGTATTATATAGTTTATGTGCAGCCCATGACAATTCATCTTCACTCAGTGCAGTCCAGGCAAACCAAAAGGTTGGACACTTGTGTTCTAGAGCATGGGAACTTTGTAGTTTTCATAAAACAGAAATGTAGATGCTCAGGATTTCAGTCCCGATAGATTGTGTGTCTTGGTGCTCGTGTAAGCCTCACGGTCCTGTGGAAACTTGTTGTTATGGCAATTCATCCTCTTGACAGGAGCCCGTTTCTTCTCTTAGGAATAACAGACTATACAGCATGTGCCCTTAAAGCTCCCTTGGGAAAGGTGCGATGCAGTTCCTTGCTTAACACAAAAGGTGACAAGTTCAGAAGGGATTTGAGTATCTCTTTTTAAAAAATACAGAGAAAATGTGAGGAAAGATATGAGAGAACTAAATGCACTAGAGCTTATTTAAGAAATATATTCCTTGTCTGGAAGTTTGGACATTTACATAAGAATGTAAATATTCTAGTCTTTAATAAAGGAATATATACTTGTCCTGCTCATGTATTATTTTTTTTCACATGATGTTGAGGTTTTCTGTGAATGAAGACTGTAAGACCACAGTATTCATTTCTTTTGGAGAAATGACCCATATCCTTGTCTAATAGTAGTAGTTGCAGATTCTACAATACTATGTGATTTGGTAGAGGGTGAAAATGAATTTATACAGAAGAGCAGAGTTCTTATTGTGCAATTTAGAATAGTTTCTGCAGAACTGAGGCATGTGAATATTACAATGGCATAAAATATCCAGTTGGAGCATAGAATCATAGGAAGGGACCTTTAAAATCGTGTAGTTCCGACCCCCCTGTTATAGGCAGGGACATCTCCCTCTAGACCAGGTTCCTCAAAGCCCCATCCAGACTGGCCTTGAATGCTTCCAGGCAGGGAGCATCCACAATGTATCTGAGCAGCCTGTTCCAGTGTCTCACCACCCTCACAGTAAAGAACTTCTTCTTAGTATCTAGTCTAAAACGACCCTCTTCCAGTTCACATCCAATTGCCCTTGTCCTGTTGCTAAGCATAGTAGATAACAAACATGATGACTGCTGTATATACAGAGCAATTATTCTGATAGCTGTTGGACCTGGCCTTAAATTTTATTTCTAAATCCCATAAAAATATTAGAAAAAAGATGTCTTGCATTACAGTTTTGGTCTCTGCATGTATCAGCTAAGCAGAAAAGAACCCGCTTTCCATCTATTTAGTTTAGCTTGTGATATTGTCCAGTTCTCAGTAGGAACTGGCTGTTTTCTGTGTTTTTGTTAATGTAAAGCTATGTACCTATTTTTCTCCCCAGTTTAACAATATGTTGCTCTACTGCGTCCCCAAATTCAGCTTGGTAGGATCAAAGTTCTCAGTTCGAACCAGAGTTGGCATAGATGGTATGAAGATTATAGAAACTCATAATGAAGAATACCCACACACTTTTCAAGTGTCTGGAAAAGAGCGAACGCTGGAGTTGCAGGCCAGGTAAGAGAAGTCTTTTGGCTTTTTATGGACGATTAAGTTTATACATACATAAATCGATCTGATAGATTTGAAAGAAGATAGAATGTGCTTCATCTTAATAGCAGTGTTTTAAAAATAACATAGGCAGCAAAATGCATAAATTGTCATTCCGAGATTCTCTTGGAGTGGAAGATGCAGCTACAGCATATAGTGTGTTGCCTTTCCTTGCTGAAATACCCAAGACAGTTGTGAGTGAGCTGCCTGGAAAATTGAGATCAGTGTATGCAAAGGTGAACTGTCTGGCTTCATCAGGAGTTTTGAGACACTGAGTGTTAATCTGGGCAGTGCTGCTGCCTCTGGTACCTGAACCACTTTGGTACAAATGGATCAGTTCAACTCAGGGTTCATCCATCCAACAAAACAATCTGGTGGGGGTATGTCTCCAGAATGTAGCTCTGTATAGTGGTAGATGGATGGGTATCTACTTTCCTCCATTTTCAGATCTGTTTATTTTCCTCTGATTCCAGAGACCAATCTGAAAGACAAGTTCTTTTATTTCTTGGCTCCTTTCCTTCCAATTGCACTCTTCTAAATGGCACTCTTCCTTGTTTTATTATTAGTCCTCTCATCTCTTTCTCGCTGGGTTACCTTTCTGTTGCTTCTTTTTGCATTGCTAAGACTAAATTTTCCCTGTCTATGCTACCTCAAATAAAGTAGGGCAAGTTTAACATCAACCTAACTGTTGGAGCTTCTTTAAGGTCTTATTCATAGTAATCAGGATGTAATTGCAACTTGATAAGGATATCTATGGTGATACAGTTCTGTGTCTACACCATACATTTGGGGACAGACTATAGCTTGCTATCAAATTCAAAACTGCAGGATATTTTTCTTCATGGAAAAATACTTAAGAGTAACAGAAGTGAATACACAAGTGTAACAGCACACAACAATTGGCCTACTATATAATTTAATTTGAAATTCAATACAATAATAAATACTTGTTTTCAAAAATGGCAGGAAAAAGCTTTCCATTCAAATCTAGAAGACTTCTGGAATAAAATTGTTTTTGCTCTCAGTCACTTCCATTATCAATTGATGCATGGTTTTTTGCTAAGTATTCGCCAAGCAGTTATGCCACATATCTACTTCAGTAGTATAAAATGGCATCTTGTTGTACCAGTTGTGAAGTACTTTTTATTTGGAAGAAGAAGGCTACACCAAAGTAAGATTATCTTGGTATGTTTCCCAATTTATCAGTAATTTAGGTTATTGCATTAGATTGAGAAGTACCCATCTTTATGTTTTGTTTTATGAACATTTTTAGAATGCATTAAATCTGTTCAAAATTATGGAGAAAAAAAAAGTACTGACTGAAATCTTATTAAAGTAGATTATTCAAGTCTTGGTTAATATATGATTATTTTGTGTACTCTATGCCTTAATATCCCCAATTCAGGAGTTTCTATTAACTTTATGATTAGTTTACCCTTGGAATTTTCTTTACTAGTATGCTTTTATTTATTTATTTTTCAGAATACTATTTGAGGGTACTTTCCATCAGTAGTTTTAAATAGCTGGTAAATTATTTCTTTGAGAGGTTGCTAATCTGGTTTGATGTTCAATAGCTCGGCTTTTGTTTTTTTTAGCATAAGCAGGGAAGGATAACCATTTTGTCTAAGACAGTTTTTCTACCTGATGTAAGGATGGTAGGTGGAAATACGAAATACTTGTTAAGCATTCTACTACCTAACAAATTGCAGTAATATTGGAAAACAATGTGTGAATGAAGAATCATTTTTATTGAGGTGTTGTTAAAGTAGTCTTTTGCGTCCTTCGTAGCAATCCATTACAAACTGAAATTTTGCACATCAGACATGATATGGCTACAGCAGTATTTTTTCCACATTGTTGCCCAGGTTGACCATCATTTTCAAAGAGAGAGAGATATTTTGGTGCTAATTCTCATCTTTATTACTTAAAGCTTGCAGATAAACTGTATTGGTTACCATCACTGTCCAGCAGTTTCTAATGGTGCTACTATTTTAAAATAAGTAACTTTTCTAAAGATTTGAATGTCAAAGTCCTATTGATGTATTTTAAAGAGAAATCTATCATGCAGGGTTGGAGTTTAATGTATTTCCTCTATCTAATCTGTTTCATCTGTATACTCTATCTATACTTACTATTAAGTCATCCGTAGTCCATCTAAACGCTAAAAGGTCAGTGATCTGGTTCATAACCTTGAAGAGTTTTCCATTTATTTCAATTGGATATTTTTATTGCCACTGTAGGAAAATTTAAACAAAGCAACAAAAGCAGTAAGAAAATTATTTTCTAAAAGGATAAAGTCTGGTAGATAGGTAGATATACAGGAGAAACGTGTGTTGATGTGAACTCAATAGTGCACGAAATGGGAGAACAAAATACACCTACACCTATAGTTTACATTTTCCTCCCTTCCTTTCTGTCCTGCTCTTTAAAAAACAAAAGAAGTAATCAACAATGGGAATACTACTATTTGTGAGTTGTTCTGTTTGTCTGCTTTAGTTAATTAGCAGTGTTGTCTGATTTTGAATTAATGAAAATTAATTCAGATTCTTGGCTTTTGCAGGAAGTTGCTGATAGTGAAATAATGTTTTCTGAACTAGTTTTGGACTAATGTGTCAAATATTTCTTTTAGTTCTGAACAAGACAAGGAAGAATGGATAAAGGTAAATCCTTCTACATTTGTTTTTTTTTGTTTGTTTTTTTTGTTTTAAAATGCATTTTCACTGAAGCAATCAAAAAGCAATATTCATATTTTCTGGCTGTAGTTTCTTTCTGCTAATCAATAAATGGTCAGAATGCAGACTGTCCATTAGAAGTGTAGTATACTTCAGAAGTTTTTCCATTGTTTCCCTAGGCGCTTCAGAATACCATAGAAGCTTTCCAGCAGAGAAATGAAACTTTCAGAAATGCTATTGCTAAGGAATATGAAGACATGCCCGTGGAGGTTTCTGTAAGTTGCTTTTATTCCTTTGTAACCCTGTTGTTACCCATTTTGTTCTTCAATAGCTGGAAAAAAGATAATAAATCAGAAGCAGCTTTATTTTCCAACTAATTATCCTTAGAGCAAAAGAAGTACAAAGTAGTCATTTTGCTTGTAATTGTTTTTCCTCATAATGCCAAATCTTATAAGCGAGTCTTTTTTTTATTTTTCCCCTTGAAATGCATAACAGAGTATCCTTTCATTCGTGCATAATCGTTTTTGACTGTGTTCTTTGTTATTTCTTGTATAGATTTCAAAATGCATCTAGAACTGTGTTTTGCCATTTCCGTTCCAGAGGAAGAGAATAATAATTTTCTCTATTAAAATTTCTGTACAACTGTTTGTTTGTTTTATCCTTCCATCCTTCCCCTGCCCTCTTCAGAACGCTGAGCTTGGGAAAAGAGCGCCAAGGTGGATCCGAGACAATGAAGTAACCATGTGCATGAAATGCAAGGAGCCCTTCAATGCACTGACAAGAAGGCGGCACCACTGCCGAGCGTGTGGACACGTAAGTACGAAACTGCTGTAGGTGAGCTGGCTTAGACATGGCTCTGAGCGCTCAGCTGACTTCTGGTGGCTGTCTGTTATACTGCAGTTTGTTACTGCGCTTGTGACTGAGATGAGAATCTGTGGATAGCACCACAAAGAATCTTCTGTCCAAGTTAGTTGGCACAGCAAATTTGAAAGTAATTTGCAGCAGAGGAAGATGTGCATTTGTGGAAAACATCCTGAGTGCCTCTACAAACTGTGCTGTGTTACTTCTGAGTGGCCCCCGCTGATCTCAACAGGTTGAAGATTGTTTAAATAGCATAAACCTGCATTACCTCTGACAGTGCTGGCTGCCTCCTGTTCCCATTTTGTACCACCTCTCTCTTATTTGCAAGCAGATCATGAAGCGGAGCTGTTAAAACATTGTCTTTGGGTAGTCTTAGAGCTTTTACCAGCTGATTTCAGTGTTCAGTTCTGTGAACATCTGAAGCATAGGAGAAGGATAAGGTGGGGAGAGTATTTTCCATACGTGAGGCTACAATAGCACATCACATTAAAGTAATTAAACAACAGTAGTATGACATAAGAGTTTTCAGAAGTTAATAAAAGAGCAAACATCCTGTGCTTGTTTTTTCTTTTTTTTCTTGCTAGTCAGCAGCTGTTCCTTTCTCCAGTAGATGGTAGTGCAAGCCCAGGTTTCATTTTTTTTTATATAGGTTGTCTCATATGGCTTCTTTCTAATGTTCATATGTCATGTGAAGGCTTATTGCATTCACAGCTCTGCTTTTGTTCTTTGCTGAACACTAGAGACTTATTCAGAAGCTCGAAATCATTGATTACACAGTCATCATCTGTTTTATTGCTATCCAAATTGTTCTATTTTAACACTCCGCCATAATCTGAAGATCACACCTTTACCCTTATGTCTCTTTTGGAGTTTGGACTCCTACTTGAGTTCTATTGGAACTCAATATGGATGGAATATGGAAATGGATCTCCTTCCATTTTAATTTTAGAATACATTTCTATTGGGAATTATTTTGGGTCAGTGAGAGTGTCTTTCCAGAAGTGAATAACAGGAAACAAAACCGAGTGTTCTCTATGGATACTGGCTGAAGGTAGTTAGCTAGGTTGCTACTACAGATCCTTGGCTCTTCATAAAATTTTGTTCCAGTCTTTGGGTTGCTCAAGTCACTGATCTACCTTACTTTACTGAAATGGCTCTTCTCACTGTTTTATGCAGGGCATCTTTTTCAGCTGAAAGAACGTTCCTGTAGGAAAATATTTGTAATGAAAGAACTTCCTTCAGATCTTTTTGCATTTCAATTTTCTAAAATATTTCTTAGAAAGAAATATCAGCAGTGTAACATGTACTTACTTATGAATTTACTTATTATTTATTGTTACTAGTATTACTTATTACTCATGAACAGATTCTGAAACTGTAAGTTCATTATTAACAGGTTAAAAATTTAGACAGTTCTGATGAATTTTAATTTTTTTCTCTCTTAAAGTACATCCCAGTTATGCATTTCTGGGGTTATGTGGAAAACAAAATGGTGACTGCACCTTTTCAGGTTGATATATAAAGAAAATGGGAGACTCTCTTCCTGCAGCATAGCTCGTCCTATCTTCTAGTTCTATTCCTATCTTTAGTTTACAGGTATAATTGAAAGACTAATAGGATTTTGTACAGAGTAGTAATGTAAATAGTGAAGAACACTTCTAGTTAAGAATCAGTAGAACAAATTTGGAAAAATACTATTTTCAATTAAACTATGACATAATAGCCATTATCTTTTTCTTCATAATTGAACAATACGTTGCTATTAGATATAATAATATGAACTTCTAATTAAATTGTTTTCATGAAATTTTATAAATACTTACAATTTATATGTCTGCTTATCTTTTTTGTTTTGTTTGTTTGTCAGGTGGTTTGCTGGAAATGTTCTGATTATAAGGCACATCTTGAGTACGATGGCAATAAATTGAATAAAGTTTGTAAGGACTGCTATCATGTTATAATTGGTTGTACTGACAGTGAGGAAAAGAAGAAGAAAGGCATCCTGGAGGTATGTAATTTAAAAAATATCACATGTGGTATTATTCTTGTGGGGCTTTTTTGTGTTTGAGGGACATAAAAGACACATGGAACGAATTCATCTCATCTGATGGATTATTTGTTTCACCATTCATCTGTCACAATTCTGCTACAGGACTCCACTAGTGCACTAAATAGTCAAGGGACTGCTGTTTCTTGGCATGGTGGCTTTTTAAGGTAGCTGAAGAAACAGCTGTGCATGCTGTTTCTCATGACAACGAAGTGATTGACTACCTTGTGGCAGCACTCAGACTGCATCACTACTGGGTGGGAAAGGAATAGAGCTAAGGAAGTATTAGCATGTAGTCATTTTGTGCTCTTCCTATTCCTCTTGCATCAACATTTAACCTGAGAAGCGTGTCATCCTGCCCTCAGAGTTTGAGCAATTCACCTAATGTTCTTTCTGTTACATTAGTGCTTGCTTTCTTATGTTATCTTTAGAATGCGTTTGCATTAGATCTTGTCATAGCATTTTGTTGCTGAAATAAAATGGTTGTCTTATTGGATAGTCAGTAGCATTTCAATGCCTCACATGAAGTTACCTTAGAAATAAAAGCTTGTTGCGGATACTAAAATACAGAGAAAGGCTGCAGTAGGAGGAAAAATATTTAGCCATCTAAAAGTGTGTAATCCAAAATTACTGGTGAAAGAAGGAACAAATTCATGTGCATTAGAGAGTACATTTTATGACCCTGTGTATGTAACACTTATATAATCTCCCTAGTCAGGTCATTCATTCATTATCTTACTTGCTCAAGCTCTTTTGCCGATATTATCCAAGCTGTGTTGTGACTAGTGGTGTATTTCAGCCTTTCTGTTCTGTGGGTTTTAGCCTTTATTAACGAAAGCTTACCTTCCTCTTTATGCTTTATGCTATCCTAGATTGAATCTGCTGAAGTCTCTGGAAATAGTGTCATATGTAGCTTTCTTCAGTACATGGAAAAATCAAAGCCCTGGCAGAAAGCATGGTGTGTTATACCTAAACAGGAAGCTGTTGTCCTGTACATGTATGGTGCTCCACAGGTAAGCCAAGAGAGGAAATAGAAAAGCTTTTAGTAATTATTAACATTGACATCTGAGGAAGAGAAATCAGGTACCTTGGTAATGGAGGAAAGATGCAAGTGTTTTTATCAGCTGGTGTAGTAAATGAAACGCAGCAGGCAGGCAAATTAATTGGCTGTTTCTAATCAGGTACTTCTCCTTCTTAGGATGTTAAAGCTCTGGCTACCATTCCACTTCTGGGCTATACAGTGGATGACACCCCAAGAAGTGCTGACCTCCCACACAGCTTCAAACTGACCCAGTCGAAGTCTGTGCACAGCTTTGCTGCAGACAATGAGGAACTAAAACAGAAATGGTTAAAAGTTATCCATTTAGCTGTCAAAGGTGAGACATCAGAATGTCAAAATGAACTGCAAGTGAATTTAGAAGAACAACCCGAACCTTCTAAAATGTCTGAATGCTGAAGCTCAAGAACACGTGGTGTTTTTAAAAAATTCAATTGAATTTGTGGTTAACCTTTGAGGAAGGCTAACCTCTTAACCTTTCTTTGCTCAATCAAACAAAAAGAAAAAAACAAAAACAGAACTTCTTACTACCATATATGTCTTAGCACTTTATGTTTGGGAAAAATTCTGGTCTTTCTTAGGGATTTCTTTCGTATATTTATGTTCTGTCAAGAAGAGTGATGTACAGGTCCACTTCAGAGACTTTTAAAAAATGTGAATATTATTAAGAATACCTACTAACTTTACCATTCTACTTGGTGATTGTGATGCAGATTTTCTTTTTGGAAGTTGCTATTTGATTCATGTTTGCTACTATCATTCATCATGAGTGCAAATACTGAAGCTTCCTGCTTACGTATTAGGAGTTGCAACAGGATAAAAGATATACCTCCACATTGCCAAAATAGATCTGTAGTTAAATATACAGGGATAGTTTGGTTTAATGTAAGTAGTTTGTAGGCTGAATTCCACAGATCTGTACATATGTTGTATTCATTTGTTTCTTTTTAATTAAAGTAATGTAAATTGCTTTTACAGGTATACTGGCTTTTAAAGTTTCAGTTTATCAAGAAAACAATATAATGATTTTCAGTCTAGAAAGGAATACATAAAAGATGAGAAGTATATAATATATGTACAGTGTTAAAATGTACAATATTCAATTTGTGCTCTTATTTCCTGAGACTGGGTTCCTGTTAATGAATAATTTATTTTAAAAGCATGTTTTCTATTTGAAATTAAACTGTCCTAAATTAGCAAATACTGTTCAGTGATTTGTTTTAATAGCTGACACTTAATGATCTTGATATTTTTATGCATTAAAAAAAATAGCAGTAACATAAATGGCATGCAATGGACAAATAAGTTCCAGTTGTGTTTAAAGGAGTAGTCGTTTTTCTTCAGTGTCCTACCACTGTTATCTTATAAGAGTGCAGCAGTTCATTACTAAAATGCAGTATGCAGATTGAGATAATCAACAGATTCTGTTAATCTTCTGGGAACAGGTATTTTTGTTATTACAAAACAAATAACATTTTGAACCTAAGCATTGTGATTTTTTGCAGAAAACTAGATACTATACTACTTATTTATGACAGCAGTCTCCAACGATCGCTGTTGTAATATGGAGACTGCTTTACATGCATTTAGTATGAAATATGAGCCTGCAAATCTTGAGGAAGGGAATTATGTAAGTTCTACACTCAGCTTATCATGAGAGCATCCAGAAGTGTTACTTCTCAGTATAACTGCTGTCCATATTTTAAAACATAAGAAGATGAAGAGCTCAGGTTTAGGTCCAGTTTTGTTGGTAACATGAGGGCAGATTTCAGTTATCACTTTTTATAATGAAATTTCCAAATGAAGTGTTGACTAAACTCCTACTTCACTCTTTTCTTCAACACTAGAAAAATATGCTTATTTTACTTAGCACTTAACAAAGGATTGTTACAGTAAACGCTGTTTTTAGCATTGTACATACGTGAGTACACAGCACTTGCCATTTTTCAGTAAGAAAGTCACAACTTCATGTTAGTAGGCTGGATTTTGCTCTCACCTGCACAAATCCAAAATTTACAGTGGCTTTTAGACTTCAAAGCTTTACACTAGCGTTGGTAATAGTCAAGGCATGGCATTGCAGGGCGCTAATTCTGCTGCTTACTGTGCATGTCAGTTCTGAATTCTTCCGTGGGTGCTCCACCTGTTCAGATTACTATGTTTGTAAGCCTTGTACTGCTTTTATCTGAAATGCAAGCTCTTCTGTAATTCTTTGCGAGGTGATAAGTTACTTCTACTTCCAGCTGTATTCACCTGTAGTTATGGGCAGCTTAAGGTGTTTAGGGTTTGCATTGGTAAGTTCCATCAAATCTTCACTCGGGTCTGTGTAGCAACGTGCTGCGTCTTGTGTGTACCTTGGAAAGAGAGAGGGTAACATTCAGACAGAGAGAGCTCTTTTAGAAAGGGGGGTATCTCCTGAAAGAGTCTCCAATGCACATGTGGGATCTGCGGGGTCACCTTTTTATACAACCTCACGTATAAAAACATCACTTCCTACATTCAAGTTGTGGAGGGGTGAATCTACCTGAAAAAGAGACCCTTGCCTTAAAAGATAAGACTGACTGAATGATACTCAATGTGGTGAAACAGTTGCAATCATTTACTACATTCTGTATTCTAAGATCTTGCAAATTTAATTCTGAGCCAAATAGGAAGACCCATTTCCAGCGAAATAATTAGGAGAACATTAGAAGCAGCAATTTCTGGGCTGCTTTATTTTTATGGTGGTATTGACTATCTGAAGTGGTTTCAACATATCCTAGATTAAGCTCTGCATGTGGACATAATGTGGAATTAAATTAGCATTGTTATTATATTATTAGCAGTAGTTACTTATTTTGATTTTAGCTTCATGTTCTATTTCAACAATTAAAGTTTATACAGTGGAATATTTTATTTACCCTAGCAAAAACTCATTTATGTTCTCTTAACTGCTTGGTCAGAATTACTACATTCTGACTGAGAAGATAATGGCACACAAATGGGTGGTTCTCTGTGTATGAGAAGTTGCTTCTAGATTTAACCACCCTAGCAGTTTTATGCCATTCTCCACAGGTCAGCTCCCTCCCTATGGTATCCAAAGCTTGTTCTTATAACTGCAAAGGGAAACATATTAAGTAGTAAGCGCTGTGGCTTAAGTGTCATGACCAAAGCAGTCAAAGCCGTCGTTCTGATACGGTGTAGGCTGTTCCCATTTCAGCTGGTTGTTATTTTTTTAAGTATTTATTAGCATGAAACTATGTGTGTGAGGAAAACAAAACGTAAGTGAGCATTCATTCATAATACATGAATGTATGTGAGTCGCTCTGCTGCATTATTTAAACTGTGTTTCAATTCTCGTGTTCAGGAAATGCTCACTTCTACCTAAGACTGATCAGCCTACAGTGCAATTTGAAACAGATGAAGAAATTCTGTATGATTTGTCAGTGTTCAAACACAAATTTTTACCATGATATTTGTTTGGAGCATATTATATTTTCAAAATGATATGGTATTTTTTGCCCTGTTATGGAAAGATAATATATTATGATGTCTACATCATTCTTCCGGGTCCCATAAAAATTGTTTTTGGTATCAGGCAGTTGTGCTTAGTTGAAGAGCTGCTGTAAAACTGCTAGCATCTAGTACTTTCAGATCACTTTACATTGAATAGTTCTGTTTATTCCAAAAGGTGTTTAATTTTTATGTATAAAACAGATATTGAGAATAAAAAACATTATCTTCTATTTGGAGCAGAATATGAAACTGTTTAAATGCATGTAATATAGTGGCACCTTTTTTTTATGCAAAACCATCTTGAAGTGCTTTATCAGTCTTCTCTAAATCCCTTTTATATAAAAGAGGCTTATTATTCTTCACATTTAAAATATGGATGAAACTAAGGCATGGATTAAATGTAGAATAAATACACTATCACTTGCATAAGTTTTAGTTGAGGTTAAGAATAGATGTATATTCTAAAGAGCTCTGAGTGGAGTCAAGAGAAAAAAAAAGATAACTATATATACACTTTAAAATGTCTGGAAAGGATGTGGAAGCATCTGACAGGTTCTTGGGGACTCAGGGGATTCACTGTGTTTTTCGTTTTTTGTTTCTTCTTTTAAGTACTTCTCACCATACAGCTAGTATAAAAACTGGGCTGCTTTTCATATCGTGATTAAATAAAATGAACAAATGGCTGTGGTTCCTTATACTGAAGAAAGGGGATTTCAAGAAAACAATCAGGCATTTCACATAGAAATAATTTCTGAGTAATTAAAAAAGAGCTTTATCTGTAGATATATTTTGAAATCCTTAACAGGTGTAAACTACCATATACCTGATAGACTTAAATACACATGGAATCTACCTTACATTTTTTAAAGACATGGGTGGAAAATCAGTATTACTCTGCTTTAAGACCTGCTGACTTCCTGTGTCTCATCTGGAATCACAGTGCTCAGCTGAGCTTCTGAGGGGTTTCACTTGGAGACAGTTGGTGTAGGAGTGAGTGGAGACAGATGATAATCTGAAAGTGATTGGAGTAAAGAAAGAATTTTGTGGCAGACTTAACTATTCTTAAGATAAATCCATCAATAAAAGGGGGATCAGTCTTAAACTGTGGTGTACTCTTATTTGGAATTTGAACCAAGATATATGGAGTGATGTTTTTTCTTCATTCTGTGGCCCTATTGGTATGAGGAATGCACCCACAGCTGACTTATAGGGCTGTAGTGAAGCATGTGTCTTGGATGAGTTTTAATCTGCTAGTCAGATTGCTTCTTAAATTCCTTTTCCGCTAACAGATCATAATTGTAACTTCTTGTCTATGAATATATACATACATACACATATGTATCTGTGTGTATGTATATATATATGTGTGTGTGTCTGTAATGACTGAGACTATTGTTCATAGGACCGGCTTCAAGGAGTATTTTACAATCAGAAACACACTGTGCTGCATTCGAAGTATAATTGACTGTATTGATTGTGTTGAGCATGCTTTTCAGGAGAAAGAATTAACAAAATTAGACCTCCTTCTATGGCACGATTACTATTTCCAACTACATAAAACCAAGACAGACTAAATCCAGTAATGCATTCAGGCTGCTTCCTGTAAAACTTCGTGATTACAATTAGGCCCAGATTCATCCATGGCATTTTGCTTTCATCCCTTCATCCTAACACAAGAGAATGTAGAACTTATTTTCTCTGTACTAAAATTTCAGCAGGTTTCCATCAACAAAACATATTTTCAGCCCCTGTATAACACCAACCTACTTTGCTTTGTAGTTCATCCTTTGTAGATTCATTAACTATGGTAAAAGCATTCAGAAAAAGTGGGGGAATTGTGTCAAAGCATTTTTGCAATAATGTGCCCTAAGAATTCTAAGAAAGAAGGCAGATTTGTTGGATGCAGGCAATTGTTTGCAATAGAAATACTGTTGTTGTGTTTTGTTTTTTTTTCAATTAGCACATTCCCTATTCTGCAGCCTTCAAGGCATGTTAATACATTAATTTTAGTAGGAGCTGGATCAGCTGTAATGTGACATCAGAATTACAGGCTATGCACTGTAATTCCCCTTTATTACGAAAACATTATTTCTGGTTTTAATTAAGAAACACTTTTTGTTTGTAAAAATAGTAATGTTTGGAAGAGGTGTAAATTTATTCTGGTTTTGCAAATAAACTGAAGAATATTTAAAAGGTGAGATTTAAATGACGTTCGAAGTTGTGCAAATGTAAGTGGTCATTTTTATGGTCAAAAATATATGAATGTAAAATAATTGCAGATATTGTATATACTTTCTGTAATATATGTATATTTGGTTTTAAGGTGGGTGGAGAATTGTAAAAAGTAAGCACTTTAATTTCCATTGAATACTTAGAAAAAAAAAAATCCTGTAAAATAAAAGCATCATTCAATAAGTATTGTTGGCTGATTCTTTTTTGTTGTTCTCATGGTTGGTTGCTTTTGTCCACCTACTGTTTATTTTTCCTGCTGATGAAAATAGCATTTCCAGTTGTGCAAGTGATGGTGAGGAGCTATGTTTGGGAACAGCGTTACCTAGTTTGCCAAAATACAACCAAGGGAGTGGAAGATATATTCCAAATATACAAAGGGCTGTGTATAATCCTATGACGTCTTAGACCGGGAAGACAAAGATGTTGCCTCAGCAATCCTTTACAGCTTACATCCAAAGTTGTTTAATGGCAATAATAATGTTCTTTTCTATGACGCTTTGAGAGTACTTTATGAGCAACCCAGTACAGAAAAGTTCAGTGTGGCCCCATAGCGCTGTTAGCGTTTCTCAAGCCCTGATCTGAACAAAAGGGAGAAAGAAGGCATTGAGCAGTTGTTCAGTGTAACCTCTTGGGCACTGAGTTCAAGTAGAGTGAGGCAAAAGCAATCCATTAATTAGCAGGACGATGATCCTAAGCACAGACAACTTAGATTCTTTGAATTCACTGGCTGGCTGAGCACACATTCTGCCAGCTGAAGGCCTATTTAACCTCAGCTGCTTCTTTTCTAAGAGTGACTTAAGAGAACCATCTGTTGTAGCCTCCATTCCCATTATCTGTGTGCACACTGAACCTTGTTCTGATTGCATCTGATTCATTGCTGGAGTTCTGCAGTTGGGTACAGTGGTTCAGAAAGATTTCCCTCAAAATAAAGTGGAATGTTAATGGTGTTAATTTGTTAGTTCCTGTCTGGAATGGGTTGAGCACAAGAATTTGTTTAGCCTCTGTTTTTTCTTCTGTTTGCAAACACCAGAAACAAATTCATATTTGAACCGCCTCAGGTAAGCCTTCCCTCTCTACTTACGTATTTTTATCAGTAATTTCTCTGACTTCCTGTTTCTTCGTGATTAACTCTGTTTCAAAACCACTGTGTTCCTCGAGTTAAACAGAATGCAGTGTGTTCTGCAGGGAGACAAAAAGAACAGAATTTTCCTTAAAATGTACTTTAGTGAGAAAATAATGATAACATTCAGATAACAGGAAAACCATAATCACAACTCCCAATGAATTCCTTTATATTGACAGGCTTAATAAGCACTGATATGTCTAGTTCATAGTAAATAGTTCAGGAGTCTTATCAAGCACGGGGTCGGTATGGACAGCAGACATTTTCTCCCCTGAGTCAAGGTAAGAGCTTGACCTGTACTGCCTCAGTCCCAAGAAAATTTGGTGGGCACGTGTGAGTGCTTCCTGACATGGGAGCCTCTGGTAAACAGAATACTTGAAACTGTTTTTCATTTTGAAGAGATTGGTCTGAAAGGTGTTGTGGTGTCTCTAATGAGCAAGAGGAAGAACCTTATGATTAACGCTCTCACATCTGCCTCCTTGGCACTACGCACCAGACAACTCTGACAGTATTTTTTCCCTGTCAGACCCAGTTCATGTGGTAAACCAGGATACATCCAACAGAGTTTGTTTGCCTAAGATCTAGTCCATGATTATATTGCCATGTCTGTTTTAAAACATGGTGTTCAGATGTCATGAGCAGACTTCTTGTCTAGCTCAGACTCCCACATGTCTTTGTGCTACAGCATATTTTTCAAATGACTTTTCCATCAGGAAAAGTCACATCTACCTTGGTAGATGAAAGCCTGGGCCTAGATCCCCAAACTCCCCACGTGAAATTTCCTCTGCACCATCCTACATAACTGGAAGACTCCAGACTTGTCTAGGTTTGGTTGGCCCATTTGTGATATTAACGTAGCCAACAATTTAAGAAACAGAAATGGCCTTGAGAGCAGAACCTAGGATTACTCTCTCTCTGCTCTTTGGTCTTGCATAGCCTCATGTTCTCAACTGCGCCTTATCAAAGGCACACGATCTCAGCAATCTTGCATGGGGAACATGGAAATGAACTCTCTCTTGGGTCTTTAAACTGGGCTTTGGACTGGTTTCTACTGCATGCAGAAGCCTTTCCACTCTGTGAAATTTAATGAATGGCCCAGTGATGGAAGAAGATAAGATTACAATCGTAATTCAGTTTAGACCTATAGCATAACTATGTAGAACTACCTGCTTTGCCTGTTCCAGCTTATTGGCATGCTTCTCAGCTTGTAAAAGGGAATACAAATCTTTTAGCTCAAGGCCAGCAGCACTTACAAAAGAAACTATGTTATATTCTGGAATTTGATTTCAGGAGGGCAATTAGCTGGCCCTATTGACTAAATGTTTTTCTGTTTCATATGAAAAGGCTTTCACTGATGCAAACCAATACAACTCTTTGGTGCTGAAGCATGGCAGGTAAAGATATTGGGTCCACTTCAGAATTACAAATCTGTCCTGACTGAAAAGCTGAGGTTGATCATAGAGTCATAGAATCACTTGGATTGGAAGAGACCTCAAAGACCATCACGTTCCAGCCCTCCTGCTGCAGGCAGGGTTGCCAGCCACCAAATCAGGCTCTAGAGGTATCTATTAGTCTCATACACAGACTGTGATGACATAAACCACATGCATTCCATCATTATATTTTCAGTTTAAAATAGTGCCAATCACAATATAAGAAGGATTATGCATAAAAAAGTTTGTATTGTAATAGATAAATAGAGACAGTGTTCTTTTTGGCATACTATATTATCTTAACATATGGCCAAAAAAGACCACAGGAGACAGTCTTCTTAAAATAACAGAAGCAGAAATAGAAGTTACAAGGCTCTAGTGCTCCTGAATGCCAGCAAATCTGTTGCATCTTAATTCTTCGATGGGGTATATTTTTCCTTTCCTTTCTAGTTATATTTGTATAGTTGAAAGCTAACCAAGTGTGTGCTGTATTTTTCAATCAAGGAAAATTCTGTTTGCTATTCCCTAAAGTCTGGCCACCCCAACTGAGGTGGGGATGTAGGGGGGAAAGCTCTGGTACAGCAGTCTAGACTAATAAGGAGATTATTTTTATCACCAGCCAAAACTGTCTCCTCTCACTGGCCTTTTCATAAATGCTGATGTCCTACAAACACTTATCAGAATGCTCCGCCTTTGTCATTGATTAATCAAACTCTGAATGCTTGGTTTGCCCTCTGGCTCTTGGTTTCTGCTCCCTGTCCCCTCCTTAACATAAAAGCTGCTATCATTTTTGCAACCATGTTTTGAGAGGCTGAGTGATGTCTCAAATATTCCATGTATTTAGATATATAAATTCCCTGTAGATATAGCGAAGAATAAAAGGAACAATCAGTTGTTTACTGCTTACAGTTTGTCTGGCAAAGATGCCTTTCTGCCCCAGAATTATTTTGTTTTGCAAGAGACTGAGTCTCACTATAGATTGCACATAACTCGGCAATTGTATCAGCATTGTGACCTTCTTATCATTGGATGAAGTGTGAGGGTGAGCTTGCCTTGCCAAATCAGCAGAACCCCTGGACAAGAGATTGGAAAATTCAGGTTTCTGACTCTTCTGGAAGAAAAAAAGTTTCAAAGGTGTCAGCTTGGGCAATCCATGTAGCGCACCCCAGAAGGGTCAGCAAAGGAGTTCAGGAATTCATTTCTTGTAATGGCGCTCGCTGTGCAGATGCCTGGTGCAAGTGCTATCAATAATTATTGCATGAGGGTGGCTCTGAAAGTGATGCCTCCTATTTTATTATGTTGGCCCACAACGTTGGAGGCAGATGTTGGTGGTATGGCAGTAGAGGTAGAACCTTCCCACCAATATTCCATTCATTACATTTTGTTGCGGTGTGACAGATGGCAGCAGAGGGGCAGTCTGACTAAATGGTGTCTGACATGGAAGTACATATGAAGCAAAGTGATGTTGTTGAATTCTTGTGCAGAAAAAATGGCACCCATTGTCATTCATTGAGGCTTGTTGAGCGTTTATGGAGCCCAAATAGTGGATGTGAGGACAGTGAGGCAGTGGATGGTACGTTTTGGCAGTGGTGACAGTGATGTGAAAGGCAAGCCATGTTCCATACATCCATGCACAGCTGTCATGTCATGAAATGAAGGCCGTCTCAATCAGCTGATCCGCACAAATCAACAGATTACAAGCAGGGAACTGTGCGCAGAGCTGAATATCGATTTCATTGCGTTGGAAATCATAGTGGCAACATTGGAATATCACAAATTTTGTGCCAAGTGGGTAATATGAACCAATAAGAGGCTGAAGGTGACAGTTTCCAGGATCATATCACTAACAATGACAGAAAGTGGTGTCACCACTGTGAGCTGGTCAGAACAGCAGTTCATGGAGAGCTGACAAAATGGAAATTCTCCATCAAAGCAGAAGTTCAAGATGCATTACTCAGATGGTAGAATTATGTGTGCTGTCTTTTGGAATGGGAAAAGGGTGATCCTTCTGGATTTCCTGGAACTCATACAAGCCATCAACTCTGAACTACTACATTAGTACGCTGACTAAGTTGAACGCTCAAACTTCCAGAGTCAGGCCAGGAAGGAAGATAGCTTTTCCCTTGCAACACCATAACACCAGGTGCCATACCAGTATGAAGATCACATTGTCAACCTTGGTTGGACTCTCCTACCGCATCCACCATATAGTCCAGATTTGGCACCTTCTGATTTCCATCTGTTTGGACCAATGGAAGATGGACTGTATGGGCAACATTTTCCTAGCAACTACACTGTCATAGCAGCTGTGAAACAGAGGCTCACTTCCACTGATGCAGATTTTCATGAGTGTAGCATGCAGGCCTTTATTTATTGCTGGCAAAAACGTGTAGCTCATGGTGGTACCTATGTTGAAAAGTAGTGTTTTGTACTGAGAATTTGCTCTATCGTATAGTGTTCTTGTGCTCTTTGTTTCTGTTGTAGTTTCCATGGAAAAAGGCATTACTTTCATGGTGTTCTATGTAGTTACAGCTGTGGTGAAGCGACTCGGATACAAAAACATAATTCAATTTCACTTCGCATAAAAATCAGGCTCTGCTGGACCCATATAATCTCTATATTGCATGATTACAAAAGGTGCAAATGTTACATTAGATCACTGAAACTTTAAAATGTGTTTATCAAATATTTCTTTCTCTAGACAGATATGACAGCAAGGAAGTAACCTTTACTGTCACAGCTTGTGGTTTTCTTGTCTGCCATGAAGTCACTTTATAGCAGATGAGTTGTCCGCTCTTCTCAGAATGTCAGTATAAGGAGATTCCAGCTGTCTGAGTTAAAAGAAGCAGCCGATGATGCAAAATTGTATAAGGAAATTCATACCATGGAAAAGAAGGACTGGAAATTTTGTTAATTTTATTCTGATTTCAGACATGAAAACAAGCAAGCTTATAATGAAATTAGGACACGAGAATTTCAAAGCTGACACCAATTTTTTGTTTGTTTGTTTTTCAATATGCATAATTAGGTCATAAAATTTACTCTCACAGGATGTTGCTGCAGCCAAGAATTTTACTCGATAGCACACACAAAAAAAATTATATGGTACATTGCAAATAAAACAATCTGGTTTCAAGTAACATTGATAAAACAGAAGACATATTGATCTGTCTACTTCAGATTGTATAGACAAAATCAAAATCATTTAGTACACAGGATTGCGATCAGAAGATCTTATTACTGTATTTTTATAATTTTCCCAGAAACGCTGGCACTTAACATTCTTAGAGATGACATTCTGATATAGATTTATATCAGGTCAGATTTGGTGTGGCAGTTCCTGTTTTCTTATGTTAATTAACCTTTAGTAAAAACCAGTCTGTCTACTACTGCCTTTTATCTGATCTTTGAATTTCTTGCTCTGTACAATGTAAGTCTATTAAGGAAATTAGATAATTAGAGCTAGAGATGGCCACTGCTTGCTAAAATGATTATTGCTTTGGTGCAGTTGCTGGATTTGGTAAGTTGGTAATAGACACAACATTTTATAGTAGACGTGTTTCCAGAACCCACTTTTTAGCCAGAAACAGACAATATGGTAAGATTTTCTTTCTCGTGTTTCCTAGTCTTATGTCTTCTTTAGTCCTTTCTTCTTCCTTCTCTTCTGTTCATTAATTCATTTCCTCCATTTAAGTTGTGTTTCTCCATGTGGGTATAGTGTCCTTGATGGTATTTATGACATCTCTGCTGGGAAGGTTATCTCTACACATTTTGGCAAATTATATTTTCACTGTGTTCTTCATGAAATATTACACTGATTAAATTCTGAGAGCAGCCATACTAAAGGGAAAGCACAGAGTGCTTTTGTTTGATACTCGCCCAGCTTCCAACCACTAGTAGCTCAGAAACATCCAGAGCTAGGTTTAATTTCCACATACGTACATATTTATATGCAATACATTGTATTAATTATCCTAACAAAAAATTGTAATTAATTATCCTAATTGCTCTGAGAGCAATTGGCTTCAGCACACCTAAAGCTGAACCTTCTAGATAATTGTGACTGCATGACTATGATAAGAGCCCATCCTGCTTTCTTCTTGCCACCAGGATGATCATTCTCATCCTTCTGTATATATTTTTACATGTGTTAATCATCTCTCTCTGTGCTGAATACACTCATATTTTGAATGTTACTGTCTGCTTAGCCATCTTTTTGCTTTTATCATGAAATACCAGTCCTGTAGCAAGCAGTATGAAAATTCCTGGGTAAGAATACAAAACTCTGTTGTAAAGATGTATGAATAAAAATATATTCCTTTTGTATGTTGTTTCTTTCAACATTTGAGGGTTTTAAGAAATGAAGACTAGAAAAGACTTATTTGTATACGTACAAATACAAGTTCTAAATTCATCCAAAATTTAAAATTTTGAGAAGCATTTGTATTCTGTTGGCTTACAAGAGAGGACAAAGCTGCTTTACAATTCAGTGCTAGCTTACTCACAATTCAGTTTTGAGACAATGCATTCTCAGGGAAGACCTTTAAAGATCAGACAGCTTTATTTGTTGTGATCTTGCATCGCAAATCATTATCTGGTTTTATTCTACCTTTTTGTACAAAGCAGCTGAGTGTTAGCTCTCCCAGTGATCCACCTCCCACACCTCAGCAGACACCTTATCCAACCCTTCTATTATCTATACTGGGTAAAAAATTTCAGATGAAGAGATGAGCTGACTCACAGCACAAACAAAAATACTTATACCACAGACACACACAAACACACATACACAAAAGAGCAAATAGAAGAAATGTAACATCTTTAAAACTGCCCACTGCAGTTCTTGGTATGTGAAGAGGATTAGGAAAATATTCCTTCTGCTGCATATTTTAGAGGAGCTGAGCTTCTGTTGGTTTTTTGCCTCCCCTTCAGCTGATGCTTTTTCTCTGATCCCATCAGCAGTGTTTTCCTGCTCGATTGGCTCTGTGAGGTGGGCTGCTGACTGACTTGGTTGTTTGCCATTGGGCACCTCGTTGCATTTGGGCACGTGTTGGGCATGCGTTCCTGCTTTTTGAGGGTTTTCAGGGATCTCCTAAAGAGAACCCAGTGGAAGTCCGCAAAGATGACGCAGGCCTGAAGGATCGCAGCTGGGTGAGGAAGGATGGAAAGCCATGGAACAGTTCAGCCTGGGGAAGAAATGGTTGAGGGGAGATCTTATCACAGTTCATGGCTATCTAAAGGGCAGGTGTCCAGTGGTTGGGGCCAGGCTCTTTTTGGCGGTGCCCACTGACAGATGAAGGGGGAATGGATGCAAACAGGAACATGGGAAGTTCCATGTGAACACAAGGAAAAGTTTCTTTTCTGAGGCTGACAGAGCACTGGAACAGGCTGCCCAGAGAGACTGTGGTCTGGTCTCCTTCTCTGGAGATACTCAAAACCTGCCTGGATGCTTTCCTGTGTAACAAACTGTAGGGAACCCGCTTTAGTCCGGGGTTGGACTATGCGATCCCCAGAGGTCCCTTCCAATCCCAGCGACTCTGCGGTTCAAAGCCCAGTGTCCCAAATGAACGTGGTGGGTGTGCTGCTTGCTGAGAACTGCCTCCAGTGGGCTGTGGCAGGGCCTCGGCCCGCGGGCCGCAAGGCTGCTGGTGACGAGAATCAGCTTTATTGCATGAAAAGATTAAAATCCGAGCCGGAGCTGCGACCCGAGACCACAGCAGACGCGCTGGGCGACCCGCAAAGACCTTTGGCCTCGGACAGGAGGCCCGAGCGGTCTCCCTCCAGCACTACAACTCCCGTGATGCCCCGCGGCGCTCAGCCCGCACTGCCCGCTGGGGGCCGCGCCGTGCGCGGGGGCCGGCGCCAATGGCGGCAGGCGGAGGAGGCGGCTGACGGGAGCCGCTGCCCGTCGCGCCCATTCATCGCCGACGCCTTCCCCCGGCTTTCTCTCTTCCCCCGGCTCCGCCGGGCTGCCCGCCGCCGCCGCCATGGAGGCGCTGATCCCGGTGATCAACAAGCTGCAAGACGTCTTCAACACGGTGGGGGCCGACATCATCCAGCTGCCGCAGATCGTGGTGGTGGGCACTCAGGTGAGGCGGGGGAGGGACGGGACGGCGGGCGCGGCCGGGTCTCGCCGCCCCGAGCTGCGGTCGGGGCGTCCCCCGTTCCTCCTGGGCCGCCGACCCGCCGTCTCCGTTTCCAAGGGCACGGGGGGAGGAGGGCGGCCGGGACGCCCTCAGCTGTGCCCGCGGCCCCCCCCGTTCCGCTGGGAGTGCCACTGCCGCCGCCCTCCTTCCCCGGGCTGCCCGGGAGCGGTTCTAACGGCCGCGGCTCTCTCCGGGGCTTCCCCCGGCCCTAAGGGCCGCCGGGCGCAGGGATGGAGAGCGGAGGGACGGGCGTCAGCCGTGCTGCGGGGTCGCTGAGCTGTTTTTCCGCCTTTGGGACCTCTTTGTCTCGGCTAATGGTTGGCAGTGAAAGCGGCTTGACTTGGCGTTACAGTCAAGGGACTTGACCGTGGCTGTGTGTCCCAGCCCTCTAAAGCTGTGAAGCTGAACGAGCAGCTCCAGACCCTTCAGATGTGTCCGAACGGGACGCTGTTCCTCAGCAGAACTTCTGGCAATACAGCGTGCTGGAGGGGAGTGGTGGCAGCTGTGGAGAAGTGAAAATGAAACATTAAGCACAACCAAAACTTGGCGTTAATACACCATCTTTTTATTTATTGAATGTATGCCATTACTCAACAATAGTAGGCTGATGTCAAGAGAATTGTGCTAGCTGCTCTGCAGACAGATATCATTATGTGGCTTTGAAGACACCAACTGTAAGCTTAAAACTGAAGTATGGCAGAGCTTTCCTTAAAGCCAGTCATAGTGCAGGACTGGTAAGGCAGTGAGCTCTTCCTTTGCTTAGCCAACATCAGTCAGGTGGTTCAGAGACTGTGTCAGCTGCCTTAGAAAAGAGGTCCAGAGCACTGGTACTGAGGAGGAGACTTTGTGCTGGTTGGTTATATCAGGTCCTTGGTTTCTGGAGAGCACAGGAGCCCATCACTTTATAGAAACTTCCAATCTAATTTATGTTAACAGTAATGTCAGTAAGTTGGTTTTGTTGT
This sequence comes from Tetrao urogallus, assembly GCF_951394365.1. Lineage (NCBI taxonomy): Eukaryota > Metazoa > Chordata > Aves > Galliformes > Phasianidae > Tetrao > Tetrao urogallus. The sequence goes on from NC_136813.1 coordinate 135,516,991, forward strand.
TGTCAGTGCTGTTTTTGTTTATTTTTCTATCTGAAAGGTGTGAGGCAGAGGTGTGGCATTTTTATATGTGGAATTCATGGGAGTATTCTTTTCTGCTTCATTCTGATGTGCTGAAGTCTCTTGTATCAACCTTATTCTAATTAACTTTTCAAAAGTACATGGAGTATGTGAGAATATATTCACATATGAAGGCTACTTTGAAAGTAATGCTCCAATTTTATCTAGCATCAGAGGTGGATGTAAGTAAGACGGCAGTAGAGGTTGAACATTCCCACCAATATTCCATTCATTACATTTTGTTGCGGTGTGACAGATGGCAGCAGAGGGGCAGTCTGACTAAATGGTGTCTGACATGGAAGTACATATGAAGCAAAGTGATGTTGTTGAATTCTTGTGCAGAAAAAATGGCACTCATTGTCATTCATTGAGGCTTGTTGAACGTTTATGGAGCCCAAATAGTGGATGTGAGGACAGTGAGGCAGTGGATGGTACGTTTTGGCAGTGGTGACAGTGATGTGAAAGGCAAGCCATGTTCCATACATGCATGCACAGCTGTCATGTCATGAAATGAAGGCCGTCTCAATCAGCTGATCCGCACAAATCAACAGATTACAAGCAGGGAAGTCTGTGCAGAGCTGAATATCGATTGGAATATGCATTGGAAATCATGGTGGCAACACTGGAATATCACAAATTTTGTATCAGGTGGGTTCCATGAGTTCTCACACAGCAACAGAAAGAACAGCATATGCAAGTTTGTCAGGACCTTTTGAACCAGTATGTGGTGACAGTTTCCGTATCGAATCGTTACCACTGGTGGGACATGGTGTCAACACTGAGAACCAGAGTTAAAATGGCAGGCTATGGAGTGGTGACATGAACTTTTTCAATGGGAATTTAACAGGACGCAGCCCTTAGCAGGTAAGGTGATGCACGTTGTCTTTTAGGATGGGAAAAGGGAATCCTTCTGGATCTCCTGAAATCCGGACAAACCTTCATCTCTGACTGCTTCATCACAACACTGACTAAGCTGAAGCTTCAGACTTGCAGTCAGGCCAGGAAAGAAGACAATTTTTCTCTTGCAACACCATAACATCCAGCCTCATACCAGTTGGAAGATCGTGGAGCTCGTTGCCATTCTATCCCTAACTTTCCTACAATACTCGCAGTATAGTCTGGATATGGCTTCTTCTGACTTCCATCTGTTTAGGCCAATGGAAGATGGACTGTATGGGCAACATTTTCCTAGCAACTACACTATCATAGCAGCTGTGAAACAGAGGCTCACTTCCACTGGTGCAGATTTTCATGAGTGTAGCATGCAGGCCTTTATTTATTGCTGGCAAAAATGTGTAGCTTATGGTGGTACCTATGTTGAAAAGTAGTGTTTTGTACTGAGAATTTGCTCTATCGTATAGAGTTCTTGTGCTCTTTGTTTCTGTTGTAGTTTCCAAGGAAACAAATGGGAGGTATTATTTTCATGGAGACCTATGTAGATTTGACTTGAGTGGCCTACCCTTCAGTATTAATACCCCTTTGGTGTCGAGAATGGTAAGGTATACTGATACTGTATCTTTTAGGAAACCAGCTTGAATGCTTTTATATACCTCAGGAAAACATGTAGCAAAATGTATGGGAAATCATATCCTAATTTTGTTCTTTTGTTTTAGTCAGGGTTCCTGGAAAATGTAATTGTCTTCATGGATGTAGGGATTCTGTAGTTATTTTATGCAGTGATTTTATAGTTAAGATTGTATTGTTTTAGTCATTTCGATCTAGTTTATGGCAGACCAGATTTCTGGAGATGTCTCACGTATGTCCTTAGACCTGACAGTTTTGCTGCAGGGAGTTGGCTTCCATGTGTTTTTGAAACCTGCCTTTTAACAATGTTCCTTATGATATTTTTGGTTAAGTGCTGTATGACTCAAAGCTTTTTCCATGGTTGATTTCTTTGTGGCCTCAGGCATATGCAGTCTCTACTTTTTCTCCTTTTTGTAACACTCACAAACAGTTTTGAATTTCACTCCTCCATTTTCCTTTGTGGAAGCAAGTGCAGTTGGTTAAGGTTTCTATTGCTCTCTGATTTCTCCTACTGTTTTTCCTTGTTTCCCTGTTGCTTTTCTTGAATGACATCTCTACATATTCAGCAAAGAAAAGTAAAATGTAGATTTTTGTTGTTCCTTATTCTTAGCTATGTTCTGTACCTATTTACTATACTTCTGTTGTGTTTTGTGCTTACGTCTGCCTTCAGTTCTCATTGAAGTACCCACTTTAATTCTTCCTTTTCTAGCTGTTGTAGAGTTAGTAACTATGTGTAATCCTTCCTTTCCTTGAGAAGGTTTTTCCTATATCAACTTGCCCCTATGATTCATTTTGTAGAGTCCCTCTGTTTTGAATGAATGACGTATCCTAGTTTTTCCTTTTTCTGGATAGGTTTGGATGCTGATTATGAAGCGTTCCCCCACAAATGCTAGACATTTAATGACCTCTCGCCCTTTTTTGAGTGGTGTTCCTATGACTCGGTCACCTGAGAATTCCATCTTGTTTTCCACACAAAAGTTGTAAAAGTCATCTCTGTGCCCTGGTATGGAATCTGTTAATAAAACTGTGGACTGCTGCTGATAGGATTTGCAGGACATCCTTACACTGCCAACTTTTTATTGCTATTTTAGGGTTTTGCTGTCCTTCCCAGATACGTGTGCAATTTTTCCTGATTGAGTGTTTCACTTGCCACCTTACAGCTGTGTTGTTGAAATGCAAAACGGTGTACAGGCTGGGAATAGTATGCAAATGGTATTGTGACCTTATGATGTGCTTTATGCCAGTGCTTTGCTTTGTGATCCGTGTAAGGGTTAAGGAGGTTGTGTTGAGGTGTGAACACATAAATGCTAGAGTTAAAATGAGGTGCGGGGAAGAACAACTGAGTATGGCCTGTTATGTGTTAAGGACGTGTAGGTATTATAATAGATATACCTACATTACAGAAGAGAGTATGACTTTTAGAATAAACATCAACAGAATCTGTGTCTTGAGATGTGTAGAAGTGAATTCCCTTTTTCTTTTTTTTTTTTTCCAGGTCTTTAGTTCTTGGCATCTCTTTTGGGTTTCTAGAAGTCACTGACCTAGATACGTACTAACATTAGTGCTAGATCTGTGACAAAGGATTCTCCTAATACCAGTGTTATTTTAGAAAGGAAAAAGTTGTGCTTTGCAGTGGTGATCATAATAGAGACTTCATGATGAAATTGCTTGAGTAACCAGCTGCAATTCATGAAGGGATTTTGAAAAGACCTTTCAAGTGGACATTTATGTGTAACTGAAGACTGCGTGACAGTAAATGCTATTTTGGGACTTACAGTGTTGAAGTATATCTTACAGCACTTACTGTAGTTTGGTCTGTTGGTTGCTGCCATCCAAAGGAGCTGTTTCTTAAGGCTCTGTGATTGCCTCATAGATGAGCATTACATTTTTATTTTGCACAGTTTCAATTTTTTTCATTTTTATTTTTGCATTTTATTTGATGCTGCACAGAGCTTCAGTGCCCTTCCCTGCAGAGAGAACTTGGGCACTTGGTTCATCCAACAGCACATCCTAATCCGTTGTTGGCAAAAAGACAGTTCTAAGTGAAGGAAACTCGAGGTTGTACCAAGCAACTGGGAAGCTCTGTGCAAACCCATGTCAGGATTGGACATCCTCCCTCTTCATTTTTTTGGACAAGCAATATTTCTTGGGTTTTCAGTGCAGTTGTCTTTAGATCCCTTTTACCTTTGTGATGGGGTGGATGGATCTGCACCGTAACTTTAGTGCTGTCTCTACTGCCTGGGGAGAACTTGTTTTTGCTCCTGGGTTTTGCAAGCTTTCTGTGTTATTTAATTTTTGAGTGTCTTTGTGTTTCGATATAATTCCCTGTATCTAGTTACAGGCATAACTGTTTTCCCCTTTGCCTTCCCTTCCTTCTGTCAGATCATGCCCTGACTGTTCTGGTGAGTGTTTCAAATGAGCAGCAAAATGAAGCTGACATTAATTAGGTGTTTTCTTATGCCAGGCATAACAAACTTTGCTGCTAAAGTGAAATAGTGCAGTAATTTTGTGTGCTCAATGCCAGGGTTCTCTTCTTATGATTGGTAGCAGTTTTTCTTTGAAAAACTGTATTGTAATTAAAATGGACGGATCCTATATGTTTCCCTCAGGAGATAGCACAAGGAAAACATGTTTTCAGGAAAACTAAGAGAATCTGTAATGAAAGGAACAAGCCTTGGCAAGTGTGTTTTGGGATCTGGAGAGAAAACAGCTGTGTAGGTCTTGGAGAAGATTTCTTTGTATTGGTAGCCAGGAGGTTCACCGACTTCCTCTCAAAAAGTCAAAAAGTGTCTCAGTTGTGTAGGGCTTCTTACATTTGGAAATACAACTTGGCTTTGTTTTGCTTTTCTTGATTGAAAAAAAATAACAAGAATGATATAAGTGATGATATGTAAGGGCGATCTTTCATGCTTTGAAATGTGGATCATTAAACATCACATTTCCGTGAAATAACCGGTACTGGTTGATTCTAATTAAATGAGGTATTTTTGTCTCAAGTGAAGTATCAGAGGACCTTGGGAATTGATGTATTGAGAAAGGATAGAACTGCAAATGTTCTGTGTATCTGTTAGAGTTTGGCCTGCATTTCTTTTTAAGTGTGTTGCGAATACAGGATTCCTGAACAACTCAGAAGGAGCTCTGTAAGGTCTGGCTTTTCTCACTGCTCATACATGAGCTGTCTTTTGTGAAGAGACTCCCCATGGATACCAGTCAGGAAGAAGCCCTGACTGAGGTACCCTCATAGATGCTTTAAAAAGAAGGTAATGTTCCTGTGGACTGTGCCTCAGTGAAAACATGTGAAAACAGTGAAAATATAAGCATCAGCTTATATTTCCCAGTAATAAAATTAGAGTTGAGTAAGCTGTACACATATTCATTGCTAAGAGATGGTTTAGCTTGCAGGGCCTTTCTCATCATTTCTTGTGTGACAGAAGTTGCAGGATTTCCGCCATTTTGTCTCAGATGTCAAAGTAGACACATTGCTTATCTGAAGAAAATTCTTCAGGAGCTGTGTCACAGAGAAGCAAAACCTCTCCTATTCACCATTCCGATCACTCTCAAATATTTCTTTATTATTATTATTATTATTGCATTCTTATTTTCTTGTGCTGTCCTGTAGTAAGTCTGTATTCTGTTTTGGGAGTTCTTTACAATTGTTTTTTTCTGTACTATTTATTTATTTATTTATTTTGCTGTTATGATTAGATAATTAAACATTTATCTGGTCCGCTTGAAAGGAATGATGATAGAACAAGGGGAAATGCCTTCAAGCTCAGGGTGGGTAGATTTAGGTTCGATATAAGGAGAAAAATCTTCTACAGTGAGAGTAGTGAGGCACTGGACCAGCTTACCTAGTGATGTGGATGATGCTCCTTCCCTGGAGACTTTCAGGGTGAGGCTGGATCAGGCTCTGAGCAACCTGATCTAGCTGTGGTGTCCCTGTTCATTGCAGGGGAGTTGGACTAGATGCCCCCCTCAAAGGTCCCTTCCAATTTTAAGGATTCTGTGATGAAGAAAACTTACCCCCACTTGAACCAGTTTTTGTTGGAAATTCCCCAGGACAACTTTTCCAAACATTAGGAAGGCAATGGATTCTTATAAGATGACTTAAAATGTGTGCAGCCAAGCCCATTATTACTTTAATCACACTTGAAATATGCAACCTATGACTGTAAATTCTAATGGTGCTTGTGCATCAGTGAGTCTCATGGTGGGTCTGTGTGTTGCCTTCTTGCAGCATGGGCTCCCTAGGAGCAGGCTGGCTTATCCCCTGAGCTGCTTGTTGAGGTCCTGTGAGACACAGGGCAGTGAAGCTCAAAAGAGTTGGCATGACCTTAAGGACAGCCTCCTCTTAGCATGTTGCTAATGGTGGCTAGTGATTTAGTGACAAAGGACACAGGCAAGACTGAGGTATGCATTGTCGTCTTTGCCTTTATCTTCACCAAGAGGATGTAGGCCTTTCTGCCTCTAACTGAGACTCAAAATGGAGAGGAAATGTCAGTAGCAGGAGAGAGTTGAGTCAGTGCTCTTTTGGACATGGAGAATGCACCTTGGCACTCTGTATATGGGGAGCAAGGCTTCTAAAACTGGGACTGCTAATTAGGTCACTGCGGACTTGGAAATAGAATAAGAAAGCTACAAAGGTGAATGTTGGGATAAGTTGTATTTATACACTTTGGGTTCTTTGTAGCAGTTCTTCAAAATTTTTAATGCAGAATGTTTTCCATTTGCCATGTCCGCAACCCTGAAGAGTTTCTGAAAATAGAATCTTGTTGCAAAGGAAGCTGGGCAAAGTCGTGTCCTATCCACCACTTCAGAATTCCTGAGAAGTGTGGCTGGTAATTCAGCTGGTTGCAAAGGAAATTATTCTCATAAGAATTAGTGTAATGGATGGGAGCGTATGTGTACTGTTACTTAGAAGAGCACACAGGTGAAATAAGCAGGGACATGTAAATATGGAAGGTAGAATGAGGACGTAAAGCAGGGTCACAAGGATGTTTAATGAGTAGAAATGCTGTTGTTTTTTTTTTTTTTTTTGTCACAGTTCTGACAGATCTCAGCTTTGTAATTTTTGAAAGAAGTGCCCCACTGTTTCCCTGTTACTGTCCTTCATCCTTGATTCTTTTAGATTAATCTGAAAAAGATGTTGACAGTGATGAAAATATAACTGTTTATGCAGCAATAAGAAACCGGTAAGATTTACATCATACGTACTGTGTATTGAAATAAAACATTTCTTAAGTTCAGTCCCTGTGCGTATCTTCCCTTCTTTTTTTAGTACTTCTATTTGTACTTCTAAAATTGTTTTGCTGTCTACTGAACTTGGTGAGACAGATGGGTAACAGAGCAGAGCATTAAACACTTATTTCTGAGCAGTTTATAAAAAGTTCCCGTGGTCATTACGACTTGCAGATATGCCAAATTAGGATCAGGGTCCAGAGGAAAACCTGACTGATTAGCCACAGAAGATTGGAATGTGTTGATGCTTTTTTCTGGAATTGGTATTTCAGTCCTTGCTTCAAATCATGACAGTAGTTCCAAGGAGATGATAAAATAAGCATGATGGTGCTGCAGATTTAACCCCTCAAATTCTCTGGTACTCTTACTCTACTCTTACTCCTAAGTAATAGTTAGTCCCTGCCTACAATGATATGAAAAGTTGTCTGAACTGAATTTGTATTCTGAACAGACTCCATGTCTTTCAATTCTCCCCCCTGGCAGAGAAAGATCAGTTTTGTTTTTACTGCTCCTCTTGCTGTGCTTCCAGATAATTGTTGGTAATGGATGTATATGGGACCCAGATTAAGGAGTGCATTATTAGATAGTGTATCATGTTCCAAAAGCAGATTGCTTCAGTAAGGAAACCTAATGCAATTAGAAACAAATTTCCTGATGTGTGGAGTATTGCAATGTCTCATCAAATGTATGACTTCACATTTGCCATTTATTAAACCACTGCAAAGGATTCAGATAATTCCTTTTACGTCTGAAAATACCTGGGCTGTGGGAGTGATGTAGGATATAGTGTTCTAGTTCCATGTGTAATTTAGTATAGAATCATAGAATGGTTTGTATTGAAAGAGGCATTTGCAAATCATCTAGTTCCAGTCTGCCTGTTGTGCATAGGGACATCTCTAGATCATGTTGCCCAAAGCCCCAGTCAGCCTGGCCGTGGACACCTCCAGGGACGGGGCATCTACAGCTACAGTCTGCTCTGGTACCTCACAACCTTCATTGTGAACAATTTCTGCCTTACATGTAATCTCAACCTACCCTCTTTAAGCTTAAAGCCATAATCCCTTATCCTGTCACTGCATAATCTTATAAAAAGTTGTTCTCCATCTTGTTTATAGGCTTCCCTCAAGTTCTGGAAGGGTGTAATGAGGTAATGGGCAGCCTGTTCTAGAATTGAATGTGGAGATTGATGGCCCTGCATGGGACAGGGGGATTGGAGATTCATGATCCTTGAGGTCCTTTCCAGCCCTGGCCATTCTGTGATTCTCTGGAACCCTCTCTTGTCCAGTGCAAACAAGCCCAGCTCCCTCAGCCTTTCTTCATAGGAGGGGTGCTCCAGCCTTCTGAGCATCTTCATGGCCCTCCTCTGGATCCATTCCAACAGCCCCACATCTTTCTTGCACTGGGGGACCCAGGTCTGGACTCAGTACTGCAGATGGGGCCTCATGAGGGCAGAACAGAGATGGACCATCCCCTTCATCCTGCTGGCCACCCCTCTGTAGATACAGCCCAGGATGCAGTTGGCCTTCTTAGTCACACACTGCTGACTCATATTCAGATTTTCATCTGCTGATATACCCAATACTTCAGTGCTGTTCTCATTTCACTCAGACTGTATTTGTGTCAGGGATTGCCCTGACCCAGGTGTAACACCTTGCACTTGGCCTTGTTGAACCTCATTAGGTTCACCTGGGCCTAGTTTTCAAGCCTGTCTATGTGCCTGGGATTGCACCTCTTCCTTTCAATTCACTACCATGGAATTTGATGTAGATTTATTTGGAAAAATGTGTACAATCTGTGTTGTTTTGCTGTTCATCCATTAAAATAAATGATATTGATAAGTAATTGTTTGGTAAGATGATTCATATAGTAGCAACTCCTAACTGACTACTGTGATTGTCAGGGCAGGTTTTCTTATGACGTGCCCATGTTGACTTATTAACTACAGAAAACAGGAAGAATTGAATACATATGCAATATTAATGTAATATTAAAAACAAAACACCACCCTCAGAATCTTAGTGGTCAGATTTTTGAACTACTATGTTGACATAACTGTGTCTGTTATTAATTGTTAGTTTTAACATCATAGTAATCTTGAACCACTCCTACAACCCATGTGTTCACATTTTCTTATTGGACCATGTAGCCTAATTTGATGTTTTGTGAGAGATTTTACAGAATGCTTTGAATGTAGGTGCTTAAAGAGAGTTTAGAATTTCCCAACCTCTAAGCATTTCACAGCTTCTTACAGATTGTTATTCTGTGGATAGATGTTTGCAGCCATTCAGTAGTAAATATGTGTGTGTATACATACACACACACGTGCAGAGGAGGAAAAACAATGTAAAACAACTTCTGTTCATATGTTTAGATTATAAAACATCATTTGTACTGATGAAGCCAATGTAATATAGTATCTATGAATAATAATAAAAAACTACTAGAAGTACAGGATTGTCTTGGCTTGATGGACTCAATTGTATATAGTTACTGTTTTCTGTTTTATGTTCCTGCTTTTATTCGTGTTGGACTACAGAGTTAAGTGTTACTGCAAGATGTTAGAAAATGACATAGATTTATTTTTACTTGTTTGATTTAGCTTTAAAAAATAGAAGATGCATCTATCACCATGGCTTTTAAATGTCAAGGTCAAGTTTAGAAATTTACTGTTTTATAGCAGATTTGTCCTTTATTGCCTATGTGGTGCGGTGTCCCTATTAGATACAGCAAGTCTGTTGAATGCTCCATATAACTGTATAGCAGAGGATAGCTGAATGCTGTTTAAGGGAGTGAAAACAAACTAAAATTGATACACTGGCAGCATTTTGTTGTTCAAGAAGGTCATGTAACTGTATTCCAATTTTCAGAGCAGTGGAAAGAGTTCAGTGTTGGAGAGCCTTGTGGGGAGGGATCTGCTCCCACGAGGTACCGGAGTTGTGACCCGAAGACCCCTCATTCTGCAGCTGGTGCATGTTTCCCCAGAGGATGGTCGGAAAACAGCTGGAGATGAAAATGGTAAGTGTGATCCAAGAGTGTGTTTGTTCTAGCAGGAAGTAGACTTTTAATTTTCTGGTGTATTTTACTGTAAAATCAGTTGTTGTAATCTTAAAACACTTTTTTTTTTTTTTTTCATTTAAATAATTTTCCTTGGAAGAAAAGACTGGCATTGTCACAACTGTGATGTCCATAAAGCAAATGTCACGACATCAAAAGCTTTTGGGTATTTAGAATATCTTTAATGTTTTAAGCGTTCCTGTTTGTTCTTAGCAAGTGCCTTTGAGAAAATCAGGCCAAAGGAAGCATTTCAGTTTCAATAACGATTGTCAGTTTCGATAATGAAGCATCAAGAACATGATTTCCTTGTGTGTGCTTTACTCCCCCTTCTTTTTTGCTGTTTATATAAGACCTTTCCTTGAAGTTATGAGTGTGTGACTTTTTAGAAGGAAGTGAAGAGATGGATAAGCTCTGGACTAAGCAGTAGGAGAAACAAAACCAAAGAAAGCTGTAGCAGATGTGAGGAGAATTGGATGTGTTCTTGTAGCTTACAGTTACTGATTGAGCTACTCTGAGAGATTTTAAGCACGTCAAGTACGATGCTTTAAGTTGTCTGAAGGTGTACCTTGAAGCTTTTGTCTTCTGTGGTGCTTCATTATTACCTTGCTGCAGATGAAGAAAGTCATCTCAGTGGCCCCTTGGAAGTTTGAACACTCCTGTTGCTCTTGCTCTTTCACAAGAACAGTGGCATAGCCACTTACTGATTGTCACACACGCACACGCACACACATTAAATTTAGATAGTAAAGGTACACAGACTTTTGATGGTGTGATAATTTTGGGCTTATAGTTATTATTTCTCAGTGTGTCTAAATTATTCGGAACTGATTTCTAGGAATAGTAAGTTAGGGTATCAAGTTCTTTGCAGTGTAATATTTGTAATTGTTGGTCTGTTCAGCCTGAGGAAAAGGAGACTGAGAGGGGAACTGTTTAATGTTTGTAAATATCTCAAGGAGGGTGGGCAGCAAAAGCATGAGGCTTGGCTCTTCTCGGTGGTGCGTAGCAATAGGACAAGGAGCAGTGGCCTAAAGCCTGAACATGAAAAGTTCCATACAAACATGCAGAAGGACTTCTTTACAGTAAGGGTGATGGAGCACTGGAACAGGTTGCCCAGAGAGGTTTCCTTCTATGGAGATATTCAAGACTTGTCTGGATGCCTACCTGTGCTACCTGTTATAGGGAAACCTGCATTGGCAGTGCAGTTGGACTCACTGATCTGTTGAGGACCCTTCCAACCCCTGTGATTCTGAAAAACAGTTACTAAAGTTGGGCAGCTGAAAGGTTAAAGCTTCCATTTTCAATATTGCTGCAAGCAGAAAACACAATTCTGATTCATAACAATTAAGTGCTTTTAGCATGCATGACTCAGTGTACAATCCAGGCAGTGCTTGATTGTGAAGAGATCATAGAATAATTCAGAATGGAAATGATCTCAGGGAGGTCTGAAGTCCAGTATTCTGCTCAAAATAGGGCCGGCTTTGAGCTCAAGACCAGATTGCTCAGGTCTTTATCCATTTGGGCCTTGAAATCCTTCGAAGATAGGGAATGCATAGACTCTCTTGCCTATTGTTTAAGAATGGCACATTGGATTTCTTTCTAAGTGGCTTTATGCTAATTGTTTTTCACAATACATGAGTTTTGGTACTTTAAAAAAAAAATAACCTTTGATTCTGGGTTGTTACATAAAACAGGATTTTGTTATTCTCTGTGACTTTACAGGTATACAAGATAATTTTGTAATGAAGGGAATTCTGAGTCAAGGCAGAGGTTTTCTGCTGTAGGTTGCATTTGATCCAGGGATTTGAATTTTAAATTGGAATTGGGATCACTATATTACTGCACTAGGATGTTGGGCTGAATTAATATTTATAAGGTCCATTTAGACTTTTAGAGAAAAACATCCATATTTAAGACATAATTTCTTTTGGATGTTCCTTTGAGAGAAATGTGGGCTTGTTTGTTAAGAACAAACAAACTTCTGTAACTTTCACCAGTTGCATTTGACTTGCCTCTCCTCTCCCTCAAAAATTCAGGCAAATCAATGATTTTGTCATTGATGTGGTTTAGTGTATGCATAGGTTATGTTGTTTCATCTGAAAACATGGGATCAAGCTTGGAAAAAAACAGATGGCAGCCTGTTATACTGACAGATACAGATGTTACCTTTATTACGACTTGCATGTTGAGGTACAGCTTGAATGTTATAAATTTTGTAGAGGGAAGACTTGTGGGTAAGACCTTGTTGGTGTGAATGGTTTATCCACGAAATCTTGGACAAGAGATCATCAGCCTTAACGTGTTGCTTTCTGAATGTGCTTGTGAACTCTTTGCATGACCAGATACTTCAGTGCAACTGCCTTATTGCTTTGTGATTCCTTGTGATTTGTAATTTCTGTTTTGTCACATTTATCAATGCTTTCCTCCTTGCCTTGAGAATCCTTACTTTCAGAGTCCTGATGCGAATCCTTCCTCCTTTCCTAAAAACTCCAATGCATTAAATTAAAGCCATTGGGAATTTTTTTTTTTTTTCAAATGTCAAAGGTGTGTGTATCATCATAGACTTCAGGTGAGTGAGGTGAAAGATTCCCACTACATAAAATGAAACTTCTAGGATGAATTGAACTTACATTTGCACCAAATGAGACCTGCTGTACTTCTTGGGACGTTGCATTTATTCTTTTTTTTTTTTTTTTTTTTCCTCCATGTGCTCTGAGGCTGAGGTTAAGACTAAGCCATTTATCACAGGTTCAATCTTCTCTTGTGTTATATATAGCAAGGAAAACTTGTATCTTGTTAAAGCTTTAAAAAAACCCCTCTCATTAGATCCATGGATGTTAACAGGTTAAAATGTAATACTTCTCAGTAAGCTGCATTGTTGTTTTTTTTTTTTTTGTATCTATTTTTAAAATCTGTTGGTTGATATTAAAAAAAAAAAAAAAAACCCAAAAAATTATGCATGGGACTAAATCTAGCAGCAGATTTCTGTGCTGCCAGAAAACCAGTAATTTAAGACTGAAACAGCATGTCCTACATCATCTCCCTGAGAAGAAGATAACAAAGGAGTGCTTGCTCCATTTCTTTCAAATTATGGTGGTGGCAATATCTTGCTGTATCTTCTATCTTCTGGTTCTGTACCCATCATCTTTCTCTCAGTTCTTAAGAGGGGATGAGTAATACAACTTTGAAAGTACTGTAGTTTTTTCCTTAATGTGCATTTTGCTGTAGTTCCTTTATACAGTAAATAAGTTAAACCTGTTTAATGATGTGAAATTAATAAGCCCTTTCATTTTACACTTTTTTTGAGGTGGAGGCTGGTATGTGATTTTGTTGATTTATCAGCCAATACAAAAAAAAAATAGATGCCTCTTAACAATGATTTTCCTGTATGCCTGTGGTTGTTCATTAACTCTAATAATGCAGTGAGGACAGAAGTATATTTAATAATTTTTTTAATAGATCCAGTTCATCTAAATCAGTGTATTTCAACTGAAGAAGTTCTGACTTATCCACAAGTGCAAGACATCAGAATTTACTCCCCAGATCTAGCAAGCTTTCCAAAATGATGAGCCAGTTGTTGCTGTGCTCCTTGCATTTTGTGCCAAACAAGCCAGCATGCAACAAAAAAAGGTCTTCCCTGGTTTGTTTTGTTTTTGCACTTCCATGAGGCTCTACTGGTGTCACAGAAAAATACAGTCGTAAACTCATCAACCCTTCAATGAACTTTGAACTTTCCGTTTGTTTTTGTGATGGGGTTTATATAGGTGAGAAACTCTCACAAAGCTGAGAATGGTGATAGCTAATGTTGTCTCTTCTTAAATCTGTCTCAGAATTGCTGTAACTGGTTCTTTTAATCTGCATAGATTTATTTTCGTCATTTAAAAAGATGGATGCAAAACTCAGGTTTCTTTCCTTTGCAGTAATATTATCTCCAGTGACACTAAATACGTACCTGACTTTTTCTCATTCTTGCCACGAGTAAATGATGACAAATGTATTTTGCCAAAGAAGTTCAGCTTTGCAGACCAACTGTTGCTTTTCTCTGTCCTCAGACAAAAATATTGTAAAGTGTTGGAATCAGATGAGCAGCAATAGTAAAGAGATCATCAAGTAAACTTTGTGATATGGAATATCTGATTAATACTCATCATTTATCGGTGCTAAGATCTTACTGCTGTGCATATTGTTAATGTTACACATTCTCATCAGTAGTGGACTAGCATGCACATCTGTCTGCATGCATTTGTGAATCTTTGTAATATAATCTCTTGGTGAAGGGTTAATAAAATGCTAAATATGTTAAATATGATGAAAAATTTTAAACATCATTCACTGCTGTTTCTCTTTAACTGCAGACCCTGCTACATGGAAAAATCCAAGACACCTTTCTAAAGGTTGCCTTTATCCGTTTGCTTTTTCTCCCTGCACATGAAGTGCATGCCTGTATACACTAACCACGTCCATTTCATGCCACTTTATTGGTGATCACTCTTTTACACATTGGCTACTATGTTGATTATTTTGCTAAGTCTTGTGATTTAGGTTTGGTTTGTTTTCTTTTTTTTAGCTTTCTGACCTTGTTGTTTTAGAATGAGATGACTTTTGCTTTTCTATGTGGTTGCTGCCTCATAGAACTTTCTGCACTTTTAATTCCCAAATCCTTTAAAAGATCTCTGTTGATTGAAGTACCTTGAAATTCGCTTTGAGTGAAAAAATGTTTTGAATGCTGACTTAATGTTAGGTAAGCATTGTGTTTGTTAAGCTGTGAAATTTCTTGTAGGCTATTTTTCTAGAGCAGATTGCTCGTTGAGTAGCAGAGGGGAAAGGATCACAAACTGAAAAATTCTATGTGGAACTCTTGGTATTTGGAAACCCAGTTGTGGAACTGGGAACATCTGCAGCATGATGCTGCCTGCTGCCTACACCACAGAGCAGGAGTTGATCAAACCGTCTTTGCTGTTTCTGGGACTGCTCTTGAAGAGCCCCCAAGTAATTTCAGGCATCTGTGGTGACAGATTAAGATGTTTGGTCCATGACAGATTTGGGAAGAGACATGCTTTCCTAAGACTTCATTGTTATGTAAAATACTTATGTATTTTCTGTTTGTTTGTTTTGGTTCTACAGGTTTTTCTAACTTTTTCTTTCAGCTGCAATTTGATCTCATTTGCATGGTAAAAGAAAAGTTGCTATAAGCTGATGAATATTTTTTTCAGGGTTTTTTCTTTTTAAGCTGTTGCTAATAATTGTTTTGTTTTCTGTTGCAAGCTGATTTTTTTAATGAACTCAGACCTTTTCCGAAGAATGGTAGGACAGCTGATTGGCTCAGTTCACAATCATGAAGGCAGACGTTGTGTAAGAGAGACAGATTAAAGATGCTGTGCTTAAATAAGCAGAATCATAAATGTATTTGTACTGAGCCATTTAATGTCTAATAGCAGAAAGTGAACTAATTCTTGCTGCTTGAAAAAAAAATAAATCACATTCTAGTCTTCAACAAACAAACTCAGAAAAATGTGATTGGAAAATCTGCTTCCTCTTCCTCATGTACCAATTCTTTGTTTCAGAGATAGATGCTGAAGAGTGGGGTAAATTTCTTCACACCAAAAATAAGGTATGTTTGCTCTGGTTACAGAGCAGCCTTTCCCAAGCAAGAGAACCATTCTGCTATGTTGCATGCCAGAGTATTCAGGTTTTTCTGTTTGTAAGAGTAGAAGATTAACCAAAGCCTTAGTTACTTGCCAGTAACTATGTGGATCATTGATTCCGCTGAGTTATTTATCTTGACCCTAAAAATGTTGTTTTGCTGCTTTTTTTTTTTTCTTTTGTGCATGAATTAAATTGCAAAGACAATTGTATACTCAAGTATACAATTGTGATATACACAATTGTATATCACAAGTCGTTTCAGTCCACTGAAGAATTGACTACTTTAGAGGTATATTACAAAGGTGTGAAAAGGAAGAGTCGAATACTTAGCAAGGAGAGAGAAACAGGGATGGCTGAGGATTTCAAGTTAAGAATTAGGCTTTGATTGTCTTTGCCAGCTGCAAAACTCCTTGTTGGCAGATGTTTTACTAGTTTAAACTGATTTCCTCACTTTGTAGGTAGTACTGAAAGTTGAAGAGATCTTAAAGAGGAACACAGAGGAAACATGTGGATGGGGTAGCTTGGTGGTGGCTTCTTTTCATTGATGGAAAGAGGACACAGTAAACAAGAATGTAAAAAGGAAATGATAGGCTGTGTTCTTTGTCTCTTCACAGGATGTGAAGGAGTAGAAGCTTGATGTTGTTCATCAACTTCAAAAGCTTGTAACTAGACTAGAGGTAGAATTAAATGTGAAATTCTCTGTAGGTGAATGCAATTTGTTTTCTGTCTTGTCTGATATTGTCGTAAGTGCTAGTAACTGCCATCAGATTCTGATTCCTTTAATTCTGAGCACTGATGGTTGTTGTCACAGCAGTAGCTTTTGCAGTAGCTATTAGTCACTCTTCCTTTCTTCCCCCTCACCTTCTGTATACATAGTTAGATAATTTTTCACTGTCTCTTGGAGAAACAGGCACTATTTCACTATTAGATGTTTGTGAATAAATGGCTATCTACATAATCTTTCTTTTTTGTACTTCAGATCTATACAGATTTCGATGAAATTCGTCAGGAAATAGAAAATGAAACAGAAAGGATTTCAGGAAATAACAAGGTAAATACTGAACTGTCTATCTTTGTCTTGGTGTAGATTCTCTTGCTACTGAAAGCTTTCTTAACCTGTTCTGACATCTAAAAGTGAAAAGCACTGAACTGTTCTAAAGAAGAGATAGCAAGCAACATTACTGTGTCTAATGATTTTTTACTGTGTTCATGAGTCAAGTTATTAAAGCTAAAAGAAAACACAGAGAATTGTTGTTGCTTTACTTCAAAACTTCCACAATAATCCTGTAAAAAATAATATTAAACTTGCTTCCACTGTTTCCATATGCATTCCTTCATGTGTGATTATAAAATCAAGTATTGTGTTACTGAATATCTGTGTAATTACTTGGGTTAGGACAATCCCAGGTATTTATACAAACTGGGAGAAGAACTCCTTGAGAGCAGCCCTGTGGAGAAGGACTGAGTGGATACAACTGTTTGTGAGGGTGGATAGTGATAGGACAAGGGGGAATGGTCTTAAAGTGAGACAGGGGAAGTTTAGGTTAGATATTAGGAGGCAGTTTTTCACACAGAGGGTGGTGACACACTGGAACAGGTTGCCCAGGGAGATTGTGGATGCCCCATCCCTGGAGGCATTCAAGGCCAGGCTGGATGTGGCTCTGGGCAGCCTGGTCTGCTGGTTGGCAACCCTGCACACAGCAGGGGGTTGAAACTGGATGATTGTTGTGGTCCTTTTCAACCCAGGCCTTTCTATGATTCTATGGTTATTGTATGAAATAAAGCCTTTTATGCATTATATTGAGGGGATAAAAGGCAACTGCTAAATACAAAGAAATTGGTTGGCAGATGTGGCTTTCTTTTTTCTTCCACCAAACAGATAAGATGCATGATGGAAGAAATGTGTTCTTTTGTTTATATATGTATTATTACAGAGCTTCAGATTTGACTTTCCAAAGTGTCATTTAAGTAATTTGGTACAGTGATTAACTTTATTGTACTGTGAATACATTTCTAGGGTATCAGTCCTGAACCAATTCATCTTAAGATTTTTTCGTCTAATGTTGTGAATCTGACTCTTGTGGATTTACCAGGAATGACAAAGGTAAGACATGAAATGCTCTCCTTCTGAAAGCACTGTGTTTTGAAACAAGGAGCTTTCGTTTGATCTTAAGCTTTGTTTTGTATTGTTAGATTAGTATTTCAGTTCTTAAAAGTTGTTTACATCTTCCTTCAGATAAAGTAGTTGGCTATATACGTTTGAGATATAACCATCTTCTGGTGTAGGATTTAGGTTTCTGGTGCTATTCACTGTTATAGTGACCTTTTTTCATTCTTTTCTTTTTTTTTTTTTCTTTCTTTTTTCCTTTCTTTCCCTCTCTCTTTTCTTTTCCTCTTTCTCTCTTTCTCTCACTTTCTTCTTTCTTTTCTCCCCAGAGGGAAAGGGAAGAGCTGAAAACTTTAGTTAGTGACCTAACATGGGAATAAATGTACAGTTTTGAGTAGTTCTGCACTATATTTTTTTCCCCCTAGGTGCCTGTTGGTGATCAGCCCAAAGATATTGAACTTCAAATAAGAGAACTAATCCTTCAATTCATCAGCAACCCAAATTCAATTATTCTGGCAGTCACAGCAGCAAACACAGACATGGCCACTTCAGAAGCACTTAAAATTGCACGGGAAGTGGATCCAGATGGTAAGCAGCAAGAAAAAGTAGATCTTGTAATTCAGCTTCAGCTTTATTTTAGGATTTAATTAAAAAACAAGCAAATAAACAAAAAAACAAAACAGAAGTTGTTTGAGCAAAAAGAAGTAAGGAAAATGTTACTTAATTTCCTGGAAAATACAATTATTATATTTGCTTGAAGATTTCCAGTTTCAGTCTCTGCAACTCAGAAAAAATTGTGATCAATTAATATCTTAAGAGCTTTTTGACTTACAGACAGATCAGAAAACTATTTTAATAGTCCTACAAGCCACATCTGTTTTCAGAGCAACAAAATGGCATTACAGAATATTAGTGGTTTTGAGATTTTTAGTAGTGTAATCTGTTAGGATGACTTCATGCTTCATTGTCAAATATTTTTGCTTTTGTAAGAGAAAATACGTCATCCTGCAGTAATAATTATCTGTTTAGATGTTACTTTAATGACTTGTGGTGAGAATACAATTAATATGTCTTCTTAGTATCCATTTTAGTGTTCCACGTTTGTATGACAGAACTGACTGCTTTGTTTTAATCTAAAAAGGATCTAAAAAATCTAAAAATAAAACTTTTATATTTGCCTAATGACTTTGAAACAAAGCTGAAGCTGCTATTTACTAATAAATGGTACTGTGTAATTTGAAAGACTATGAAAGTGTATACTCTGAACATAGGTATGTTGAAATTAGGGAAAAATTTTGTGTTGGTATGCTTTCCCATCAAATTCTTCTCATAGAAGTAGTATTTCTTACTGGCTTTCAAACTACAGGTCAGCTTTGTGTCCACAGCTTCGAGGGAGAATCTCTTCCCTTGTTTTTCTCTTTAGTCAGATTGTCCTGGTTCCAGCCAGCAGAGCTTTTCTTTTTCATTTATTCCTGCAAAAGCGATCAGCTGTGTTTTTTGGATCACTTCCCAAAATTCTAAACTTTAAAGATCTGAAATTTCAGGTCATGTTGCAAGCTTTGTAGGCACAGTAGCATGCAAAGAGAATTTGAGTGACTGTTTCTCCCACAGCATCTAAAACAACAAAAGTCTAAAAAATCTAATCTAAAATCTAAATTAAATAAATCTAAAATTCATCTAAAAAAACAAAGTTGTTTTCACTCAGAAAACATTGAGTTACATATTTGACAAAAATCTGTTTCATTAATCTCATGCTGCTTCTTCAGACTCTTGGTACTTTTGAGAATGTGTTTGATGCACAGTGACTGAAGTGGTCCTGTTACCTCCTCTAGCAGCTTCTCCAGCAGTAGAGGTGCTTCAAAAATAGTTTCATTATGTGAATTGCCATGATGTGGTGTTACATATATCCTAGAAACGTGTTCAGTTTGCTCACACTTACAGGTCCCCTGCCTATTTGCCTTAAGTCTTCTCCATAAATGCTTTACAGCAACCTCACATACTATTCAAAAATATTTATTACATTTAGCAATTATACAATTTCAAACTGCATGTTTCCTAAATCTTTAACCACTTATGCATGGGGAGCAATATGTGCTAAATGGTTATTTTTCTACGCTTTTGTTAATAAAAGGCTCCAGGTAGATGAGCACCACACATTCTTGTGCTGGTCTCTGCTGGTTTGATCTATTACATTTTATGCAATTGTATGAGAAACTTTGTCACTGCTGAGCTTTGATGAAGACAAAACATCCCTGTGAGTGAGTTGTCCTTTTGATAGGTCGAAGAACCCTTGCTGTTATCACAAAGCTGGATCTCATGGATGCGGGCACTGATGCTATGGATGTGCTCATGGGCAGAGTGATTCCAGTAAAACTTGGCATCATTGGAGTAGTGAACAGGTCTGTCTGGGCACATTTACACTATTTTTTCACTTGTTTAGCCATGGGTATGAATTTTAAGAGTAAGGTGACTTGACATTGAAATAAGCAACCAACAAACCTGTTTCTTACTTTTCAAAAATCTCTGTTGTTCTTCCCATCAACCAACTGCTAATTTAGAAGAAATGTCTTTATTTCTTTCTAGAAGAACTGTAGCGTTATTTCTTCCCACTATTGATTGATTGTTTTTTCTTCCCAATATTGATTGTTTTTTTTTTTAGCTTGAGGGATGTTTCTGATCAGCTATTCACATTATTGCTAATTCAGCACTAATAGATACTATATATTAGGGCTAAGCAACTGCTAACAGCACAGTACTGTCTTTAGTACGTGTTCACTCTGATCTTTTGCATCAGCTAGATCTAATCTCATGTACTATAAAGTTTTTTGCTTAGTCTGTGTATGACTGCTACCTGTACTGATTTACTACCTGTGCTCCATGGGATAGTAGATGAACCCCTTCTTTATTGACCAAGAAATAGGAACAATTGTCTTTTTTCTTGTCTAAAGCAAAACTCTGCTGGTCAGTTGTCCTGTCAGGCAAAAAACAAGCGTGAATTGTTTTTTGAATGTTAACTAGTGTGAAATTATGTCTTTTAACTTCAGGAGTCAGCTGGATATTAACAATAAGAAGAGTGTAGCCGATTCTATTCGTGATGAATATGGTTTTCTTCAAAAGAAGTATCCCTCCCTAGCCAATCGAAATGGAACTAAATATCTTGCTAGAACACTGAACAGGTATTATATTAAAAAAACCAAACAACAAACAATTGTGTGTGCTTTTCAAGGTATGTTGAAATGTAGATTGATATATGATATATGTAATCATTTATATTTACCTTTCCTTTTTACTTTGGTGTTGTACAGTGAAACAATAAGGAAAGCTCTGTTTGGTTCCAAATTCAATTTCTGAATTTACTGTAATTTCCCTGAGCAAATGTTTTCCTTTGTTGGTTATTTTCTGTCTCATCTCTCTTTTGATGGAGATGATAACACTGAAATTCCCTCCCTCTCACAAAGGTCTGTTTTTTATTTTTAGACTACTCATGCATCATATCAGGGACTGCTTGCCAGAACTGAAAACCAGAATCAATGTTTTAGCTGCTCAGTACCAGTCTCTGCTTAACAGCTATGGGGAACCTGTTGAGGACAAAAGTGCCACTTTATTGCAACTTATTACCAAATTTGCTACAGAATATTGCAATACTATTGAAGGAACAGCAAAATACATAGAGACTTCTGAGCTGTGAGTAATAAATGGTTTTCTGGAATTTTGACTGTGTTTAGATCGAGCCTGTAACTCTTGCTGACTTACACTGGCAGTAATAGTACACTGGAGTATAATGTAGTTAAAAAAAAAAAAAATATATATATATATATATATATATATCTATCTATATATATATATATATATATATATATTTAATATATATATATATATATATATATAGTTTGAATGTAAGTAATTGTAAAAAAAGTTCATAATGAGAGCTTTTTTTGTTCTTTACTAATTTCATTTACTTTGCTGTTTCAGATGTGGTGGAGCCAGAATCTGTTACATCTTTCATGAGACCTTCGGACGAACCTTAGAATCTGTTGACCCTTTAGGTGGCCTTAACACAATTGATATCCTGACTGCCATTAGAAATGCTACTGTGAGTGTTACTCTGTAGTTCTAAGTGCTGTTCCTGTATATATTGGATTCAAAATAAGGTCTCAACTAATTCATGCTGCTTCAGGGCTTAACAACAACTGAATGAGTTTATGTGAATACGTTGAATCCTCCTTTTTGTTATTTCAAGAGAAAAGTACAACATTCAGATTTGCAGCCTTTATCAGATATGGAATAAGTTTAAGAGAAGTGCTTGCGTGTTTCCGTTGTGAATAGGCTGAAATTAAGCTTAGGCCCAACTTTGGCAACCCTGTACTGTTACGTGTATGAGAAAGTGTGATGAAGGACTGCTTATGCACTTGTTTTGCATGAAGCACTTCTGTGTTAGCTATGAAGACTCAGTGTGTGATCTGCAGGCTAGGACATGTTCAGATATTTTCATTTTCTATAAAGGATGTGACTCTTTAGTAGTTTAGTATTTACATGATTGGTTTTGTTGTCAATGTGGGAATCGATGTTGCTAAGAATTCACTGTAAGTTTACTTTTAAATGTTGCAGTACAAAGAATGTTCACTTCTTAGAACTTGACTGAACAAACAAGTCAGCTTTTATATTGCGTTTTGATTGGTGCAGTCAGACGGATGTGTTTTGTGGTCAGTAATTATTTAGACTTGGAATACATCAGATACTTGCAGCAATGAAATGTGTGCATGCTGCTGTCCTTCTGTAAATCTAACACAGGATTTAGTGGCTGATAAATTGTATTGATCTGCAAGGTCAGCGTTTGGGATAATTTAATTTATGACACAGTGACACTGCACCCAAGTATATTTAAAAGCAAACCCAGCTGTCATCCAGTGAGAATTGTATGGCCCCTAAACTGTGCTACTTCTCCTGTCTGCTGAAAATTAGGAAGAGAATGTTTTAGTCTTTGTTATAAATTTTATTTAAACTTGGATCCATAAACCTGAAAATAATTATAAGATCAGGTAGAAATGCTCAAGATTTGACAAGGGTGCTGGTTAATCATTATTTAACACTAAATCAGTCTTACAGGCATTTTCTATATGTCTTTAGTCTGTAAACCTTTTTTTGTTTCAGTATTCTTATAACAGGTATTACTCTTACATTGGCAAGGCCTGTTCTGAGTGTTCTGGGTGTGAACACCGTGACCTGATTTGTTATGGGCTTCACCAGAAACTACTGAATATAAATACCTCGTTTTAACATACAATTTCACAACTTTTACCATCCTTTTAAACTAGGGTCCCCGTCCTGCCTTGTTTGTTCCTGAAGTTTCATTTGAATTGCTGGTTAAAAGGCAAATCAAACGTTTAGAAGAGCCCAGCCTTCGCTGTGTGGAGCTGGTTCATGAAGAAATGCAAAGAATTATACAACATTGTAGTAATTACAGTACACAGGTAAAAATAACGTGTTTGAATTATGTTCTAAATTATTGGGCATTTCCCACTCTTCTTTCCCTCCTCTCCCCATCCCCCAACCCCCAAAAAACCCCAATGTCTTATCAGTAAATGTTTGTTTTTAGGAGTTGCTGAGGTTTCCCAAGTTACACGATGCCATAGTTGAAGTTGTAACCTGTCTTCTGCGTAGAAGGCTTCCTGTCACAAATGAAATGGTAATTTTTCATGTTTTATAATGTTGCTGGAAAAAGTGTTTTCTGGACTTTTCCTTGATGCTTCTATCTGCTTTGTAATGTCTGGAACCCAAATTTTTGAAAGAATCACAACTCATAATGGTGAACTATTTAATAGCTACATTGTTTGAAGCTTGTAGTACAGAAGAAGATAGATAAAAAACAAAAGGATCATGGTAGGGTTGTGTTTCATTTTTTTCAAGAAGGTCAAGGTAAAGCGTTGTTTTCACTTTTAATGGCTTTTGGCAAATGAGAGCTGATCATTAAATTTCTGATATGCTGCTTGTTGGAGATCAAGCATACACACTTGTACAAAGTATCTTTATGTGAAAAGCAAACAAAACTTTTATGTGCAAGTAGTGCAGTGTTTCTCACTGTGGCTTGTGACTATGTTGTTTACACTTCTTAAATTGCCGAGTTTATTTATTTCTTGCTGAAGGATGGTTAGCTTAATAAAGCTAACAAGTTAAACTGATACATATTTCAAGAAAAGCTGAATATCTGAGTGTGTTGCAGTGATAGACTGAATTCCTTTCTTGCTTTCTTCAAGGTCAGAACTTCGTGTCTTTGGGGCAGTAAGAACAATCTTTGGTTAGGGACAGTTACAATGTATTGTACTCCAGGCAATTAGAATATCAGTGTAAGTCATTTTTCTTTGCTACCACTAGACTCACTGAATTTCTGTGAATATCATTTCATTGCAGGTTCACAATTTAGTGGCTATTGAGTTAGCCTATATCAATACCAAACATCCAGATTTTGCTGATGCCTGTGGGTTAATGAATAACAACATAGAGGTAAGAAAATACATTTTCATCAAAAATAAGTCCAATATGCTTAGTGAAAAGTGGATAAGTTGAAGGATTTTCTATGATCACAGGTTACATCTTGCTCCAATCTGTCTTATCTTTTGACTTTTCAAATGAGAATCTAAATAACTAGTGGCAGAACAGACTTGTCAATTTTTCTATGAAGCATAGTTGAATGTTTTGAAGTATGGAGGTTTGATTATTACAATGGAGTGTACACTTTGTGATCAGCTGATGTATTAGATTTATACTGCATGTTATGTTCAGAACCAGTGGTTGATATTTTACTGAAAACAGTTCTGCTTCTGTGTCTTTCTAAAAATAAGATAGGCATCAGAGAAGTGGCTATTAAATGAAATGTTTGGAAGAGAGACTTTAAAGAAATATAGTTTTACAATTTCTGTAGCCTTTCTGTTTTGCACGCTCAATTTTGATAGGTAATCTCTGTTGCTATCATAATCCTATAGAAGCAGTTGCTGTACAAGTGTGGTAGATGGAATTCTTTCCCAAAGTCCTATTTTCATTGCAGTATTTCATCCATCTGCATGAGAGCTTGCTAATATTCTTGTGTTCACTTGTTAATCCAACACATTTTTTTTAAATGCTTATATTGTCATTTCTGATGGGTGGTTCTAACCTCTTGCTTTCTATTATATATTTTGTATTGACTGGTTATGCAATTGATTGAAGAGCAGTCTACCAAGGTAAATTCTAGTTCAGGTACAGTGTCTGCACAAACTGCTGTGAGTATGAGAATTAGGACTCTGTCAAGTTGAACATATGAAATTATTGTTCTATTGTGTGTTAGCTAAATTAGTTCTTTTTCCAACATCTTCCTGAACAGGACGTTGAACGTTTTGAAGAAACAGAGCATGTAAAACATCTTATCTTTATTCAGTGGAGAATCAATTACTAATTTCAAGAAAAATCAGATTTTAGTTTGATCTGATCGCTTCAAATTCTGTTTTGTTGTGAAGTCAATGTTTCCTTTTTGGCTAATCAGAGTAAACTATGCTGGATGTGAAATTAAATCCTTCCAGCTAATTTTGAAGATTTAATGCTTACTGAAGGTCGTAGGGAATCTATGCTGAGCCAAACCACTTAGCTTTGATGCTGTTTTTTAAAGGCTCTGGTCTTGATTATGAAGAGTGTTGCAAAAAGTTTTGCAGAAGCTTTTTATGTTGAAAATTTACTTTTGATCTGATAATTGAAGTGGTTTTATCCAAACTGAGGCTTTTATAGGATCGTAGTATAGTTACAAAGCACTAGCTGAAATTCAAGTATCAGTGTTTGTTTGTCTTTAAAATTTGAAGTCATCTGTAACATATGAATGTTGGATGTGTATTGAGACAGAGCGATGCATAATTGAAGTCTTGCTGGATTATTTTTAAAGGAACAACGGCGTAACAGGTTAGCACGGGAACTGCCTTCTTCTGTGCCACGAGACAAGGTGAGTAAATGTTGATTTTTTTTTTTTTTTTTTTTTTTGTTTATTTTCAGTGTAATGCATTCTCCTTTGATCTAATCTAAATGCTGGAAGCTTTGATGTGCAGCCCTAGTAACACGCTGGGAAGCTTCCAAGTATTGACTTTTTTTCTTTTGATTTCTTGAGATTGAAATAGAATGCTCTTTCTTCTTCCAAAGATGCAGATTTTTGGGTTTTAAATCAAGGGTTTCTGAGGACTTACCTATAAATCTATATTAATATTACAAACATTACTTGAATGTCATTTCAGATGAGGCCTCATGTTTGCAGATAGAAAATGTTTGCAGATAGTAAAGATGAAGTCAGAACATGAATGCTTATATTTAAGGCTGTGACATTGATACCAAAAGATAAACAACTGATTTAAAATATTTATTGTGCCAGCATAGTGACCTGTTTTTTAAAGTCACTCTTAAGACTGCAATTTTAGTGCAGCCTTATTTTCTTTGGGAGCAGATAGAGGAGATAAAGTTGTTAGTGGATTGTCATAATCCAGTTGTGTACAATCTTTGGAGCTTGGATACCAAGCATCATGAAAATGTTGCCTTGTGGAAATAGGTCTGACAATCAGATAGGATTTCAGACAGTCGTGCATTTAGTATTATGTGAAGGATTTCACATTTGAATGCACAGAATATGGTTTAAGCTTATGTTTATAATAAGTGTTAGTGGAGCAGATAGAAATCGATTCTTTAAGTTCCTTAGCTTAATAAGTATGATGAAAGTCTCAGAGCAGACTTCAATATTACTGTCTCTAGTCTGTAGAAGGCAGCTGTGATGGATTAACCAAGAAGGTTAAGGCAGCTGTCTAGAAATTGCTTTCAGTAGTGTTTGTTCTTCTTTTAGTTGACTTCATATTTAAATTATCAGGGTAGGAGCTGAAATGAAATTGAAGAACAAGATAAAGCAGAAGTCCCTTACCTGTCTTGAACATGCTTTTTTCTCCATTTACATTACTGTTTTCTTTTCTGGATTATTAAAAAAAAACCCAACACATAAATATATATATTAGAAGCTAAAAGTGCATGAATGTGCTAGGTAGATTTGGTGGTCTTCAGTTGAATTTTTTTTTTCCCCTGCATTTTTTTTTTTACCTTCTTTAGTCTACTAAAGCTCCAGGTGCATTGCCACCTGCTTCCCAGGAGACTGTTACTGCTGCTTCTGCTGAGGCTGATGGCAAGGTCTGTCTTGATTTTTCCTATAAGCACTGCATGCCAATTGATGTTGTGGTGCACTTCAGGTACTCCAGGAAGCAGTCTGTGTTTAGTTCTCTGTCCCTAATAACAAGATGGGTGTAGACTACATTACATTTCACGACTTTAGTATGCACAGCGGTGGGTAAAGATGTGCAACTAGTTGGCAAAGCCACTGCTTTCTGTTTAAACTCTTGGTTGTAATATGTTGTTGTCAATTGCTTGTTTGGTGCAATGGTACTGTAATCCAAGTTTTTCAGCATGGTTGTTAAACTGCATGTTTTTGATGTGTTGACAGTTGAAGAAGAACAGAAGATAAACTAAAAATGTGAGTTTCCTGCTTTCTGCAGGGAATCCTTACAGGCTTTGTTAAAACTTGAGCCCCCTTGTCTGACTTTAACTGTTCACTTCTATGCGTGAAATGTATTCTGCAGTGGCTTTTTGCACTTCAGACCTGTTGCCATGTAAAATAACAGCTAAGTGCTGTAAAGACTTCTTTGCTAATTGCTTTCATTGGAGTCACAGAAGATGGAGTGTCACAAATTTGTGTAGTAGGAGTAACTAAGGAGACTCAGGCTTTCTGCTTTACTGTGTATTTATGTTCTGCTTCTAGTGCATAGCTGTCATTTCTGTCCTCAGCAAAGCGGTTAAGTCAAAATCTAGACATTAGTAGAACTTTAACTATGATTTTGGTCAAAGTTTTATTGGTTCTGATATGCTGCAAACAACTAAAAATAAATTGGGATCTGTAATGAAGTTAGTGTTGTGACTGCAGAAGTTGCAGGAAACTGCCAAATTTGGTTTGTGTTTCCCACAAAGCTTCTTCTTTATTAAGTGGTGTATACTCTGGTGCTCTGTTTCTTATGAAAGAATGTAGCTTTCTGAAACTGCTTTGGAGATAAAGCATGCTCTACAGTAATACTGGATGGGAGAGGTATAGGGATTTTTGCCACTTTAAATAGCTGTTTTAAAATCAGAAAAAAAGTAATGGAGCTTTCCTTATCAATGGCCATCTGTTATTAATGGAGGTTCATTTGAATTCTTATAATCTATTTTGTATTTCTCTGAAGAGCAGTGCAATTTTATTAAGACTACTTATGTGCACGTTTCAGTTGGGTTTCTTCCTCATGTGTACTTCCTTTGCCATTCCCTCACTCTTCAGACCCAAGATCAGCCTGTAGGGGTGGTTTAGTTATAAACACAATAAATGGTTCTACCTCAACTCCTCCTATTTCTGAAGGAAATTGTAAGTAGTAGGTTCAGAGCCTTTAGTGACCAGCACTGAGATTACCTTGGTTTTTTTACTGTATGAAGTAAATAGAAAAGCTGCTAGGCTTATGGGAAGGTGCAAAACAAAAATTAACACTGTCCCACATGAAAATATTTTTTTTTCTTTTAATACTGATCTAATGTGTACAATCTACTAATATTTTTCTCCCATGTTTTCTAATCCGTAAGAACTGAGTATTACATCCTCTTCTCAGAAGAAAAAAGTCATTCTTTCCCTGGAAACTTTACTTCCCAGACAGTGCTATCTTTGCTTCCAGAAGATGGAGATTTTTCTTTTATTTGTTTGGTACCAAAAAGCTTTCTGTAACATGAGATCTGGCCACACAAATACATTCATAGCTTTGGTACCTGGAAACATAAGCATGCATATATTTCATTTATTTCATGAGCTGTTACTGTAAAGAACTTTGGTTTCTATACAAAGACTTCAAATACACTGAGATCTTTCAAGACCTTGTGGTGAATCTTGAAACTTAATATGTGTTTTCTGAATGATCCTGATAGTGTAGGCTACATTACTCTAAGGATACGTGGTAAAAGCCAATAGATTTAGGAAGACTGTGTTTCAGCAGTGATCTGTAAATGGTGAAGCTTATTTGTGCAAGAGATTTCATACCATTTTTAGGAAGAATGCGAGTTTAAAAAGTCTTTCATTTTAGGGATATTTTACTCTCATTAATGGATTGAAAGTATCCTTCTAATTGGTCTCCCACAGGCAAAACAAAAGTGGGGGCTGAGAAGAGCAGAATATGGAAATAAAAATACACACATGAAAATCTTTTATTGAGTCTTTCTTACCAATAGCTTACTAATAACAAATTTGATCTTGTTTGTAGAGTTCAAGTTTTAACTCTGACGTTTTTCTCTGATGTGTTGTTTGTGCAGGCTGCTGCTGGAGCAGGAGATGTATCTCAGGAGTCTGGAACGGGCAACTGGAGAGGAATGCTGAAAACCTCAAAAGCAGAGGAGGGATCAGCAGAGGAAAAACCAAAACCTGCTGCAGCTCTTCCTGCTAGTCCTCAAAAAGGACATGCTGTAAACCTATTAGATGTGGTGAGTGTGATGGAAAGATGCATACTTCCTCTTTGCAGTTAAGGCTCGGGAAGTAAAATATATGAATTCTCTATGTTGTGACTTTGCTACTAATATATATCTTCATGAATAATGGCCACTATAGAAAAAGGGAGCTCTGGCCTCTCTCTTTTCCCTTTGTTAACCTTTCTAGTTTCAGCCTACAATTTGGGATAATTGGCTTTCTTTCACAGAAATTTCAATTTCTATGAAGTAAAATCCTTATCTAGATCGCTTCTAAAACAGAAGCAAATCTCAGCTCGTCTCAATTCAACTGCCTGTTCATTTTTGCTGAAGTTGACATTTTTCATACCAGAGGAAAATTTAATGATTTAAATTAAAAACAAAAACAAAACAAAACAAAAACAAAAAAACAACAACAACAGGAAAAAAAAAAAAAAAACAGATGAAGATTCTTAAAGTCTTGGCCGAACTGACTTCCTTTCGTGAGCTTTAAAAACTAAATTGGTTGGTGCCATCTGACCTTTCAGTTTCAGAGATCTGGATTTTGATGTCTCTAGGTCAATAGCAGAGTAGTGTTGCAAGACAGATGACGTGTATCAAATTATCAGACTAAAAGAGCAATAGTTTGTTTTGGTCTCCCCCAGTGTAAGTTTTATTTATCTATACAAATAAGCAGAATGTAACTTGAGGTATCTTTTTTTTTTTTTTTTTACATAGCCTGTACCTGTTGCACGCAAACTTTCTGCCCGTGAGCAGCGAGATTGTGAAGTGATTGAACGACTCATTAAATCTTATTTCCTTATTGTCAGAAAGAATATTCAGGACAGGTAAAACATAACCTAGATGTGTTTAAACCATACAAATGTTGTGGTATTTCAAGCATCGTATAATAATCTTGCTTTTCTATAAAACTCACTCCTCACAGCATTAAGAAGGCTGAAGTAGTACTTGGTTTTTTTCTAACAGTTTTAATTATCCGTTACACTGATGTATGAGGTTCAGTTAGTTCAATTTAGGAGGTGGCAGTTTTTCTAACGGATGATGAAGAATTCAGGTGGATGATTTTCAGCAAATAACTGGAATGAACTCTGGGTGTTATGTAGCAGTGGCAGAACTTAGCTTTGATGTCCTTTTTGTTTCAAATAGGGACTGCTGTGGCT
Organism: Tetrao urogallus; assembly: GCF_951394365.1. NCBI lineage: Eukaryota > Metazoa > Chordata > Aves > Galliformes > Phasianidae > Tetrao > Tetrao urogallus. The sequence goes on from NC_136813.1 coordinate 135,547,291, forward strand.
AACCCTTTACATTCTTTGCAGTAAATATGCAGCAAAAATGCTATGCCAAGTATTGCAAATTTGATGCATTAAAACATCCTGACCTACTTCAGAAATATTTTTAAGAAATGTTTTAAACACTGTACTCATGTCCATCCCACATTGCACTTGCAAAGCAGATTCATTCTCTTATTTGGAAGATTCAGAGCTATGCTGGGATAGATACCAGAGTTTTGCTTTCACTCTTAGCCAGGCGACTCCCAAAATATTTTAGATTTCTTAAGTTCTTCTTTTAGTAGAATTTCAAATGCATCGGCTTGAAAAGAGGATGCAAAATTAATTATTTTACTATTAATAGACCTATGTAGTCTCATCATGATTTCCCAGAAGTCACTCCACAGCTGAGCAGTAAAGAGCCTAAAAGCAGTAGAGCATAATGGGGAAAATTCCCAACCGAATGTGGGAGTATGATTCCAATGATGTATGATTGGATTTAGCAGTGTGGGCACGTGAGATCATGTGGAATTACTGCTCAGTGAGTCATTACTGACTGTATATGTCAGATCCCAGACTATTCTAGTTGTAAAATATTACTTACAGTGTTGCATCAACACTGTTTGTTTAAACTGATATTTTTTTATTTATCAATTGGGAAGGACAGTTGATATTTTCATTGTCAGCTGCTGCTATTCTGATGAAATAACCCAAGGGGCAGTAATTTGACTTTTGATCCTCCATTTATATCCTTAGATTCTTGCACTGTTCTAGTGTAGTGATTTTACTTCCACCTTTTCAGAAAAGTACTCCTACACATACCTTAAGACCCCAGGAAGATCAGGTGCCAGTAGTTTCAGTACTTCTATTTATTTTTTTCCCAGGAATTTTAGCAGCATGGAAATCCAGAGCTAAAACCATGGTTTCATTGGGGGGTATTGTAGCCCAACATAGAACTGAAACATGTTGCTTTACAGATTCTGTACCCTTTTCCTGAAGGATTGTTCTTGAATTGCATTGATTGCTTGCTTCCATTCTAAATAACACATTTTGCACACTTCAAATCCATTTGCTGTTGTAAATTGCCCTTATGCTGTGTTGTCTGGTATTTGAACAGGGATCCTGCAGTCAGTGTTGGATTAAGATCAGATATATCAATCCTTTCCTTGACTCTTTCCTTTTGCGTTTCCACGTAAGGTTGATTCTAGGGTGACATAGCCTTTTTGTCATGCCTAGCATAGTGGAGATTTGGTTTCTGGTCCTTTGTGGGGAAAAAAAGTAACTTATTTTTCATGTACTTCCTACACTATATATTTATATACAATACAGCCATCTCATGTGGAAGACATGAGATGTTTAAATTGCACAGGATACTTTACTGGAGATAGTAAGCTTTTATATATGTCAGTGGTAGATTCATGGTAGTTTGAGCCAAGGTTCTGTCGCTGCTTGCTTATGTTGTGAATTCTTTGATGTAGGCCTGGTTTTATTATGTCCTGAAGAAACAATCTTTATGTGCTTGCAGTGTGCCAAAGGCAGTGATGCATTTTCTGGTGAACCACGTGAAAGACACTCTTCAGAGTGAGCTGGTGGGCCAGCTGTACAAATCCTTGCTGTTGGATGACCTTCTGACGGAATCTGAAGACATGGCGCAGCGCAGAAAAGAGGCAGCTGACATGCTAAAGGTATTTTAAAAAGAAAAAAAAGACAGAAAAAGGTCAGGGCCTTATGGGAATAGTTGATGAAGCTGAAGCCATGTAAATGTAATGGTAGATTTTGTTCCTGATCACTTGCTCTTATTTAACTTTCTCTATTGTGATCAGTAGTTCTTTTCTGGGAAATTGATTACAGTCTTTTAACTATTGTTCCCATCTTCACACAGTCTACAGGCCAGTGGCTAGTGGATCTAGAGTTCCATATAGTATAAGCAGAGGAAATGTTGAGACTCAGTTATCATGACCACCGTGTATGTCTGTATCAATGAATTTGGGACATACTGGTGTTTAAAAAAACCTCCTCATCTCTTCATTATATAAGTTATGTGATGTATTAGTCTGCTACAGCTGAAATGCTCCTTAGGACTGACCTATTTAGAAAAGAATGCCTCTCAGATAACAGTGCAGCTTCACTAAAGTAGCAAGAAGTGTTTCTCTCTTGTGAACAGCACAATCTGTTCAAACAGTGCACATTTGAGAGATCAGATGCCCTGAGATACTGCTTACCCAAGATGCCTGTAGCAAGTTTAGTCTTTGCAACTGTATGATAAAAGTACTTGAATGAGGAGGGAAAGTGTCTTAACTGTAAGCTTCATTGGACCAAAATTATGATCAGTATTAGTTGGTATTCTGAGCGTAAACCAAAACAGTTTAAATTTCTGAAGTTCAGCAGGCTAGACTGTAGAGACTGCACCAAAATACAGAAGTAATAGAAGTGCAGTTTCCCCCTCTGTTTTATGGGGGATATTCAAAGCATTAAAATTGTGTATGGTGAAAAGATCTGTTCTTCTTGAGAATTTATGTATTTATACAGATATGAATCATAAGGTAAGCATGTTACTGGGAACACTTGAGCATCTTAATGTTGCTCAGAACGGCAGTGAGTTCTTTTCACTTATAACCAGAAATGCAGTTTTAAAATAACTCAATTCTCTTATCTATAGAGAGACAATTTAGTTATACCTTTGCTAAAATCTTAGCACTATCTTCTGTTTCGTAGTAGTTCTCACTTGCATGATCTTTGCAGATGCGAGGTTCCATAGTTGCTTATCAGTGTCCTTCCAGGTTATCACCACTAATGAAAACGACTGGCTTCGATTTAAATACTAACATCACGCTTTCTGACTGCCATCCTTGCTTCCTTCAGAAATCTCTTCAGAAATACCAATTAACATCGGTGTTTTTGTTTCTCCATGCACAGGCCTTGCAGCGAGCCAGTCAAATCATTGCAGAGATTCGGGAGACACATCTTTGGTGAAGACGGTACCAGCCACGCTATTTATATGCGTTGGAGGTTACACTGACTTCAGAATTGCTAGGCATGGTATACGGAGTAGAATTTTTATTTATGAACTCTTATCTGTGTACTGCAACTGTGTAAATCTGCTCATGTAAAGACAGTTGGTTTGATTTGCAAACAGAAAAATACGCTGTATTTTGCAAAATAAGTCGTATTTAATCCACATAATAAATGGCTCTAAATGTTTCCTTACCAGCTTTCTGGTGCAAATTAAAGCAGACCAAGTCTACTGTCTCAGTGACAGGCTCATTTGAACTTGGGGAAAAACACTGAAGTTCCAGTGCCTGACTTGCTAAACAGGTTGCCTGTGGTTAAGATGGACAGTGTAGTCTTGTGGCATAGTTTTAAGCTGCTTTTACAATAGAAGTTTAAATACTGTGAAGAGGAGAGAGCACCAAGTATTTTCTTTCATGACTATATTGCATGCACTATGACAGATGGAGGTGTCAATTTTATAGCACAGTAGAGATGTCTACCGTATTGCTACGTGTGTGTCCCCATTTCTTTCCGAATGTTAAAAACTGCAGACAAAATTCTGAACTTCATTTAGTGGAGGAGTATCATGTAGGATGAATCAGCCTGGAGCTTGCAAACAAGTAACGGCCTACTGACAAGTGGCTGCCAAGTTGTTGATGTGCACTGGAGCTTGCATAAAAATGCTGGGGGTTACAATCAGGTACAAGAACACCTTCCCCTTTCTTCCCCTTGGGACCAAGGCCCTGGACCATCCAATAGTAAATTTGTTCTGGCACAACTGAAAATAAAATAAAATAAAATAAAAATGGATTTCAAAACTGTTACGGGATAGCAAGTGTTTTTTTCAAAAACAGATAAAGTTGGCCAGGGAGAAGGGGATCCCCACAACTTACTACCAAACTTTGGAAGATAGGACAGTATGAAAGAAAGCCTGCGAGATTGGAATATTTATACTAGAGATCACAGTTACTTGTAAGGAAAATTGTACTGTTAGTAGTTTTTTTTTTTTTTCTTTTTCTTTTTTTAAGGACAATCACATCAGGAAACCTTAAGTTGGTAGTTATTTTCTTCTGATTGTAATTCATGCAGTCAAACACTGTTCACGCTAACCTTTAAAGGATAAGCATTTTAATTTTTATGAATAAAAAAATTATTTAAATTCCAGCCAGCACACTTGCATGTACTTTTCAAACAGATCTACTTTTTTGTATACAGTAAAAAATGTGTACTGTGGTTGCTGATATTTTATCTTTAACATGACTTGCATTTGAAAAATGAGAGACAGCTGTTAACAGCCATGGTCTTCTTTTAGGATGTTGGGCCAGTACCGTGAGGTTTTTATTCCTCTCTTCAGTTCCTCTCTCATTTCATCAATTAACAGAAACTGAACTCCTGCTGTAAGCTGCTAAAAATTAAAAATTAAAAAACTGTTAAGGTCTCAGTTTCTGACAAGATCTGTTTTAAAAATTTATTCTTTCACATAATAATTTTGAGTTTGGCACCACTATAAACACAAGGAGTTAAGTCTCACGTGCAATTCTTGTTATTTTATGTGTTATCTGAAGTAGTTCACACAGGACATAGAAATGTAATCTGTATTTTTAAACAGCTTAAAAAGTCACAATGTTTATGTTACGTATAATGAATATAAAGGAAGTAATTGTAACTTATCACTTCTTATTCAGGGATGGTAGTTCTCAGATGTAAGAAATGCAAGTGTAATGAAGTGCGAGCCACTTCTCAAGTGAATTTTAGCCAACAGTGAAAGCTTTTAAGAATTTGGTCAAAAGCATTACATTTGTGGTTGGAATTCCCCTGGCATCTCCTTCCCTTGTACTTTTGGCATCTAAGAAATGTTTTCAACAAAATAGAACTGTCCCTAAGTGAACCTATGTTTTAACTCCCAAATGTCAATCAGCAGTCTGTTGTCAAGGGATATTCTGAATTACAAAGTTTTCAAGTGCTACATAAAGCAGATAAGTTCTATTTATTTAAGAATGTCTTGCAAGTGATAACTGGCTCTGTAATGAATGTCATGTGAAGTCTCCAAAGTGTTTATCTGTGGCTTTTTTTTTGAAATGTTAATTTTTTAAATTTTTTTGGCTTTATAAACATTTTTAATTTGGTAATGTTTGAGTGCCAAGAAATGAACTTGTCAACCTCAGTGCAAATCTTGAAAAATCCATGCTGTACCAGCCCTGTTATTAAATAAACAGATACTATACAAAATGAATGATCCCAGAAATAAAGTTTTGAACTCACTTTTAGTTCAGGTGGCAGGACTGTATATCCTTACAGGTTTGGGGGATAGCTAAGAATGCTTTTACAGCCTTAAGTTTGCAGTTGCCCTCCTGCAATTCATCATCTTTATTTCTTATAACAGTTGCTGCAGTTATGTAAGTAATAGGGTTGATAGGCAACTGGTTGCCATTAATTGTTTTATGGATTGTCTGAAACAGAACTAAGTGCTATTGTTGCTGCCACCCTTAGAAGAAATACTGGGCAGCTGGTGAGAAGTCTCACTAGATTAGATGATGCATCTCTTACAGTCAACCTCAATTAATTTAAACCTGAAATATTTCTGTCAGCAATGATCAACTTTCAGTTTAATTAAAAAACAAACAAACAAACAAACTTCTATCCTGTGAAGCAATCACAGAGAGAACAACTTCTGTAGCCAAGTTTAGACTAGTAAATGTTTGACATTTAATACCTGACCTGTGTGTGGTAGTACTGTAAATAAAACACAGTATCTGTGTGAAAAGTTTGTCAATAAATTTTGTGAGTCTTTTAGTAGTCAGTTTCGAACTTCACTTGGTGGGTAAGGGGAGTGTCTGTCTGCTTCAAACTGTATTCTGAAGTAAAATGCATCAAAACTGAAGTGAAACTCATCTTTAACCTCTGTGGTATGGAGGACTAAATATGAGAGATGCTAAATTGGACACCCTGCAAACTCAGGTCCCCGCTTTATGGAACTGCAGCAGGGGAAAAAACTTATCAGTCTGCTTCTGTTTCAAAATTGCATAATTTTGTGTATTTTTTTTTCCCTTCAATTAAATCCTTCAGTTATGCAAGCAGACTAACAGTGTTTTCTGCAGATACTGAAGTTCTCAAATGCACGTTTTTTTAACTTGTTGCCAGTCAAATTCTGCATTTGGAGGTGAGAGAATTGGACGATTAATTCTTTGAAGTTAAAAAAGAGTAGACCAACTGTGTATTATGTCCAAATAGTTACATCTTTTAAACTGCTGAAGGTGTTTTTATGTTCAGATAGCTTCTTTTTTATTTGCTGCAGGCCCTCTCACCTCCTACCACCTTTACAAATAGAAGTGCTACGTGAAAGCAGCCACCACTTACTGCTGGCTGCCACAATATTCGAGTCCTTTGGTTTGTGCTGTCTCCTGCTGCTAAGCAGATGGTTGGTTTTTTTTTCTTTTCATGTTGTTGTTCTTTTTAAATCTCTGACCCAAAAATACTGCTTTTCTTCCTATACTTGCAAATCACACATTTGCACACGCAGTAAATACTTCATAGTCTATTTCCACTTGTTCATCTCTGAACGAGCTCTGTCTCTGAATGATCACCTGAACATACCTGATTTGAGTGTATTTTGGTATCTGAGGAATAAAAACAGCCCAAGAAAGAATACTGGGTTTTTAAGTTGTCTTTGATTCTTGGCCTAACTGTTGTAACACTCAGGTGTACAGGGTGTGTGTGAAATGTAGTGATTGCATCCAGCCACCTCTTAGAAAGAATCAGGGAAGGGTTTGGATTACTAGGAGCTGATTAGAAAGCACAGAATAAAGCTCTTGGAGTTGATGGATCTTATTATAAATCTTGTATACAGAGAATTTAACTTTTTCAATTTTGTATTTGTAAAAACAAATAAAATCCTTTTAATACTTGATGAAAGTGGGTGCTAATGCTTTAAAAAATAAATTGAAATTTGAGGATATATGAGGATCTGTGGATACAGAGGGGAAAAAAGCAGGAGGAGATTAGGTATGAAAAAATGACATAATCTACTCTGAGGAGTTTTATCTGCAAGCAGAAAGTAGCTGTTAACTCCTATTTGTGTTTATTTGGAGCTTAATATGGGTGTGCACTGGTGTATTTTGTTCTTGGGTGCAGGTTTTTGCATTGCTGCAATGCTTCTACCAAGTAAGGAACAAGATAAATACAAAAGCACACAAAGTAGATCTTCTAGGAAAGCAAGAACGGCTTAGTTTCTCTTGCTCTTCTATCATTTTCCCATCAGAACTGTGTTTGGTTTTTTTGATTTGTATTTTTAGGATAGCTCTGATCATAATTGCAGCACAGGGCAAAATTGCAAGAAAAGCAAACTGGTCTTGAAAACTGACAGGAGATGTAGGTTGTTTTTTTTTTTTTCTTTTCAAGGAAGGAATAACTTAAGTACTTTTTTTGTCTTCATATAGCTATAGAATATACACAATATTGTTATATACTGTTGTATATTACAGATAGTAAAATAACATATAGGACGTGGATATCTCAATAAGTAATTGGGATCTTAGACTGAAAATAACGCTATTAATTCCATGTAGTGAAGCACCACCATGTTACAGCTTAATCTGAAAAATAAGCCCTGGTGTATAAGCAGTAAGCCACCATAACTTGTTATTACTGAAATCTTGGTTGACAATGCAGATAAAACCACCACCAAGTTGATTAAGCAAAAGCAAAAACCACCACTCCCCTCCTCTCCTGCCCTGAAAGATAGAGAATATTAGGGGTCCTTGAGAAGTGTTAGAATTTCTTGTAGTTATTTCCCAATTCTTACGTATCAGATGGTTTTGAAGCAGCTGAAATACCATGACTTATTCCAACAGTGTAAGAGATGATGATTAAATACCACTATCTAGACAGCTGAGTTTAGGGTCGGTCTCCTTGCAGCTGCTGACTGTGAAACTGTAAGATGATACAGTTTGACAGACTAGGAAAGCATTTCCCCCAAGCAAGGATTAACTGAATCTTTGCAAACTACACTGCAGTCAGTGCCCAAAGCAATCACTTCATAAATCCAAGAGGATTTCACATTTGTTTACACTGGGGAAGGAAGGAAGGGTCCCTTCAGAAATGAACAAAAAAACAACACCGGAGTTTGAGCCAGTCTGCTAAATTACTGTAATTTGCAGTCAGTTATCCAGTTCTGTGTTATTTTAGTATCAACTTTTACTGCTAATATTTTTGGTAACCATGTGTAGCTTTGTGTTGTTTACGTTGCAGGACTGTGAACAATGTGGGACCAACATTATAAGCAACACCAATGCAGGAAGGGAAAAGTTTGAAGATAGCAAGGCTCTGTACAGATTTTAGGTGTGTAAGCAGTATCAGTGTCCAGCAGTGCAGGTGTTTTTTTCAGAACAATGAATAAAACACCACTGCCTTTAAATGTAATGTTCCATCTACTCCTTGAAGTATGTCCTCACCTCTGTGCTGGCCTTACAAGGGAATTGGGAAGCTGTGCTCCAAAATGTTAGCAAGGCCATAAGCACTAGAACAATTTTGTGTTCTGTAATGAAAAGGTGCTGCTTTTGCATGTTGCCCTGTCTGAAGGGCTGGATTTTAATTGCAAAAACACTTATCTATCTCCCCTCCTATTTCAAGAAGTGAATCAGTTCTGTATTACCACAATAAACCTGCAAAGCTCATATGCATTATGCTCCCATACATAACCAATAATAAACTTACTTATCAGGACTTAACTGTTTCACTTATTTATTGTGAATCTTCTGCAGCTTTTAACCAAACCTGTTAAGAAAAAAAAATACAAAAAACTGTTGATAGTAGGTTGTTTGTCCTTACCCACTTATCCTGATTTTCTATGTTAGGATGAAGTCAAAAGTCAACAGCAGCATTCATCTTGTTAGGAAAGGTTTCAAGTATCCCTTTGCACATCTTGCTGTGAATTGTTCTGTAGCATATCTGGTGACCATTGCCCTTCCCACCTACAATACAGTAGTTGGAAGAGAGTTTCCATCTTGGTTCCTTGAAATGGGTCTTTTCATCTTCTCATGCATATTCTTTTGTGAATGGTGCTTGAAATCTCTCTTCATCGGTGTAACTTCTAAGAGCTGCATGTGAGTTTTTCAGTTCTGTACTCCAGTGGTACCTGTTTCCAAAGCAATTTCAAACACTCCTTTTTGATATTTTAGATCTGTATCTTATACTTTAGTGGAGAGAGCACATCACATGAATCCGTACTCTTCATGGGCAACAGCTGATAACTGACAGCCACTGCATTAACTTAAAAAGGAGTAAGTTAAGAAAAAGCTCTGCTGTAACACATTATAATGCATAACCTTAGTGGAGTTAAAAAATCCAGTGTAGGTGTGCAACTGCTATAATATAGCATGCAGCTTTTTCTGCTATGTGCAATCTGTGGCCTATGTGAAGTGTGATCATTGTGAAGGAATGAGATGGACAGCATATGAGGAAAAAATCTGGTATGGATTTCTATCATTTTCTGGTTCAGTGATTCACTTCCAGAGCTAAAACATGAAATCATACATGTTTAGAATCTCAGCTGCCTTTATTTGAACTCTGTTGATGTATTCTGAAAACTGAAACTATGCTATTAGGCAGTTTGTGAGCTGCACAGTATAGAAACGTCTTCAATTACATTCTTCAAGCAACAGAGTTGAAGTGGTGTCTAATTTTAGGAAGATATTCTTCTTGTCACAATGTGAGCCATTTTATAATGTAGTAGTTTTTCTTTCCAATCCTAAGCAATGATACTCCATTCTTGAGAATATGCTGTCCAAGAATAAGAACAGTCTCAGGATTGGTTATACGAATCCCATTTACTGAAACTCCACCGTCTGTAATTTTCTGGTACCTTAAAAAAAAGAAACCAACAACAATGAGTAATTGCAAGAGGAAGATACCTGTTGCTGGTAAGTACTGAAAGATCAGTTAAGAGCTATTTCAGATGCTTCTTTGGTTTAATTTGTAACTGAATAAATTTTAAGTCTTGTACACATCCTCTCCTCCCGAGAGGGATAAAGGGAACGTAATCTGTTGCTGTCTCTTTCTCAGCTGTATATTTTACAGCTATGGTACATGACATTGCATTATCCTACACTTTCTCTTCAAAATGCAACAAGGCCTCCCCTCTCAGCCTGGTCACGTGGTTGGTGACCCTGCACATAGCAGGAGGATTGAAACTAGATGATCATTATAGTCCTTTTCAAGCCAAGACATTCTATGATTCTATAACATGCAGGTAACTTACACTTTACTATCTGTTTTAGTTATTCTGACCTCTTGTTAAAGTTAGCACACCACTTCCACCCGTTCAAGTGAGGTACTACTGAAGAGTGGGGCTGATAACATACCCACTAGGTCCATGTGGAATGGCATTTGCTTTGCGACACAGGTCAAGCAGAGTCATTCCAGGTTCAAGCATCAATTCAGCTGAAGGAGCCTGTCTAAAAAGTTCCTGTAACTCCTGGTCAGACATAGCTTCCAGTGCCTCCACACTGCTGTGATAAAGGGCTTTGGTGCACCTGTGAGAACAAAAATCATTCAGAATCAGTTCTAGTCTCATCTTTGGACAAAGCACAGTTCAACTGAAAAGATTCCCCTCCCCAATTTCTTCTGATGCTACGCACACAGTAACAAAAGAATTTAGGAGCTACCCTTCTAACTTTGAATTCATGGGTTTTTTTGGACTCCATTCTCTTGCAATTTTAATATAGTTTATGTATCTCTTAAGTCTAGAGCATTGCTATATATTTATCTTAATAGCAAAGTCTCAGCTAACTCCATTAAAACAGTCCCTGAAAAACCACACATAACTAAATTACCATCAGATATATCTGAAAGAGAATTGCTCAACAAAATGAACTTCACCTCTTAGCAGATTCCAGCCCCTCTCTGCCATGAACAAGTTTTGTTACTTCTGCAGCAAGTCGCTTCTGAGGGCCCCATTTTTCAGGCTCTCTGGCATGCATTTCCATTATGTGGTCAATCTCTTCAAGAGGAAGAAAGGTGAAGAGTTTCAGGTATCTGTGAGCAGGGAAAAAAAATTATTTTGTCTATAAAAACATTGTTACAGATTTCCTGTCCTTGTCATTCAAACTTCATTAACTGCACTAAAATGATTCTTATTTCTTTAAGAAATCCATATTATAGCTATTCTTTCAAACAACTCTTTGTTTTTGCCCACATACTTAAATTTAAAATCGTAACTCGTGTTTTATTTACCATTTTATTAAGGGTAATGCGTACAGAAATAAAACAGCTCCAAAAGCTTTTATGAAGTTTGTACTACAATCAGGAATTTACTTTTCTAATGAAGTGTATTTTATAGAACGTACTGCAATTGTGTGCCTGCTTGGGAGGTTCTAACTTATATCCTTAGTAGTTACACAGTATATTAATGCAAAGCCATGCAGCTATGCTGATCACCAGACAGAATTACGCTGTGCGTTGATGACTGTGTATCTTGCAGAAGATTATTTAGGATCATCAACAATTTAAAGGTGCATATCAGAAGTATACTCTTTACAACAAGGTTTATTTAAATGGGCATGCAGCTGTGTGGAATTCAGTGTATTAATGAAGGTACTTCCATGATTACAAAGTCTGAAAGCATTAAACATTTTGATGTTAAATATCCACACAACCTTTTTTCAGTCTGAAAAGTGCTGTTGATGCAGAACCTCCATATAGGAATCAAGCCAAGTTATGAGAGAAGTCTGTACTGCAGTTACACTATTAAACCTTAGCATGGGGTGCTGATTACTACTTGCTTTGAGAAGGCTCAAGCAATTAGCAATTTGACCAGGTATGTGAACTTTGATGGTTCTGTTTCGCCCCTCTGCCTTTGTTTTTACTTTCAACAATGACTTAAAATTGAATTCTGAAAACCTCTGCCTTGTAGATAAGCTTATATTGTCTGCCACGGACTTAAAAAAGTGTTGTTCTCTCCTCTTTAATTGTGCTACTGCTGCAGTGTAACTGTCTACTACGTGTATCTTTATGTAGGCCAGTGGTGTCCCAAGTGGAGTGCAATCAGCCCAAAAAATATGCAAGATGATCCACTACGTAGATATAAATACGTGTGCATGTACTGGAAGTACATCCACATGCAACAGTTACAGAGAACCATCAGGATGTAGTTTCATAAACAAAGCCAGGAAGACAAATGAAGAAAAACTACTTACTTCTCGACTATGTCATCTTGTTGTCTAACAAAAAACTGATACAGCTCAAATGGAGAAGTCTTATCTCTGTTTAGCCAAACTGCATTGCCAGCAGTCTTTCCCAGTTTATCTCCAGTAGTACTGGTAATAAGAGGCACAGTAATTCCAAACACATCTGTTCCTGTCATCCTGTGAGGATTAGAGAAGATGAAAAATCACATTTTGGTCATCGTTAAGAAAACTCAGGCATCCTGAAAGATACTATCCCTTAGCAGTTACACAGCTGTTAGCAAAGTAATTCAGAAGTGCTTTATGAAGAGTGCTTTAGGAAAAAAAAAAAAAGGACTTAGAAAAAAAATATTAAGTTCTTTGTGCAATGAAGTTTAAGTATGTAAAATAGCTTTGTGAGTAGCAGCACTAGCAAGTTAATGTGACCTGTATTTCTGTCTTCTGCTCTAAATAGTAACTGAGGCTGCCTGTGGGTTAGGATACTTATGCAGTTTTTTTTCCGTTCTGAGAGTCTTGTAAAGCACGCATGCAAGGCCAAACTTTGCCACCTACAACCAGCAGTGCCTCTGAATTATGCAAGACTGGCACCTAACTTGGGGATAAGCAAAGGTTCAGCAGCAGCTTTCACTGTGTTTCTGGGGGAAGCACTGCAGCCATCTCTAGGCACATACTACACCTTCACTTTGGTGCAATTACACCTTGATAGTATTTGGCAGCAGCAGATCTGTCTGCATGCTGTTATTCAAGATGTTTGAATCATGGAGTCATTAAGGTTGGAAAAGATATCTAAGATTGTCTAGGTTGACACCAACCCGTCCCCACCATGCCCACTGACCATGTCTCTCAGTGCCACATCCACACAGTTACTGAATACTTCAGGGACAATGATTCCACCACCTCCCTGGGCAGCCTGTGCCACTGCAGCACCACTCTCGCTGAGAAGAAATGTTTCCCAATATCCAACCTGTACCTCCTCTGGTACAACTTGAGGCCATTGCCGTCCTATCACTGCTCGCTGGGAGAAGAGGCCGACCCCCACCACACCACAACCTCCTTTCAGGCATTCATAGTGATGAAGCATCCCCTCAGCTCCTCTTCTCCAGACTGAACAATCTCAGTTCCCTCAGCTGCTCCCCACAAGCCGTGAACTCCATACCCCTTACAGCTTCACTGCCCTTTCGTGCACACGCTCCAGGGCACCAGTCTCTTTCTTGCACTGAAGGACCCAGAACTGAACACAGCACTCGAGATGCGGTCCCACAGTGCCGGGTACAGAGGGACGATCACCTCCCCGCTCCCGCTGGCTGCGCTATTTCTGATCCAACCCGGGATGCCGCCGGCTCTACCGCCCACCCGGACGACCCGCAGGTCCCCAAGCACGGCCACCGTCCACCGCAGCCCCGCCCCCACGTACTTGGTGACGAGCTCGTATCCGGACATGATGTTGCCCATCTGGTCGGCGCCGCCCAGCTGCACGCGGCAGCCGTGGTGCCGGTGGAGGTGCAAGAAGTCGTAGGCCTGCAGGGCGGGGTACAGGAACTCGGCCAGACTCATGCCCTCGGCGCTGCGCAGCCGCGCTTGGCAGGCCTGCCGGCTTAGCAACGTGCCCATGCGGAGACGGCCGCCGGCGCCGCATAGGAAGTCGAGCAGCGGCTCGCGGCCCAGCCACCACGCGTTGTCCAGGAGCTCCGCCCGGCCCAGGGGCCGCCCTCCGCCCGCCGCCCAGAACAGCGCGCGGTGGTTCTCCAGCAGCCGCCCCAGCCCCTCGCGCAGCCCCCGCGCGTGGGCCCGCACCTTCTCGGCCTCCAGCGGTTCCCGCGCGCGTTCGCGGCCGCTGGGGTCGCCCAGCCGCGCCGTCGCGCCGCCCACCACAGCCAGGACGGTGTGTCCGGCGCGCTGGAAGTGCAGCAGCGCCATGACGGCCGGCAGGTGCCCGACGTGCAGCGAGTCCGCCGTCGGGTCGAAACCGCAGTAAACGGCGACGGGCGGGCGGCCCGGCTCCAGCAGCGCTTCCAGCTGCTCGTCCGCGCCCTGCGCCGGGAACACCTCCTGGAAGAGGCCGCGCTCGCACTGTGCCGCCAGCAGCCCCTTGGCGCCGCGGGCCCGCTGCGGCCGCTCGTGGACGTGCCGCGTTCCCGGTGGCCGGGTCCGCCGCAGGGCGCCAAACAACTCCGCCGCGCGGCAACAGCGCCGCGACAGTGTGGGCGCCGCCATCTTGTGCGAGGCACGCCGCGATGCGGCGGGGCGGAGCCGGCGTGGGGAGGTGCCGCGTTACTGCCCGACCCGGCCGTCCGGAGAGGCTGTGGTGAATCACAGGATCGCGGAACGGCAGGGTTGGAAGGGGCTTCAAGGATCATGAAGCTCCAACCCCCGTGCCACATGCGGGGCCACCAGCCTCCACAGTTAATACGAGACCAGGCTGCCCAGCAGCCCGCGTGGGAGCGTTGTGTCTCCCACGATAGCGAAGAAAATGAGCGCAGAAATAACGATGCCTTGGTTCATCCTTCATTTTTCATTCAAGTTTCCTGTGATCATTGTTTATAAGCATTATTTTTCATTTCATTCAAAGGAACTCATATTTCTGGGAACAAGGACAAATGATACTTGTGGGCAAAAAAGACTTCATCATTTTCTGAAACTTCACGTATCATACTGATGAATGATTAGGATCCACAATCAGTCATTTTGAAATGGAGATCTGCATAAGTGTTCCCAAACATCCGTCAAAACGTAGAATCACACAGGAACTCTCACTGAAGATTTAACAGCTTATAGCAGTTAGATTGGGCTGTAAATAACTGGAGCTGCCATAAGAAAATTCTCTTTTTGCTCCTGTCCGTAAGTTGCCCTGGGCTATGATGGATATTCAAAAGGGGAAGCAAATTGTTTGTTTTCCAGGATGGCAGAGGTTGGTTTAAACCAGTGTGCAGTTGTGTGTGCAGAAGCTAATGCAGTTGTTGTGAGGTAGGAACTCATTAAATATTTAAAGAAATTTAAACAAAGAAAGTCTTGGTGCTGCATTTATCTCTCTGACTCATCTAACATGGGAATTTCCAATGCCCAGAAAGAAGTGATGCAAGAAGTAGCATGGAAAGATATTTAGTCTCCTAAGGCACTGGGGGCAGTTGTTTATCAGAGATCTGGGTCTGTGTGTTCTTGTGTTCGAATACATCCAGCAAACTTCTGTGGTGGTGTCTCAGAGCTTCCTGCTAGTCCCCCGTCTGTGACCTTATGTAAGCCCAGTTTCCACTTGTAGTCATGGGCAGAGGTCTTCATGTGTACTGGAGGCAGAAGTAGCTAGCACAGAGCTGAGACTGCTGTGTGGGCTCTGATGTTATTGGAGCCATTAGAAATGCAAGGCATCAAAGCTGGGTGGCTAGCTTAGACTACATTCTTTGATACACAGAGTGAGTTTCATGTGGTTTCCTACCTGTGGGAAATTTCTCTACATAATGACTGCTGTTGCAAATGTCTGTGTTTATGTTCTTAATTGATTGCTCCTCTTGACTGAACATGAGAGCTGTCACCTACTCCCATATTCAGGAGATCATGGTTTAATGGTGAAATGATCTCTGAAAACATATTACATTAACAAGAGTATTTGTCTTTATGGTGCTGTGAGTACATAAACAGCAAGTAGATCCATCTCCAGAGCTGGCAAGGTCATGGTACATATTCTATGTATTCACTTGTCACAGTGACTTACTCTCCTGTCTCAGCTAATGATAAAAGACAAAAGAGAAAGGAATCCACTGTAGATTCCAAGAGAAATAATTCTCTCCCAGCATACACACCTCATTTGTAACTATGATAATTCTGCATTTTTGCAGTCCTGAGAGAAACCTGAGTAATGCTGAACTTCATCACCATGCATAACCCTTGCAGTGACTGTATGAAACTGACTCAAAGGAGATGGCAAAAGTCATTTTGCTAAAGCGATATGGAGATAATTGTAGGTGATATTAGATACGGTTGAAAGCTATGTGCTGCAGTTCAAAGCTTGCTGTTCCTTTGTCCTGCTCTGAGGGTGTCTTTCCTAAAGCCATGTACTTTCCCTTGCGAGAGGTTTGCACACTCTTCACTTTTTCAGGCTGGGCCTTGTGTGCCACATTTGAGCTTGATTGACTGCCAAGGAAACACTACTTCTCACAGGAGTATGCATGGGAAAATTTGCTGCTCCCACAGTAGAAGGGAAGAGGATTTGATGACAGGTAGTGCTTACAAGCTATTCTTCAGGATCAGCAGGTAGGAAGGTCCTGGGGTAACAAACCAAGGCACATAGACTGTAAATGGAGCTTCATTTCCTTGAATGATGCACAGTTTCAGACAAATGAGGAAGGACCACCCTATCTTCCTGCCTCCCAGATCAGGCTCTGCTCTCTTGTCCACTACCACAGGGTCAACGTTACTTATAGCAGTTCTTCCCTCTTTTTGAAGACATGCTTTGCTGAAGGTGTGTACAGCTCCCTAGAAATCCAGGGTCTACATGCTTGTCTGTCTTGCCATCTAAATATCCTGGCAGTGACAGCTCAAACTTACAAGATTGTGGTAAGGACTTTATTTATAGTTATAATCAAAATCTTTGTCATCTAAGGACATTATTTTCCAATAGAAAAGTAATATACTATTTCAAGTAGTCAAACAAACGTTGCAGGAAATATAAGTTTGGGTTTATACTGGCCTTAAAGCATTTCATATCTTTGAGTCTACATGAACACGACTGTATTTAATGAACAGAGTGTCCTGGGACTAGTAATGGCTTTCATGGACTCTTGCAATTCTTGCAAAGAGTTGTCTCCATGGATAATATGTGCACAGAAACCTCTGTGGAGCTAAGACTTTATTGATGTTAGATACTGTTAATGGAGTCATACTGGATAAAAGCGTAGCTCATTAATACAAGTTATTTTTAATAAGTTTGATTTTGCAGAGCTTTTCAGCACAAGATTATTGTAACTCCTTGTTATTAAAGATTATTGTAACTCCTTGTTATATTAAAGATTATTGTAACTCCTAGTTAGTTTTTAATTTATTTTAAAAGAAGCCCATCAAACTATGAAATATGAAATCAGAAAACTATTTTAGAAAGTCTTTCGCGTTAGCTGTGTGTACTATACACTTCTCTCTCACTGTGGTAGTGGTGTTTTTTTTTTATCAACAAGCTGGAGGATTAATAGATGATCCTTTGGTATTGATCACCAGATAACAGCAAATATGAAAAGGACAAATCCTAATAGTTTTTAGCTACAATTCTGAGTGGCTCTGAAATATGACCATGTCTGAGCAGTAGTGATGGTAATGAAATGGAGTGAGGTCATGGCATGGGCGAAGTGTGAGACCAGGACATGAGTGCTCTGATTACATAGACAGTGGGGAGTGGGCTGTTAGAACAGGGACAGCTCACACAGACTTGAATGTGGCAAAAACACAGTGGTTGCATCAATCTGCATATGCTGTGCTGCATAGGGTTTGCTTCTGCCTGTGGCTCAAGGTTGAAAAATATTTTGTTTTTCATGTACCTCTAAGAGGTGCCCTCTGATTGGCACGTATCTGTTTTTAAAAATTTGTTTGTTTCTTTGTTTTTGTGCCATGTTGATAATATTTTGAACTGAGTTTAATTTGCCAGTCCTTGAAACCGGACCAATTAATATGGAACATGCTTTCATGTTCAGGCTCAATCATTTAAATCATTTAGTTTTGAGCCAGGGTTTTGCAGACTATGGTGCTGACAACTGCTTTTTTGCTTACTTTTAGATTCCCCCCAGCTGTAACACTGATTCTCTAGGGATTCTCTAGGGTGACCCTAGACCAGAATAATCTTTGTAAACTTTCTTTATCTTTAAAATGCCATTATGAGAATGCTGTTATTTGTAGCTTGGTGGCTTTCAGCAATCATTTCTTTTCCACAGCCTCTGTAGAGGATGCTGAAGTGTTTTTCATGAGATTAAATTGAAGGTTTTGTCGCCTTCAAAAAACGAAATTGTTTGCACTTTTCCATGTAT
The DNA here is from genome assembly GCF_951394365.1 of Tetrao urogallus. Taxonomy (NCBI): domain Eukaryota; kingdom Metazoa; phylum Chordata; class Aves; order Galliformes; family Phasianidae; genus Tetrao; species Tetrao urogallus. The sequence continues at coordinate 135,565,436 of NC_136813.1, forward strand.
CACATGTTTATGTTCCCTTTGGAGATGGCAAGCCTCTTTTTTTCATTTCACCCTTGACTTCTGTTATTTGATCTGGAAATACATGTGGGCTTTCTGTTTGGTCTGGAGGCTGAGAAAGCAACAGCATAAAAAGTATGTTGGCATGGGTTAGCATAGAAATAGCCTGTTTATGTGTGTGCTTGCACACATGTGCCATGGGGACTGGGGGAATTCCTAAGGATGTCATACAGTATGACAGAGCCATGCTATAGGCATCCTGTAAGAGGAACTTTGCAAAACTAAATACTGTACATAAAAGAGAGTGATAGTATGGTGAATCCATAATCTCTCCAGACTCCATAAGCAACTGTGAATAGACTTCCTTGTAAGAAGATAGCAGAGTCTTAGGACAAAAGTGCAAGGTCCTGCACCTGGGTTGAGGCAATCCCAAGCACAGATACAGATTGGGTGGAGAATGGCTTGAGAGCAGCCCTGAGGAGAAGGATTTGGGAGTGTCAGTTGATGAAAGATTCAGCGTGAGCTGGCATTGTGCTTGCATCCTAGCAGGCCAACTGTAGCCAGAGTTGCATCAAAAGAAGTGTGACCAGTTCAAGGGAGGTGATTCTGCCCCTCTGCTCTGCTCTTGTGAGACCCCACCTGGAGTACTGCATCCAGTTCTGGATCCCCAAACATAAGGACATAGAGCTGTTGGAGCGGGTCCAGAGGAGGGCCACAAAGATGATCAAAGGGTTGGAAGACCTTCCCTACAAGGACAGTCTGAGAGAGCTGGAGCTATTCAGCCTAGAGAAGGGAAGGATCTGGGGGGACCTTATAGCAGCCTTCCAGTACCCGAAGGAGCCTACAGGAAAGCTGAGGAGGGACTTTTTATAAGGACATGTATTGATGGGACAAGGGGAAATGGCTTTAAACTGGAAGAGGGTAGATTTAGACTAGATATTAGGAAGAAATTGTTTACTATGAGACTGGTGAGACACTGGAACAGGTTGCCCAAAGAGGTTGTGGATGCCTCCTCCCTGAAAGCATTCAAGGCCAGGCTGGTTGAGGCTTTGAGCAACATGGTCTAGTGGGAGATGTCCCTGCCTATAGCACGGGTTGGAACTAGGTGATCTTAAAGGTTTCTTTCAACAGAAACCATGCTATTATTCTATGCAAAGTTATATATTTCTCCTTTTAACTACTGCATTTCTTCTTGGGTCATGCACAAACCCACAAAACAATCACAAACATAATCACACTGTAGTTATGACCCTGTCTGCTAAGTGCATACCTGTCATTCTGGCAGAGATGGAACAAAAACTTGTGTAGGAGAAATCTGTAAAGAGTGCTGCACTTCTGAAGAGGCTTCTTCCAGCCAACGTTGTCAGACTTTCCTGTCAGAGTCAATGCTTATAAACGCCAGATGCCAGCCTTTTTTAATCACTGCATTGTGTATGTGTGTATGTGTATAATGTATAATTTAAAAAGTTAATGACATTGAAATTTAAGTAATTACACAGTGTCTATATGCAGATAGTATATTCTTTTCCTCCTCGACACTTACAAGTTGGTATTGATTGCTAACAAAATATTTGCTTGCAGCATTAGAGAGAGATCTTTGGTGACCTTTTCACCACTCACGACACGGTACCTGTCAAACTACTTGTTCTAAGATTTATTCCCTTAAGAGAACGAGACAAAGCCTAGGGGGATATCTCTTGACTGTGTTATGGCATCCCAGTAATGTAACAAGAAGGAAATGTTCAAGACTGAGTCCTGTTAAAAGACAAGCTGAGCCTAAGTAGAAGCATGGGTACAGTTAGAGCTGATCAAAGTGCTGAGCCTTTTTAGTGTAAATCATCATGTCTTTGTGTGATCTTCCCATAAATTATAAAGCCATTTATCTTAACCTTGTAAGAAAATGATTTTTTTGCAGGCATTTTATGAGCACTTGCACAAAAAAAGTGTAGAATTGATTGTAAAAGCTTAACCTTTCTTGTGATAAATAGGATGAAAAGATAATTGTTTTCATGGGAGCATGCTTGGGCAGATAATGCAGATTAGTGTAAGAACTAACAAGAGCTAATAGTGAGAATTAGGATTTTATTTTTCCAACTGATTTGTTCCAGCATTAATCCTTTATCCCATCTGTCTGATGCTGACACTGATGGGAAGGAGTACCAGCAGTACTATGAAATTGTGTATGAAAGCTGAGGCACCCAGTGCTTGCCAGCTCATGTATGCAAGCACCCTGTGGTGTGATAGAAATTTCTTGGAGAGTCCAGGGAACTGCTATATGAAATTGAAGTAACTGAACTGATGTCACTGACTTTCAAGTGCTCCCTTCTTCTTGTGTTTTCCTCCTCATTCTGTATGGAGCCCATAGGGCCTTTGCCTTTCCTTGCTCTATGGGCATAGTCAAACTTGGCCACCACAGTGCTGTGGGATCTAGTTCTCAAAAGAATCTCTTATTTGCCATGAAACACAATCATTTGTCCCTACTGAGTTTCACACTGGCCAGAAGCTTTGGAAACTATTACAGGAGTTAACCAGAAGGAAAGCCAACATGTCACACCAATTGTGGTAACTTCTTTTCTCACTTCACACTTAAATTTTTACTTAGTACATCTTTCTTGAGGAGAAGAGTCTCATTCAATTGAGAAATATCATGGTTAAGGGCATGCTTAACTGCAATTTAAAATGCTATTTTGACTTATGCTGGCATTTATTAGATCGCTGTGCAGTATGAAGGATTCTGTATCGCCTCTACTCTTCGCACCAAAGTGAAGTTATACGTTCTTTAGCCACGAGGTGGCAATACAAGAGCTCAATATATTAAATTGTGTTCGTATTTGTAGCATTCAATGCAGATCAGGCTTTGCAGTATTAGCTAAGTAAACATATTTGCAGCGTTACTATGGGATGACTTTTTGTTTGCTAGTATGGGATATGTGCCTCACAGCTGCATGACTGACTTCATGTAAGAGCTAAGGAAGACAAAGCTGACATTCTGGCTCAAGAGTTCATGACTTTTATGATGCTATTAATTGTTATTAGCAACATTGTATTTCAGAGGCTCAGTAGTACACAAGAGATGTTTTCTAGGAACTCAGCTGCTGTCAAAAGCAAAATATCTCAAGAAAGGAGATGTGCTGAGTAGATGCTGCTGTCCCACCATGCTCCTCTCCTGGCTTTACCTCCTGGCTTTCCTGAGGGAGGCCCTGTGGTTGTAGACTGCCTCCTGTGGACCTGATTTTTTCACTGCCTTCAATTCTGCTTCTACCATCCAGTTGTTTTGTTCACTTCTCAGCATGGCTGCTGCTTTTTTTTCCTATATTATCGGTGAGTTGAAAGTGGTGCCAGATGGAAATACTTCAAGGTCAGACACTGGAGTGTGCTGCCCAAGGAGGTGGTTGAGTCACTGTCCCTGTATGTGTTCAAGAAATGTGCAGATATTGTAATAAGGGACATGGTTTAATGGGCAGTATTGGTGGATGGTTGGACTGCTTGATCTCAGAGGTCTTTTCCAACCTTAATGATTCTGTGATTTCCATACTTTCTTGTAATCAGAGGTGTCATTTGCAGGCACACATAAAATGATAATGGCTCTACTATTCTCTGCATGGAGTTCCAAGGACTCACGCTGCAGTGGAGAAAGTATTTTAAGACATTTTCTTCAGCATTACTTCTTTCAACTTGGACCTTCAGAAGTCCAACCTTCAGCTTTATGGAAGTTGTTCTGTTTTTTTTGTTTTTCTCTTCCCTCATTCAAGTAAGATAGACTTAAACAGCCCATAGCATAAGAAACAAAGTATGGGTTTGGAAGTGTTTTACATTATTTCGTTCACTGAAGTATTTATTTGGACATGAGGAGTTGTTGTGGATGTGCAATTAGTTATTTTACACCAAAGGGATAACAGCCTGCTGCTATCTTCTGTTGGCATGGTATCAGTTTTCCTCTAAGCACGTTATGGGAAATTTTATTTTCAGTCAGGTAATGCAGTGTGAAGTCCGTGTGCTAAATCATAAATCTTTCAAACCAGATCTGCGGCTCAGTAAGCAGGCAGCAATGTAAAGGAGAGGAACACCATGAGCCGCCTTGAAAAATTCAGTAGCTTTTGAGAAGTCCCTTGGGTGGATTGGAAGTGAAAATTAGTGAGCCACGGCTGGGGCTTTCTGATCTGCTGGGGACATGTCTGCTGTGGCTGCCGCGTTCTTCAGAGCTTGAAGAATCATCTGGCTTTGCTTAGCACTGACGGCAGTGTTTAACAATGAACACGATCAGGGACTGGTGTCTGGGAGGTACATGCTTCTGATGGGGGCTGTGCTGTATCTCTGACCCTATCTGTAAACGCCAAAGCCACCTGCTCAGCCAGCTGATAAACAAGCTTCGTCTTCAAAGCTGACAGCAGATGCTTTCTTCTGGGAGAACGTGTGATCCCTCAAGCCACTTCTGTGTCTGGAGATTGTTTGCATGCATATATCATCTTTCTTGTTGGCACACTGTACAGCCTGCAGACAGAAGCTCTAAAAGCAAGCTTTGGGATGTGGTCTTTGAGGAGCTATTACAGCTTTCCCTTACAGCTTTCCCCCACTGTACTTGCCAGCCCGTGGGTGAGGTATTAGACATAAACTCCAGTGCCAGACATTTCTTAGAGACCACGTACTTGGCTTCATGAGCAGAAGGTTAATGAGGCTCACTGTCACAGCAAAAACTACTCAGGTAGTATTTCTGTACCTCTCATTTTTTTTCTGTAGTGTCAAACGAAGAAGATGATAATTTCATTCTTTTAGCACATTGTTTTGGGGCATGATGCTTGTGAGTGTGATCATATAGAATAACAGATATGCTTGCAAAGGGAGAATTTAGAAGAGGAAGAGAGCAACAGAATGTGACTGATAACCTTGAAGTACAGCGCTGCAGAGAGAGACTACACACCATGTACTTCCAGAAGAAAAATCATTCTTTTCTGTCCTGTAACTTCTTCTCTGTGAGTGAGCACTTCTGTTGTAATGCTTCCTTTTACAGTTACTTTTTTCTTTCCTGTGTTTTGGTTCTCATTAGTGTGAGCAGGATATGATGAAGACAGAGAGAAGGAAGCTTTGGAGGCAATCACAGGGAGCTCCTTCCTTGCTTTAACTGAAATGCTTTTGCTCTTTTGCCAGGCACAACCTGGAAAGTCTTCCTGGAATCTCTAAAATCTTGAAGGACAATTCCAGGGATTTTAGCTTGCTTTTTTTTTTTTTTTTTTTTTTTTTTTTTTTTTTTTTTTTTTTTATGAATGTAATTCTATTGGCATTCCTTCAGACTGTGTTCTGCATTTGCTGAGCTGAGAGTCAGCTTTTGGTGAGGTCAGAGGATAGGCTTTAACCAACTTAAAAAAAATAAATCCCACTAAAGCACAGATTGCATTTACCTAATAGCAGGAGATGTCATTCTGCTTTTACTTCTACCTCAAGTACCATGTTAACTTTTAGGCCCTTCACTACAAGGAAGACATTCAAGGCCCTGGAGACATCCAGGGAAGAGCAACAAAGCTATGAAGGGTCTGGAGCACAAGTCTTGTGAGGAGTAGTTGAGGGAGGTGGAATTTTTCAGTCTGAAGAAGAGGTGGCTCAGGGAAGACCTCACTGCTCCCTACAAAGACTGAAAAGGGTGTTGTGGTGAGGTGAGAGTCAGCCTCTTCTTCCAGGTAACAGTGATAGGATGAGAGGGAATAGCCTCATGTTTCCCCAGGGGAGGTTCAGGTTGGATATTAAGAAGCATTTCCTCTCAGAAAGAGTGGTGCTGCAGTGGCGCAGGCTGCCCAGGGAGGTGGTGGAGTCATCATCCCTGAAGGTATTCAGTAACTGTGTGGATGTGGCACTGAGGGATGTGATCAGTGGGCATGGTGAGGATGGGCTGATGTTTGGGACTAGATCTTAGTGATCTTTTCCAACCTAAGTAATACTGTGATTCTGTGACTTGTCACATGAAAACCTTCAGCGAGATGGATGAGAATATCTCCTTTAAGATACTGTATAGATGACAAAATGTCACTTTCCCCACCAACCTCCTTTCCCCTTCCTTTCTTTCACATCTCAAAATGTTCTTTCCAAACTCTAAGAAAACTGGTTTTCAAACTTAGTAAACTTTAGAAATAGCATCTCTCTATATTTCTATGAGATGCTTAGGACATTTTGTTGCACTTGGTGTTGATATGTAAGACAGTGATACTATGTCTTCTCTTAGCATGCAGTTCATTTTTCTTGTGTGCATGTTGACATGGATTCTGAGCATCTGTTGTATTGCACTTTTCTGTTTCTCATTTAAGGTGTTCAGCAGACATTTACATCAAGAACAGGAAACTGGTGACCACATAAGCAAGTAATGAGATAGAATGTTCAACGGACCACGGTGCCAGCTTTCATTAGAGATCGGCAGCAGGTAATTGTTGTTATTTTACTGACATTGCATCACATATATAAGTAGTTGTCTTTGATGCTTACATATGATTAATGTGATGGCTTTGTGGCCTGACAGCTAATAATTTACATTCTTGCTCTACTCCTGGGATATGCTCTTCTCTCTTCCCAGGAATTGTTAGTCAGTGTGCTCCTTTCAATCTGTTCGTTCCCTATGGCTTCATATTGCTGTGTGGTAAGGGCAGTTTCTACCTGAAATCTTCTGGCCCTGTCAGTGTTCCCCTAGCATGTCATAGACTTCTCCAGATACAGCATAAGGCATGTTGCAAATAGAGATAAAAGGCAGGAAAAAAAATTCTTTTTTTTCAGAGTAGGGATGAAAGCCACTAAGGATCTACACTGGGCTCTGCTGTTTAAAATGCTCGTAAACAATTTGGAAATGTAGGTGGCTAGTGGGTGGCTGATGGGGAGGAGAGATATCAGATTCCAAAGGCATTTCAGGATGCTCCAATCTAATTACATTTGGGGATTTGCTCTGTATCAAAGTGCTATTGTATCTAATCTGGCTTGTCAGACATCATGGAGACATCACAATGTGGACAAATGTGGTTCAGGAGAAACCTTAAAACTTATGTTTCTGACAGGCTTGTATGAAAAATTCCTTACTCCAAGAGTAGGATACACTCAGAGGAAATTTTTTTTTAATAGAAATGACAGTGTTTTTTGCAGTAACAGTGCCAGAAGGGGGTGAGTGTTTTGCACAGTACCAGACTTCTTTCTGCACAGATGCAATGTTTAACTACTCTTATCAGCTGAGGCTTAAAAAATGCTTTAAATTCCTATTGTAAATCTGTGTGTTTATGCCAAAAAGCTCAAGCATGGGAAAACTGATACCAGTGCAAGTACTGTGTCTATCCTTCCTGTAGAATGAAGTTGTTGTAGAAGTGAAGTCCCATACAGCACTTGCATGTGGTGCTGGTAACAATCTATAGACCGCACTCACCATGTTTCTGAGAGGCAGCAGGCTTTGCTGATTGCGGGTTGCTGTGAGTGTCACGGTGAAGTATCTGTCAGCCCAGAAGCCTTGTTGGAGCTGTGAAGGCATGATGTTGGTCAGGCCAGGCCAGTAGAGACTGCAGAGCAGCCAGACATGCCAGCTCCCAGCAGCGACTCAGTCCAGATGATAACATCTGCCATCAGTGTGAGCAGCCAGCCACTGCCAGTGCTCTCATTATCAGCTGGATGGATGGCTGTGTTCCTATGTGTCCCCAGAGCTGCAGTGCAGTGGGGTCTGGCTGATTGTCACCTTTTCTTTGCCTCCAGTACTATGCAGCAACTGCAAGCTGGAAATCAAAGCTGCTCCATTGTGGTTTGTGTAATAGAGATTTCCTTGGCCTGCTGGAACAGGTCATGGCAGTAGGCAATCCTCCTCATTTCTCTGGGATATTAAAAACCAGGCAGACAGTGTCCCTGCATTTCCCAATCTGCAATGAGTCAGTTATTCTTGCAAGCAAGGATGAAGGCTGTTCCTCAGCACAATCTGCATCTTACCATTATGGCTTGCACTAGGTTGCTGATAGTGGTTTACAGTGCTTAACTTTAATGTCAAACAAGACAAACTGTTTCAGAGCCCAGGATAACTCTCTCTGCCAAATAGGAGGGAAGCAGTCCAGGTGCAGCTGTGTAAGCGGTTTGATTTTTGTGTGAACCTCGAATAACCCTGAGGAATACATTATTCCATCTTTGCCATCAGCACACAAAGATGCTCGCTATAAATAGCAGTTTCATTATTGGAGTAGGCAGAGGAGCTTCCTGCCTGTGTGGCTTTGACACTGAGGTTACACACAAGCAGCCTATCATTTTTAACACCTATTATATATAATAATGTAATAACCACGATTAATATAGAACAACCTCTTAGGTTGTATCTGTATACACATATGAAAGTTTTTAATAAAAGTTTGTATCTAAAAATAAGTATACACATACACATGTATGCATATACATAAACACAACCTTCTAATCCTTTAAAAAAGACTGAAGCTCATGTGAAGAGAAAAGGAGCAAAGCTTGAGGAGATGAATTCCCCACATGGCTCACACCAATGCAGCTGGTTCTTGCTCTCTCTCTTCCTGAGACCTGGATTGTGGCGTGTGGCCTCCTGACATTTCTTAAATCCAACACATCTCAGAAAAAGAGGAACAGTAACTTCAGGAGCCTTCTTTCAGGAAAAAAAAAAAAAAACAAACAAAAGCCAGCAGAGCAACAAACCCAAGAGGGTGCTGCCCACACTAGGCACAAGAAGTTTTGGCAGCTGTCAGGATGGTCCCTCAAGCACTGCTGAAGCCTTGGTAATTCAGAGCATCTCTTAGTTACCTCCAAAGTCTGCCCAAATGTTTACTGGAGTGTGAAAAATGTTTAAGACCACCTTCTCTTTTCTTGTAGTTGCTGCTTTTGGTTCCTTGTAGCTCTCCATTTCAGGCCTCTTCTCGCAGCTGCCTCAGAAAAACTCTCTGCCCCCCTCTCTTTCTCCAGCTGAGAAGTGGAGATTTTTGGAGCCGTGTGCTCTCAGTGAAGGATTGCTTCAGCTCAAACCAAGGGCAAGCAGTGGGAACAAAAAGGTCAGTGCTGGGGAACGGGAAGAAGGCCGAAGAACCAAGTGGGCTGGAGAGAAGATGACAGCTGGAGAAAAGAAACTTCAAGGAAACTTTCTTCACCTGAGAGATTGAAGAAAAGAGGTCTTTGTCCCACTCAGAGCTCTTCACCCTTTTGTCACAATCATTTTTTTCCTTTGTGTGCCAATGGTCCAATGGTAAAAACACTGAAAAAGAAAGGAAAGCAAGTTTGCTGATGACACCAAGCTGAGTGGTGCGGTTGACATGGTTGAAAGAAGGAATGCCATTCTGAAGGACCTCAACAGCTAGAAAGGTGGGCCCAGGTGAACCCGATGAGGTTCAACATGGCAAAGTGCAGAGTTTTGCACTTGGGCTGGAGGAATCCCAGGCATCCATACAGACTGGAAGGAGCGGTCCTTGAGAGCAGCCCTGTGGAGAAGGACCTGGGGTCTTGATAGACGAGAAACTTAACATGAGCCAGCAATGTACCCTTGCAGCTCGGAAGGCAAATGATATCCTGGGCTCTATAAGAAGAGGGGTGGCCAGCAGGGACAGGGAGATGATTGTCTCCCTCTACTCTGCTCTTGTGAGACCCCATCTGGAATACTGCATCCAAGTGTGGAGCTCCCAGTACAAAAAGGACAGGGAGCTGTTGGAGAGGGTCCAGAGGAGGGCCACTAGGATGATCAGGGGACTGGAGCACCTCTCCTATGAAGACAGGCTGAGGGAGCTGGGCTTGTTCAGCCTGGAGAAAAGAAGGCTGCAGGGTGACCTCATTGCAGCCTTTCAGTACCTAAAGGGAGCCTACAAACAGGAGGGGAATCAACTCTTTGAAAGGGTTGATAACTGCAGGACAAGGGGAAATGGTTTTGAGGGAGGGGAGATTTAGGTTGGATGTCAGGGGGAAGTTCTTTACTGTGAGAGTGGTGAGGTGCTGGAACAGGCTGCCCAGAGAAGTTGTGGATGCCCCGTCCCTGGAGGTGTTCAAGGCCAGGTTGGATGGGGCTCTGGGCAGCCTGGTCTGGTATTAAATGGGGAGGTTGGTGGCCCTGCATGTGGAAGAGGGGTTGGAGATTCATGATCCTTGAGGTCCCTTCCAGTCCTGGCCATTCTGTGATTCTGAGAGAGCTTTTCTGTTCTCTGAAGTCCCTTGCCTAGATGCCTAGGTATGGTAATGTTTGTCTCTCACACTAAGCAGAGAAGTGTCCCTGCTTTATTCCTACAGCCAAACTTTGGTGTTGATCTGAATGACAGATAGCCAAGCAGAATTGAACAACCTACTGATAAATGATAAGGATCAAAAGGATTTTAATCCAACCATTCAAAGATAAATGGCAAATCCACTGAATATAATCAGAAGTATTAGACTGTAAATCTGTTGCAAAAGCTGCAGTGAAGCACTTGCTCAAGACACTGTGCAGAGCCACTGGGGCGATGCACGTGCTTAGAAATATCAGCAGTCATTATCTCAGAGTCACTCCTGTTTGCCATGTACTGCACAATACTGGCATTTTATCATAGTGAAATTTCTTTTATTTCTTTTATTTTATTTGAAGGAGATAAGCCATCATATTTCCCAGGCAGCATTTTTTTTCATAACACTGCGCTTTAACCATTGGAAACCTTTCTGCTTTTTGATCATTCATATTCCACTCACTTTTTCCAGATTACAAAGAGATTTCCATGTCAGGACCTGCACCCAGCCACATCTCCTGATGCTCAAAAACACAACCACTACTGTAGCAGCCTTCCTTTCTGCATGGCCTCTTCTCCCTAGTGGCCTTGTGGCCTTTGGGCATACCCCATGCTGCAGAAGCAGAGGCCCAAATGCCCTTTTGATGGTTGTTTTCTTCTATTTTCTTTTCCCTTTGCAGCAGAGTTACATACCAGGAATTAATTTAGCTTTGGCACACAGAAGTTCCACTGTGTTCCTTTGTGCTGAGCAGCATGATTTTTGTTTGGTTGTTTAATATTGCCTGATATTGCACTGCAATAGATGATTAATGTTTACCAGTTGTGTTATCGAGCAGTTCCTACCAGCTATGAATTCAAATGTCTGCACTTCCCATTCTCCCTGGATAGAAAGGCTGGGCACATGGTGCATTTCACTTCTAATTACGTGTGTTAGGATGAATTATGTGCTATTACTCAAAATAAATTACCCTTTGATGTAAGTTCAACACATGAACGGACGGTTATAATTACACCAAGTTGAAACAGAAATCAGACTCATTGTGCCTAGTCCAAAATAATTGTATGTGTTTTGAAATAGAATAAAATCAGCAATTTTCTATTATTTCTCAGTTCAACTGAGTGGTCATTGTGAAAGCATTTTTCCTTTGTGTGTTTGAACTGCAAATGCAAGAGGTAAGTGAATGGCACTGACAGAGGCAAAGGAAAAGTGAACCTTTCTCTTTGTCTCTGGTTTCCATATCACTTCAAAGTGAGTGGCTGCTGCACTCTTGCTTCAAGAGAAGGAAGTTTATCCTTCTCTTGGGAACATGCCAAAGTCCCAGTGTATGTTCCAGTATATTTCATAGAATCATAGAATCATTTGAGTTGGAAGGGGGTCTTAAAATCCCACCACATCTTTGTGCAATCTGTTCCAGTACTTCATCAACCTTATTGTAAAATACTTCTTCCTTATATCCAATATAAATCTCCCCTCTTATAGTTCAAAACCATTTTCTCTTGTCCTATCACCACAGACTCTGCTAAAGAATCTGTGCCCTCTTTTCTTACAGCCCCACTTCAGATACTGAAAGGCTGCTCTCAGGTCTCCCTGGAGCCTCTTGCAGCCTTGTAGGAGATGTGTTTCATCTCTGACATCATTTTTGTGGCCTTCTTCTGGATGCACTCCAACAGATCCACATCTCTCCTGTACTGAGGACTCCACATCAGCACACAGACGTTTTCTTAGGTACACACTAATTCCTTGTCCTGGCTGCTTTGTGCAGTACATGAAACAGAGTGTGTGCAGTTTAAGGTAGAGGAAGAAAGAGGAGAGAACACATGCTATTTTCAGGCTTGTAAAGATAGCACTGATCCCATACCACATTGGACAACGTCCTCTGGAGACATCAAGCAATTGCTTTTAACATAAACTCAGGATATATTTTATATATATATATATAATATATATATAATATATTATATATATAATTATTATATATATAATATATATATGTATATATATTAATGAGAAGACATTCCATGTGTCAGGACTTAACTACAAGGGGTTTGGTTGATTAATCTGTAGCTAGTACCCATATTGTGCTGGGTGGGATTTGTTATCAGCACAGCCAGGTGCAGCACCAGGGCTGTGTGGAGCTGTGAGGTTCTCTAACAATCATAGTCATGCAGTTGGCTGCCTGTTTCACAGGAGTGTGTGTGCATGTGCGTGCTCCATTTTGGCTTTAATTATTGGTGGTAAATATGCTTAAAGAGTGAAATGTGTTTAATCAGGAGAACTCTGGAAGTGCTTTCTCAGGAGAAAAAATAATTAGAAAGGTTAATGCAATCCACTCTGCAAAAGGCTTTAATCTCATTTGCTTGGAGATGCGAAGCAGATGCTTTGTTCACATAACTATATTAAATTAGCCCTGGGGGGGGGTCTGACTACTATTTCTGAAGTGTAGGAAAAACACCAAATAAAATATAAGTCAATTTTAAATATTGAAGATAAACTCTGCTTGCAAACATGTACAGCACCTCATCCAAACCACCATTATTTTACTGTGTGCTTTGTTTCTCACAGCCCTTAGGATAGTGAAATTTGGAATTGCCACTGGTCTGTATTAAAGCTATGGGTCTCCTTGGGCAGGTGATCTCAAGAGGACAGCAGAATTGATGCCCCAAGCTGCAAGCCAGGTTCTGGCAACAAACACTGACCGGAGCTGAGAACAATTTCCTTTTGAGGCTCACAGACTGAGTAGATGTGTTGACTGCCCTTAGGACTGTCAACCCAATGTTCCAACCAGAGTAGACAGAGCCTGGTCGTTGCCAGAAGAAATAGCCAAGATAATACTTTTTAAGTAAGTATTCTAAAGCCACATTGATCTGTGATTGTGCTGCTTATGAAACAGCCATAGTCTCCCATCAGTGAGAAGTATTGGTTGTACAGATTTTGCTTCTTTCTGTAATCCAGAGAGGAAAGAAATGCTAAAGCACTAAAAAAGCTCATTCAGAGAGAGGCGTGAACCTCTTTTTTTGTTTGTTTGTTTGTTTCCCCATTGTCAGAGCTAATACGGGATGGATTGCTGAGGATTTGAATGGGAAATTTTAAGCTCTGTGAATTTCTTTCCTTTGAGGTTAGTAGTCTGTCATTTAAATTACAGTGGGTTTGTTATCTCTGCAAATAATTTTTCACAGCCATTCATCTGAAGGGATTAAGACAGAAATTTGCATTGAACAGATATAACTTTGGGGCTAAAATAAGATAAGCTGTTTCTCAGGAAAGCACTTGAGAGGAATTAATGCTGATCAATCTGTTTCTCAGTTGTTACTTGAGCAAAGTTCTTTTACGTTTTCACAGGCTGATGGAACAAAAATATAAACCTTCTGCATTTTAATCCTCTGTTCTATGCTCTCAAATTTATTACTTCCCCTTTGTCTGGCTAAACTCAAATATATGTGATATAGGAAAAGCTACTTGGCATAAATACAGAAACACAGTTCAGTCTGAGGCACAGTGAGAACAACTGCAGAGGCTGATTTCTTAATAGAAGGTGAATTTTTCATGTTATCGCTTCAATTCTACCCAGATCATTTGTCCTAGTGACTCTATGAGCAATTCTTTAAGCACAACAAAGCATTCCCCACAGGTGTGCTGCTGAAGGTCTTAGCCTTAAGCACTCCCTCATGGAACAGTGAATTACTAACAAGATGTCTGCCCGGTAGCTTCCCATTGTTTTGTCTTTCTCCAGCTGATGAAATTATGATTGTGCTGAATAGAGATGCCCTGTCCAGTATCTTTATTTGGCCATCCTTCCAAGGTTTGAGACCAAGCAAACTTAATGCAGTTTGAGAAAGAAGAAGCCTTGCCCTCCCAATCCTAATCTCTCAAGCTGTCCCAACGGGAAATGGGAATCCTCCTCCATGAACTTGATGTGGGTTACCCAGCCATGACCTGCCTGCTGTAGCCCCAAGTCCTGCTGGCAGTTGTTAGTTCTTTGGCACTTCTAGATCAAAGGTTACATAAAATTTCACCAAAAAATAGCTCCAAATTCTGCGTAACAGAAATGAAAGTTTCCCCGGGCCATTAATTTAGTATTCCCTCCCTTACCAATAAGTTCTGGGGAAGGGAGGGAGTATTAGCATTCAGTTGCAATCTGATCTGGAGATCATAAAAAAGTTTCAGAAGCTGGTTTCTTGACTTTGGGAGACTGGGCACCTGGCTTGCTACCAGCAGCCTGTCTGCATTGCCAAATGTGCTGATATCAGGTTGGCCTGTTCATGTGCAGTCATCTGAAAAGAGACAGGAAAGAGCCAACAAGTGGCTTGAGCTGGGCTACCGTATTTGAAGCCACCTTATAAAGGTATTTTCCAGGTGCTTGTCAAAAGACTATCTTATTTGTGTTTTAAAGTCAAATGAAGACAAAATAAAATTATATGATTCACACCACTGTCAAGCTTTGGCTGTGGCACCTCTGCAGGCTGTGTGTAACCATAAGCTTCAGTTGTGTAGTTGGAGACCTGACTTCTCCTGGGTCTTTGGACTTCTACACCACTGTCAGGTGTTTTCACTTAAGCTAAAAGATGTTCTCCAACGAAGTGACCTTTCGGCTTCAGCTAACTCATTTGTGGTGTGTGAACCTGGAATTGCCATTTGGTCCCAGAATATTGCTCACCATCTTGCTCTTATTTCTTGATCTGTCCTACTCCCTCTCTTTATTTTTAACCCAACATTGTTTTACCTGCCCAATGTGGCTCTACCAGAACTGCTACAAGGCACTAAAACCATGCCTTTAGAAACCTGGTTACTGGTATGAGGGAGGAAGTTTTTAGCTAAACTTTGTGAGAAGTAATGTTGCAAATTTCAGGGTCAAAATTTATTTTATTCCAGCTTAATTTTCTCCTTATTTGTGGGGTTTGTTTTGTTTTGTTCTATAGGAAACAGGAAAATTTTCCAGCAGCAGCAGCAGCACCAATTTTGTCTCATTCCCCACAGTGTCTCAAACGCTCAATGCCATCTGAAAGGACTGCCAAGCTGTCACAGAAAGTTCTACTACCAAATCTACTACCAAAAGAATAAGAGCATTCAGGTAAAAGTGTGCTCACCCCATTAGACTGAATACTTTTTTTGCTTTTTTTTTTTTTAATGGCAGTTTTCCCAATTGGGATAGGGGTTGTTACACACAAAACTGCAGATAATTCTTCTTAACTTCTGATCGTTAAACAGTGAATTTATTGTCATAAGTACTCTTGCTTTACTTGGATGTCTTTTTATCAAGATCTGAGGCCCTGGCAAGACCTTAATACGATACTCTTACTTTGTTATGTGATAGGTTGACAGTTTTTATTTCCTAAATATGTTTCACATTAAATCCACACCCTAAATGCCTTCAGAATTTTGATTGTATTGTGATGGGTCTACTAATCTAGATTTTATGATGCTCTGGGGTCAAGATTATATTCACTGAAAGTTCCTTATTTGGCTTTATGATTTCTTGCTACATTCCTGGGAAAGTGATGAATACATTGGCAATTAGGAAAGCACACACTGAAAAAACTGAGACCAGTTCAAGGAAAGGTGGGGTTAGTGAAGCCCGAAGGCAACATTAAAAATAAGCTGTTATCTCTGGCAATTTGTTACTGATAACTGCCCAGGGAAATTACTTCCTTCAACATTATCTTACTTATAACATAGGTGTTCAATTTTTTTGCTTGCCTGGGCTCCATTGAGTGAAGTGGAAACGTCTTGAGCCATGTATCAAAAATGTAATACAGCAGATACACATAAGTAATAAAACTATATAGTTTCATATATATTTTTAAACTGAAACATGAAAAAGAGGGCAAAAAAACCCATAAATCTAGTGGGACATTTCACCCTGTTTTTGTGAAACTAATTGATCAGTGTCTGGTTTGATGGAAATGGCTGCAATTCTTAGTGAGCTTTCAAAGTGCTCATCAGCTATTTTTGATCTTACTTTTCTCTTCCAGTACTTTATCACTGAAAACAAAAATGTATGCAGTGCCAAAAAAAAGCTGAAAAGAGTAAGGCATGATTGTGAAGTGAGGGATATTTTTCTCTGGTAAGAGACATTGGCCTTCTCCATTATACTCCATTGTTACCCATACAGACTGTACTCAAGCTGCATAAAATCAACTCTTGAAAAATATTGCTAAAAATCACATAATAATGTTAAAAGTTTATGCTATGCATGTGGCCCGTGGACATCACAGGTTGAACATGCCTGATTTACAACTTCATTGCAACAAGACCCAGGCTGCCTGTGTGCTTCCTGAGAGTTCTTTCGAGACATTTAGTCTTGTTTTGTTACCTTGGGCCAAAGTATTTGTAGCATCAACAGTGAAAGGAGGTTGACTTGTCTAATCATACTGCACAGTTGAAGGACATGCTGGAGTTCATTACATGGTTTTGTAGATTAAACAGGAAGAAAGATTTAACTGCCGTTCTCCCACACCAGGGGTGTGTTAAACCTAAAAATGCTAGGGACTTTTGCATACCTGTGGTCTATTTTATTTTATTGTAATGCTCCACTTCCTTTTCTTTTGGTAATGCAGAAAAGAAAAAGCTAGAAGTAGAAACGTGTTTTGTTCAAGTATAACATTTCACCCCCAACTGATAAATACATTTTTCTTGGAAATCTCAACTGAAACCTTTTCTAAAATGATGCTTTCTTACCTGGTGCTATTGACACTTAGATTTTAAGAGAAATCACTGTGCTTTCCCTTCCAGAGCAAACGGGCTGATATTACCAGGGATACATTTGTTAGCAGCAACACACCCAGCAAGCAAGTAAAATTACAGAGGGTAGTGGGTGCGGCTTTTCTGCCTAGAGTTCAGTTGGCCAGTTGTAAATGAAATAGCTGCAACAGCCTTGTGTTCCTATGAGTAATCAAATATTGCTCATCAAGGGTGGATACACTGTGGTTCACAGTATTAAACCCTAGCTGCAGAAAAGGGCTCTGTAATACTCTGCTAGGCAGTTTCCCACTTGATACAGACGTGCAAATATTGACTGCTCTCCTTGCTCAGGCAGCCATGGAGCAAATAGAGCCATGGCACCTGAAGTCCTGCTCCAAATGTGGGCCCTTGTTTCTCTGCAGAAATTACCTCATGAGTTCTGAAGGCAGCTAATGAGTTCCCTTCTTGACAAGGTCAGCTTTTGACTTGGACATCTCCACTTTGCACATCTTGTTTCAGGTACAAAGATTCTCAGTCAGCTCCTTCTCTAAATCCTGTTATCTTGCGTGGGATGACTGCGGACCATCAGCTCATGGCCTGCTGGTGGCTGAGATGCTGTATCTTCCTGGTATCTAATGTGTCTACTTTCCAACGTAGAAGTTGTCAGCTAATGAGCATCTTGCTTTGGACAGTTGTCCACAAAAGCACGTTGAGTTGCTAAGTGATATTTACACAGCTTACGTCTGTAGGTTGTGCACAATGAATTCTGTTGCAGCTCTTTCAAGGTTAATGAAATGATGGGCTATGATATATATCTTTATGACTTGTTTAGTGGATGTGCTTCTGACTGAGTGGGCAGTCTAAGAGGATGGTTCCTGAAATTAATTATTTCTGGGGCATTTAACATCATTCATGATCCTGAAACACTGCAAGCCACAAGACTTCTGGTTTTTCTCATCTCCCTAAGGAAGAACAGATCTGGGACTTGAATCAATTAACTTTAAGCAAGAGGAGACTTGAAACAAGTAAGATGACTCCTCTTGTCCTTTGAAGGAGAGAAGAAGCTCTTTTCTCACTCTAGGGTACAAGGTTATGACCCACTTTCCTGCTTCACCAGTATAAATGGGGCATGCTTGCAACCATTAAGATAATCCCTTCCTAGAGTGCTTGTCTTCTGAATAGCTTCCACTGTGCTTCATGGGATCTAGCTCACAATCTTTGTAAGCCCTGTCCTGAAGCAATGTGACTGGCTGGAAACCTGTGACAGGTCTTGGGGACCTGACAGAAATGCACATATAATTCAACTGCATAAAACAGCAATAAATGAATAGATAAGAGATCCGGTTACTTTCATTATGGTCTTGATTTCTCTTGAGGTCTTGGCAAGTCTTCTGAAGAGCAAGCTGCCCATCAGGTGTTGCATATCCAAGCCATGATAGCCAAGGTGTGATCACAGCCACCCTGCCCCAGTGCCACACTGCGTGGAACTCAGGCACACCTGGGAGGAAGCAGCAACCACTTTGGGTGGTTTGAACTATTGTAAAACTGCTTTCAGAGCCAGCAGTGGCGTCCAGGTCAAAACACAGGATTTCCCTGTCCTATTTGATGGTATTGTGGCTCTTTGCCTTTACTTTGCTGTCCACAGTAAATTTCTTTGAAGAAAGCATCAGGCTTTTAAGTGCTCCATGAAAGTGCTGAATCGTGAGTCAAATAACCTCAGTAAGGAAGCTTTGCAAATACATGCTCTTTGCAACTAGCTGAAAACTAGTCAGCAACTAAATCAGACTGAAAAGGTATTCTTTTATATGGAGTCAGGTACAATTAACTTAATATCTTCAGGCAATCTCTCTTTGGTTTCACAGATATATATATTTTTTCTTTCTTTCAGTTCAATTCAAAGTCAATTATATCTCAGCTTAAATCACAAAACACCCTTTTGCTTTATGTCAGTCTTTTTTCTTTGAGCTTGTGTGAAGAAACACTGGTAATAGCAAATTAGGGAGTCTATTTCCCTGCAATTGCTCCAGCTTAATTTCAATGGAAGAAGCATTTTTCAAATTTGAGTGACAGAAACTGTTGTGAGACCATCCAGGAAATCTGTAGCAGGCAGAACCTTGGGCACAACAAGTCTCTGTCCATATCCGTTGTCAGAACAGAACTTTGTTTATCTTACCAGAGATTGGGCTGGTTGGTTTGCTGTGTAAATTCCCAGCTCGCCTCTTTTATGGATAATTGTTATATTACCATTCTGCGGTCCTCTTGAACCTCACCACTTGTGCTGAAGATTATCTTCAGAGATGATTTCAGTCTAATGATTTCAAGAATATGTTATACTAGACCCTGAGAACAATAACATGTATTTTATTAGGCTAGCAGTTAACTTGGTTTTGGCCTATAACAGCCCATGCTTCTATTTCCTTGTTAATCTTAGCAAGATATTGCATGTAGCTCTGTGGGACTCTTAAAGCACTGTCTAATCTACTTGGTAAAGTGAAAATGAGCTTAGGCATCTGAATTGGCTGATTCTAATATTCCATTGAGAATAGTATGAAAGAAGACTACCGGTGAATACTATGTAGAAGACTACAGATAACTTAGTAAGGGTAAAGCTTTTTAGATGGGCACAGAGCTGGACATCCTACAGGTCTTACTATAAGTTCAATTTTCTTCATTTGATCCTTATTTATTTAGAAGAGAAAAAGAAAAACATAAAAAGATGATACACAAGCATCAGGACTGAGTTTATTAGTGTAAACACCAAGATGAACACTCTTATTGAAAAGAAAGTTACTTTCCTAACAAGAAATTTGGGTAGATCTAAGCTTCTGCAAAATATTTGCTGCAGAGCTGAAATACAAAATGTTATGCAGTATCTAAAAATCTGGTAATTTTAATTAAGCCATCTACTTTCGTTCTGGCCATAAGAGAAGTAATTTTCTCAAATGCTTAGAGCATGTCTTCAGTATTGCTGTCAGATGAACTAAACTTGCACAAAGCCTTTTATGCTCTGAGCATAAACTGGGAGAAGTGTTTGGTTAGAACCTCTGTATAGTTCTTAAAAACAGTCAAATCCTGTCTTCTCTGGTTTTGTGCTACCACGGATTGGCAGCAGCACGGATGAGCACTCACTTTGCGGATAGTGCAGTTTGACATGGGTACTGCAGGGATGGCTCCCAGCCTGTCTTCCTAAATGTGCACTAACTTCAACATTTCACAATGCTAAATAAGCCAATTCTCCCACATTTCTGATTCAGGCAAAATCATAGAATCGCTATGATTGGAAAGATCATTAAGAACATCTAGTCCATCAGCCCATGCCTGTGACTTCTCTAGACCGTGTCACTAAGTGTCACGTTTACCCTTTCCTTGAACATCTCTAGTAACTTCAACATCTCCCTGAGCAGCCTGTTACAATGCATCACCACTCGTTTCTGAGAAGAAATGTTTCCTAATATCCAACTTGAACATCCTCCGGTGCAACTTGAGGTATGATTATCTTTCTCAGAAGAGTATTCTGAAACACAAAGGATTTGTTTTTCACAAGGACTTCCTTGCCCCAAACCGGACTATGAAATCCAGCTGTTTTAGTTCACCTGTGCTGTCCTTTCAGCTCTCACCTAGATTTTTCTTTGCAGTGTCAGACAAGTCTTGTTTTGCTGCATTTGTATTTTTTTTAATGCCAGGTGAATTTGCAGAGCTGCTAGTTAGGTAAGTCATTGCAACTCTTGTCTTTGCAGAAAGGATTTAGAAGTGATAATATAAAAATGCCTCTATTTTTACTTTTCTATGGTGTACTTTGGCATAGGAGCTCAGTTTATGGTTGTACATGCATTGCAGACATGGTCTAATGGCAAGACTCAAACTGTAGGAAAAGCTTGTATCTAGATTTGGCACTGAGTCACCTCTTTCCAGAACTGTGGGGATGGGTTGCCAAAGAACATCTTCTTAAACATTTATCTATGCATCTGGCCCTCTCTTGGCATGGGCTGGGCCTGTACAGTGGGAAACGAAGCTACAACTTCAGCATATGTTGAAATGTAATAATTACCTGGAGTGGTTTTGAATGCTGCTGGGGAAAATGAAGCACACTAGTTGACCTGCTGCCAATACACAGCTGGCATCCATGCATTTCAATCATGTGAAATTTCACGGAGCACTGAAGCAAGGTCAAAAACTGCTAATGCAAGGCTGGTGTACTTGCAAAGTACCATGAATTGTTGTGGTTATAGACATAAGACTATCATTTTGATTGTAATTTAATTACAACATTTAACTCTTCCTCTTTGTTCCCATGCCTTCAATGTTTGACCTTTCTCCCTCAGTCCCGAGGACAGTGTTTTTATAACCAATGTGCAAAAATTTGTACAGGCACCTGCACAGATGTATGTATGTATGAGAGACACTGGAATTAATTGCACCTGAAGAGATTTCATGTGCTTGTAGACACAACTCAGGTGATATGAAAGCTCTCTTGGCAAAAGTATGCCCTTAAGCTAGTGTGTTGCATGAGGTAGCTACTACAATGTGCGTGGGAGTTGTTAAATACATATAATTTACAGTTGCCTGTCAGAAATAATGCATTTCAGCAACAACAAAATAGTGGAGAGCTGTTGGGCCTTGAAGCAATGCCTGAACTGGCTGTGTTTGCAGCAGTCAGCATGCTCACAAATGCAGGTAGTGTTGCTCACAACTTGGGGCTCTGTTTAACACTGGAACTGATTTGCCTGAATGAGGAGAAGAAAGCTCTTCATGTGAAGCGTGTGCTTTAAGTTCAGTATACAAAATTTCCAAAAAATGAACTGGACAAAAAAAATAAACTGTGTTTCTCTTCACTGCCACCTTTGAGAAATGGTACAGCGCTGCTAAGCTTCACCATCCTGCAAAAACCATCATGTGTTCGGTGTCCTAAGTCAGAGCAGCTTGATGATCAAAATCACCAAGTGCACTCAAACTGACAGAAAGCGATAGGTGATAGGTGCACCTACATCCTTCCTGGTCTCTGGAAAATATTTCTCTTTGGTCCCATGGCTGAAATGCAATGGTGTGATTTTTTCCTAATCTTTACTGCAGGCTAGAATCTGGGCTGCGGGACTCTTTGTACCATGCTGGTTTATTCAGCTGAGTGCAGGCTTGGTAAGCTGTAGCATGGACTGATGATCTGCACATTCTGAAACCTGTTGTGATTTTTTTAATAGTAGGCATGAAACTTTTTATTTGAAAAAATACTAGAACAATACATTTCTGTCTTAGCTAATGCCTGCCTGTCCTATAGCCATAAGATACACAGACCTTCCATTTCTTGTCTGTTTCAGCAAGGATGGGGAGGTGATGCATGGACTCAAAACCACGTTAGGCTCCTCAGTGGCCACTGCTGCTAGAAGTCCTCAACAAAGAACAGCCCCTTTCTAAAGTGATAGATATACTGAAATCAGGCAAGACTATTTGAAGTAAATAACTAAACAAAGCAACAGCAGATTTTCAGGTATATTATAGGATCCTACAGCTGTAAACTTTTTAATGAAATGATTTGATCAATAGTGTTATTGCCTCTGGCTCCACAGGGGTAACTGCTGCCAGGAGTAGGGATTGTTTTGTTTCTAATTTTCAGACTGCTCTATTGACTTGCTACAAGTATTCCCATTGCCCTAAAGAGTAGTTTTGGTATCTTAGGCCTTTTTATTTTTTATTGAATACAGCTCTGTACATTCATTACTTACGTGTGTGGAGTCCCAGCAGACTTTCCACCTGGTGGCAAAGTTGTCTTTTGAAAGACTTTTCAGAGTGTTAAAATGTAACTGCATCAACAGCAAACTGCAATTTCAGTACTTTGCTGAGGAATTGGCATGGATTGTCACTGGAGAGCAACCTGAGGTGGATATTTTAGGAGTGTTTGAGATGCAAAAGGTGAGGTTAATTCAGCCGCTGCTCTTCCAGACTATGCCAGCACAGCCTGGTTGTTTTGAATGGGTTCATAATAGGTTTTACTGATGCCAAGAGCCTTTCATTGATCTGACAGGTGAGCAGTAATGAATAGAATGCCTTTCAATGTGGGAACCCAGTAAAGTCTTCAGGAACAGGTAAAACCTGTTGTTCTTTTCCTGACGCACGTTCTGAACTATAATGTTTGTACAGATAATAAGTTTTGAGCAGTGTTCTGGTTGCTTCCTCCACTTGTTTGTGTCTGCTGAGGTTTAGCTATACAGTGCTGCAGCACAATTCCATAACCCCAGATGGCATGACAGCATTTTTTAAATTAAAGTGAATACGTGCTTGAGGAATAAAAATCCCAGTTTTATATGTGATTCTGAGGGCACAGAGGCTTTGTAATTCCTCAAATTTCTTGGAAGGAAGACTCCAGGGTACAATTTTCCTAAGTAGAGAGGTCTTGGCTGGTTCCTAAGCCATTGCATCCACTCACACAACTGCCTTGTATTTGGAATCTGTGCTTGGGCTCTTCAGGGGCTCTTGCATGCCCCTGTTTGTTACGGTCAGGATTAGCTCCTCTATTAGTAGACAGTGCCAACTAATTCATATATTTAGACAGAACTATAACTGAGTTTGGCCAATATCGTTGCAGTCTGGATTTTAGCGTGTTTTTTTTTTTCCTTAAGAACAATCAGCAGAATGATGACCCAGAAACAAAAAATAATCCATACTTGCAAGTTCTAGTGCTATAACTAATGATAACCTTTAATATCTTTGCATATTATATGTGGTAATTTGCATCTACAGTTACTACTGAGAAAAAGTAATGGCACATTATAGAAATATTTACACTGAGGGCCCAAAATTTGAATCTGGAAGCCATCTATTGACTGTAGGAGGTGAAGGCAGCTAACAAAGAAGATTAGGTTTCCTCCTTGTCTGAGACCTTTTTCACAGCTGACTGCATTGCTCTTTCAGCACCTAGGCAAGCCTCCAAGTCCTTTAAGAGATCGAACTTCTTCCTGATGCATGGCTCATGTATAAGCTCTTGATTAGTGAGTTGATTAAAGGAATTTCCCAAGCTGGCCTGGTCTGACTAATGATGGCTTTTATAGCTGTAATGTGAGAGTTTTACTGAAAAGAAATGATAAAAGTATGGCAAAAGAAGCTGCTGGTGTTGTGAAAAATCAAAGCTTGAGCACAAGTACAGTAGTTTCTGACAACAAATATGGAGAAGCTCTTTTGTTGTGACGATTTTGAGATTTACTTCAGGAAAATCTATGAGTTATTGTTGTGTTTTTGGTTTTTTTTCCCCTCAGCATTTGTTTTTCCTCTAAGGTGAGGATTATATGAAATATCATGGAAGCAAAGCTGTTGATTTGATTACAACAACAAGATTTGATTCCAACAAGTAGTTAATGCTAACATTAGCTGGAACAAATGTTTCTCTGGCTTGGTTTTTCCACCTAGGCAGGGCTACAGGGAGTTTGAGTCCTGCACAACTGGATGGGACTGCCTTCAACTGGAAAACATTTCTTACTATTAAGCTGCGGTTAACTGAAAGAAACTATGGAATATTTGCTGTCATTCCTGTGAAGATGGAAGATTGGAGTGGAGCACTGCTTGTAAGCAGGTCTGGGGACTGCCTGCAGGTGAAGGAAAGGAATAATTTTGTTGGTGACACCCTTAGCCAACAGGAAAATTTCTTTTAGCCCAAGCTGTGAATCATGAGTGTTTTAATAAGAATTCTGTTAGAAGATTTCTCTAGCTTGTGCTGTTACACTGATTTTTAATGCATTGGACCTGCATGCCTCTGGAGAAAAGTTCTAGTCACAGCCTTACAACCAGGCTGCATGAAAGGCAACAGTGACAGTGCAACACGTGCATCTTCTGTAGGTGGCTGGTGTAAGCACGCTAAAATTGACAAACATTGTCCATGACTTCACTCTGTTTACCTGACTCTCCTGGCTGGGCATCAACCTGCTGCTATTTGCTAACTTTAACAGAGAACCTGAGAGTGGACAAGCCTTTTCCAAGCATTTTGCCAAACATCAGTCACACAAGTGTTTTACTGATGCTGCTAAGAGCATTGTTCCCAAGGAGTAAGAACCCACAATACCACAGAAAGCAGCCTCTGTGCTGCCCAAATCTCTTCCATGTTGTGATGCTGTGCTTGTCTCAAATGTTCTTCAAATAACAAAGCCATTTGTTACTTTTGCTTGCCAAAGCATCCATCCATCCCATGGGCTACATATCAGCTCCATGAAATGCCCCATGGGTCTCTTTGCCACCTGGCACTCTGCCCCACACCATTAGAGTGGATGCTGGTGGGGAGCTAGCCACTTGCTCAGCTGAAGGCATTGCTTCTGCTGTGGCAGTGGGGAAGGACCAGGTGCCTGCTTGTGACCATGTGCAGGCAGTTAATGCTTTGCATGGATGGGCTGGGATGGCTGCCATGAGCTGGGTTTCTCTGTAGAGAATCAGTCTTGGGGACTGATGGGCTGCTTCTTTGCTCTGAGTCAGAACAGGAGGACATCAAAACACCTTTCCATGGAAGAATGCACAAAATGGCAACAGCAGGGCCTAGATTTTAAATCTGCTTATAAACACCTCAATTCAGATCACCTCTTGTTCTTATGCTTTCTTTTCCCCCTTTTCTTATGTCACTTCAACAAATCACACCTATAGCCACTGCATTGGATGCAAAGAACAGAAAGCTGCAGCAAAGCACACATCCTTATCTTTTGTGAGTGTACTAAATACTTTTTCTTTTATAAAGTTATCTGTAGGCTACCAAATTAATTATGTCCTATTTGCTATCCACAATTACCTCCACAAAACCCATAAGCCCAGGTAATGGTGAATGTGCCTGTGTTCTTCCTCAAAGCAGTAAATGCCCGATCTAATGAGAGAAAACCTCAGTGGAGGGACAGCACCTTTTGGTTACTCAGTAAGCCCTCAACTGGTCAGGTGCTGGCCTGTGGGCCTGGCTGTATCCAGCAGGTTGGAAATTAGGAAAAATTTATTCTTGGAAAGAGTGGTGATGCACTGGCACAGGGTGCCCAGGCAGGTGGTGAAGTCACTCCAACAGGTCCCTGTCTCTCCTTACTGAGGTCTCCACATCTGGATGTAGTGAGGTCTCACCACTGCAGAATAGAAGGGCCGGAACACCTCCCTTACCCGTTGGCCATGTTTCTTTTGATGCAGCCCAGGATATGGTTGGCTTTCTGGTCCGAGAGGGCACATTGCTGGCTCATGCCCCGTTTGCCATCCACCAATATCCCCAAGTCTTTTTCAGCAGGATTGTGCTTCATCCTTACATTCCCCAGCCTGTACTGACATTGGGGGTTGCCACAACCCAGGTGCTGACCTTGGTTGGTTTTGTTGAAGCTCATGAGGTTCTCCTGGGCTGCTCAAGCTTATCTAGGTCTCTCTGGATGGCATCCCATTCCTCAGGTGTGTCAACCACACTACACAGCTTGGTTATTTCAAGGCTGTAAGTCATAGGTTTAGAGCAGATTTTTTCCTAACACTATGAAAGGAGAACCATCTTCAGGATCCTGGTTTTAATTTCCAAAAGGACAGACTAAAATTCCTAAAATCCCAGCTTAGATGTTAGGCTGAGGGCAGGACCCAGATAACACACCTGGTTTTATATGCTAGTATAGAGTAAGCTGACAGTCTGCATGGCCGCCCCATCGCTGCCCAAGGGTAAAGGTCATCTCTGAAAGCCTGCACTGTTCTCCCTGCAGCATGCTGTGTGTTCCAGTCATAACTGCTATGCAAATACAAAGGTAACCGCAGTACAAATGCATCATAAAACCCCTCCCTATGCTGCCAAGCAAAGCTTCTAATGCAAAGGAAAAGTTTTATGATGAAAAAGCATATTTCCTCTTTATTTCCTTTTCACTATCGTCAGCTTTTATCTAACAGGATCTGTTTTAATCTCAGCTACAGCTCATTCACCCTACGTGCCATATTCAGGATTCTCTAGCCTTCAAAAGCCATATGGAGTTTAAGCTGTTGCTGCATTTTTAATTGGGTGAAGCCTAGTATCCAGTGTTTTGAGATAAACTAAAATCTGCTCATATATATTGAAGCACTCTTCCAGGAAGAGTTCAGTACTTGTTTTACAACAGTACTGACTTATTTTGTTATTACTCCGAGCCAAGCACAGATATTTTGCCTGAGGCCATTATATTATGACCTTCATGGGCTTCAGAACTTTCTGAAAGATATTGCTGTCTTAACCAGCAGCTACGCTTACCCTGAAAAAAGCCTTCTTTTTTTTTTTTTTTTTTTTTTTTTTTGTCAACAGCCAGGGGCTCAAGCTCTGCTATTTGTATTTGTAGTGAACACGTGGGCTGAAGGTACCATCTAGGCAGTCTTTTGGTTTCTTCTGTCGATGACTGTGATCTTGTTTCTGAGCAAAGCAAGAGGAGCACCACGTTTTCATTCAAAGCTCTCTCCAATATTTGGAGTATCCATTAATGACCCTTTCGCTTGCAGAGTGTCACATAGGAAATGCTAGTTACAGCTTTAATGTGAAGGTAGCCAGCTCTCAGCTCACTGCAGTGCTGCCACTATCCCTCTCCTCCATCAAATACTCCAGTTGTTTACTAAGTTCTTGTTCGAGGGTTCGACAGCAATTCTAGGACACCCTCCAGCCTTGATTTATACCTACAGCACCAGACTCTTGGGTGTCTTGACTCATGCTGGGAACCTGTTCATTGGTCTCACTGGCTGGATCCTGGTCATCTGCATCTCAAAAGGAAGCTGAACCAGATGGCTGCTCTGGGTGCTGCCAGGCTCACTTTCTCCCACCTCATGCCTCTTGTTGAGGTGATCTTTTTTTTGCAGCATCCTGAAAACCTCTAGGAGTAAAGCACTCCCTTTGGGGCTGCCAGTGGTGGAGTAGGAACTCTTGGTTCCTCCTCTCTGAGCTATGCGCTTCACAGGCAAAACAAACAGTAATGGATTTCTGAGGGTCACACACAATGCACTTAAATCTCACAAAAGATGGAGGGAGGCCTGAAATCATGTTTAAGTTGTAGACACTCCCAGATGTCTGGCTACATTTGAGGTCATAGTGGTTTCCTTCTGAGCCCCAGGAAGCAAGGGCAGCCTGGAGCCTACTGAGGACAACACCTTTCAAGGTTTTGTTGTGGGCAGTTCCACCCACAGTCCTACATCTGAGTACAGCTTGCAGATCAAAAAAATAGAGGCGTAAGAGAGAACCTCATGCAATTTCAGAAGAATTTATGGTCAGCACAACCTAATGAACAGCACTATATTTGACAGCTGGTTCTGATGTCCCCATTCCCTTGCACAGTCACAGTGCTGCCTGCACTGTGAGCAGAAGCACATGCTTGTTCAGAAGGCCCTGAGACCTTGTGGGGATTTGCAGTATCAGCTGTTTACTACGGATGATAAGGATGTTTAAAACATCTCTTTTTCATGTATGTAATATTTAAACTGGTCTGGAGGAGAGGGAAATTAGTAAAAATAATAGAATGCAAATAGAGGAATGAAAGTTTAGGGTGAATAGGTTTTTTTTTTAGCAAATGTTAAGTTCCTAAACGTGAATTGTTTACAGTTGCTATCACTCAGACATGCAGCTGAAGAAAGGGTATAACCAAACTCTGACTTCTGATCCTGAGCTGATGATACCTCTGCTTGTGAATGATAAAATATATTTAGCTCAGAATTTGTGAATTAAGATAAAATGGATTTATTTGCTTATCATAAGAAAATCTGCTGAAATATCTGAAGTATGATTGCAGAGAATGGCACACCTCTGGTCTACATATAGATCTAAACTGTATGCTCATGATTATATATGAATGTCTGATTCTTCGAGTACTTGTCCTTGATGCACTGTGATGCTGAGTACAAACTTGCCTTTTCTGCAGTCTGATTTCTGGCATGACTTCCAGATGTTTTGCTTATAGCAGGCCTTAAGGTTGATATCTTGCCCATGAACTGCATCTGGGGTTGAGTCAAGGATGTCAACAGAGATCTTAATTAGCAGCAGTAAAAGTAAAAAAGAAATGAAGGACAGCTGCTGGAGTTGAAACTTCCATAGCTTTTGTGTGATTCACATGGTGTCTGCTCATTTACTTATCTTAAGAACCCTTCCAAAGAGAGCTATAGAGTGATAATGTTGGGTGTTTTGGTCCTGAATGCTAAAGACAGGAAAATTTAAGGCCAGCTTAAGCCCAAACAAGCAAACTGGAAGCCTGAGTTACAATTCCTCAGCTTTAATAAGAGCCTGGGATTCTTTTATCATGGCTCATAATGGTGCCAGTTTATCTTATCTGCATGGTCCAGAAGGGAGAGTTAGCTTTCCTAATATGTGGCATGTTCCTGCACAAAAGAAAAAAACATAAAAACGAGCAAGTAATATAATGCTATGTTCATGCACAGTGCACTACAGTATTTTACATAGACCGGTTCTACTTGGCAAGTGAGGGAGAAGGCCCTAATATTTAGAAATTATGACATCAGAAAAAAGGTAAGAGGATGCTGCATTCCAGCAATTTGTTTCACTAGTAACAATGAAGACCAACGACAGATATTTCTGTTAGTGTACACTTTATTATTTCTCTTACATTCATTGCCTTCTCTGGCATCCTGCTGAAATGTTTTTGGTTGTCTACAAGCAGGAGATCAGTTGTCATAAGGTGTGTCACTGTTCCTCATCCCTGTTCACAGCTTTCAGCTGCTGCCAGGCCTCACATCCCTCTTTGTGACTTCTGAATGCTGCTGTGATTTTAAAGAGACACTATCAACAGAAACAGTCCCGGAAGTTTGTAATTACCCTCGTTCTTAATTACCTCCCACTAAAAGTTAGTCTAAGCAGAACTTCTACAAATGCACAGCATTGTTGTTTTATTACTGTGTGACTTTCACAGAATAAAACCAGTTCTTGATTATTTCTAAAAGTCTCCTCCCTGATTTTCAGACTGCAGTTCTTCATTTCAGTGCCACTCTGTCTTCATGTTTGCTCTTTGTGTATCAGTTTTCACTACCACTACTTTTGGGGCAGTGAAAGTAGATTTATCCAGTCTTCCAGGTGTTTATTCATTCATGGTACATGCAGCATTACTTGGGTTAACAAGTTGGAAGAAAAAGTTAGACTTTAATTGCCCATTTTCTGTCATATTTGAAAAACTTATAAAAACATTGTCCCCCACATGATGTGCTGTAAGTTCCCTTCCCCTGTGTTGTTTTTGGACTTTTGGAGTATTTTGGAAATGATCTCTTAAAAGACAATAGTATTTTTAAAACCTCCTACAGGAACGCATTTGATTTGAGTTACTCAAAGCAAACGTGAAGGACCAACAGACCTGTGAAAATGACCTCTGCTGGAAAAACAGGGTTGGTTGTTTAACTTCCAGGCTGTTTTGTTCTGAATGCATGTGTGTGACTTCCTGGCAACTCTGCAAGAACTATGTGCATCTCCAAGCATAATTTAGCTCCAATATCCAGAAATATATTTGGACACAATGCAACGTCACAATCTGCTGGTTCTGAGTTTCTGGTAGGGATTAAACCTTTGAGCAGAAGTGTTGAAATGAGTGGACCTCTCCTCTGTGAGGTCTTAAAGGATTGCACATCCCTTTCTGGGTTGGAACAGCTGCAAAAGCTCCTGAGCCAGCAGTTTGTGGTGGGGGACACCACACAGATTCCATTCTTGCAGGAGGGCTTGCGAATGCATATGCCAGTTGTGGGTGCCATCAACATAGCTTAGCTCCTCTGGTTTGTAGAATAATGGCAGATCATGTCAACTCGGAATCCAAACCACACGGCTGTATGTATTTATGTATTTATTTCCAATTGGTTTATCTGGACAATCTAAATGCTAGTTTGTTGAGATGAATATTGTATAGAAAAGAGTTTTAATGCTTCCTTTTCATCTCCTAGGATCATATCATAGGAACAGTCTTCATGTGCTTAGGAATTTGTCTCCTGTTACCTATTCCCACATGTGCAGACATAATCCTTCTGTTATCACACTGCAGGTATTTGCTGTAGGGAGGATGATGATTTTAACAGGGAGAGTATGAAGCAGGATCAGATGCATTCCTTAAGCAGCAGTGTTCCTAATTTCATGTATCTTTCTCTTCAAAAATAAAGACAAGACTCCACTCCTTTTACAACATTTAATCAACAGGATTGTTTTGAAAATGTGATTTTCTTGAAATAATCACTGAATCACCAGCAATTAGCAAAGAGTGACGGATCAGCCCAGAGTGTATGACATACCGTATCTAGATAAAACCCTTTTCGGACACAGTTATCAATTCCAACAGCCAGATAAAGGAGCATGATGAGAGCCAGGCATAACCAGATCTATGTAAAATCAATTTTATTGCTGTTGCTAATGAGATCTCGAAAGAAAGAGGCTTAAGAACCAGTGAGCACATGAATACAAGTAATATAAAAATACTCATTTTAACTCCCTTAGTGCTTTTATAATGCAGGTAGTGAAACAGCTTCTTGTGCATACTCACAGGGTCTGGAGATTCTTGTTTAGCATATGTGAAAAAACAAAAGGGTGAAAAATTACTATGTCCTGAGCAGTGCAATTGATGCTTACCCTCTGTTGAAAACAACCTGTATAAAACATTCTGAAAAGTATTTGATGCCAATCAGCATTTTAAACCTCTGTGTATAAATGTCTGCTAGACTAAAGGTAGTCTTCTGAAACTCCGAGTAGTGGTAAACCTAGATGAAATGTCACCTCAAATGTCCCAAGGAATCCATTTTTGGTTATTCATATACTGATCTATGGTGACAACAATGTGGTGAAAATTAAAAACACAGGACAGCTATCACAAGTCATTCAAGTCTACAAATCAGCCTCTTTTTTTCCAAGATACTTCTCGATTCACAGGAATACCAGCCACATGAGAACAGTTACACTAATCAATATATGTCTTCTGTGATGGTATGATCTGATTCAATCTCTAAGTGAGTTATAGGCTTTTGTGGTCCGGGTATTGACAAAATCTGTCTTCTTAAAATCAGCCTTTGGAATAAAAGAAAGAATAATTCATTATCTTCAGTGTCGACACTGCAAGGGTTCACCTGCCTAAAAGATAGGTATTGAGCCATAGCAAGGGTCTAGGTAGAGTCTTCTGCAGTCAACAGAGACTGAAGAGATATCTCCCAAGAGTAACTAAGTTCAGTCTAAGATGAGCGAGGGGGTATTCTACACATTCCTTGTGAGAGGAGTGGAGGGGCAAACACTGATCTCTTCTTTCTGGTGACAGTGGCAGGAGCTGAGGGAATAGCATGGAGCTGTGTCAGGGTAAGGTCAGGTTGGGGATTAGGAAAAGGTTCTGCACCAGAGGTCAGTGGGCATGGAACAGGCTGCCAGAATTCAGGAAGCATTTGGACAACACTATCAGACATAGGGTTTGGATTTTGGGTGGTCCTTGTGGAGTCAGGAGTTATACTCAGTGATCTTTTTAAGTCTCCTC
Source organism: Tetrao urogallus (assembly GCF_951394365.1). Lineage (NCBI taxonomy): Eukaryota > Metazoa > Chordata > Aves > Galliformes > Phasianidae > Tetrao > Tetrao urogallus. Next base: position 135,597,718 of record NC_136813.1, read on the forward strand.
CAATCTGGAATAGCCCTATGATACTATGAATCACTGCCAGGAGTTTCTTAACTCTTTCTGCTGCCTATTCCTCTGGCTCCAGCTCTACAGACTCATAACTCTTAGATGACTAATGTCAGTTGAGATTAACCCTATACAAATGAAGAGTATAGGACAATGCCATAATGCCTCATAATTGTATCAATCTCACTTGATCAAGTAATTTCTGTTGCTTATTAGATTGACTTTTCAAAAACATCTAGACATTAGGTGGCTTGCAGCTTTCAGTGCTACACTTGGTATCTCTTTGGGTACTGATTTACAGGGAAACAGCAAGTAATCAGCATTTTTTAAAAATAAGATTGGACAGATATGTCTTTTATCTACATCCAAAATAACAAAGGCTTCAGAAAATTCCTGCCATCATGAATTACTGCATGATTCAAGCACCGTTATTCTTGAATACAGTCTTCTTGTTTGTAAGGCAACATACTGCTGAGTATGATGAAAGACTGTAAAGAGATAATAAGCTAAGTAATTTTCTTGATCAAATTTCAAACAAAAAATCTACAGTTCTTACTGTTGTGCTTTTTTTCTTATTCTTTTTTTTGAATCCAGGAGACTTCAGTTTCATTGTTCCTCTGTTAAGAAGCAAACTGGCTAACATACATATGCTAAAAGCAAGAGCTTGAAAATAGCATAGTTTTAGGTTATTGGGAATTCTAGGTGACAGATACCCTGTGCTGCAGGTAAATAAGGAATGAAAACAGTTTGAAATACAGGCTGGAGACAAGTTGAAGTCAACCCAGCTGTGCTTGGAAAAAGGAGGTACAGAGCCTCAAAAGGAAAGAAACAAGCTGTTTTGCTGGTTTTGGCTGACTCACGCTGGTCATTTTTTGTTTGATTTTGACTATGACAGTATATGTTTGCCACACCTTCCCCTGGCTGTACCTTTCTGTTTGAATGTAACTGACACGTGGGCTTACAGACGGCACAGAGAACAAGGAGAATAAGACTGGGTTTAAAATAAGAAGCTGTTCTGCCCTTCCTTTGCTTTTTCTGGCAACTTATGCCCTCTGTGTCAGACTGGTTTGGTCAGTGGTGGGTATGTATCTACTAAGCATCATTTCTCACTATCTGACTGCTCTAGCAGGAAGCAACACTATTCTTCACAAAGTTTGCTAGTGCATACAAAACCAGAAAGGGAGAGAATACAAACACTGGTAAGCAAATTGAAGAGCATTCATTGCTTGTGCAGCATTATCACAGAATCATAGAATGGTTTGGGTTGGAACAGATCTTAAAAATCATCCAACTCCCAACCCCTGCCATAGGCAAGGGATACCTACTGTTAGATCAGGTTGCCCAGGGCCCCATCCAACCTGGCCTTGAACACCTCCAGGGATGAGCGTGTTCTCTGGCAACACATTCTGGTGCCTCACCACCCTCTGAGTGAAGAACTTCTCCCTAATATCTAATCTAAATATATCCTCTTTTAATTTAAAAGTGTTATCCCTTGTACAATTACTACTCTTCCCAACAGCGTCTCTTCCAGATTCCCTGTAGGCTCTCTTTAGGTACTGGACGGCTGCAAAGCGATCTCTTCTCAAGCTGAACAGCCCCTACTCTCTCAGCACATATTCATAGGAGAGGTTCTCCAAGACTCTCATCATTCTTGTTGTTCATCTCTGGGCCTGATTCAATGGGTCCACGTCCCTTGTAAGCTGAGGGCCCCAGAACTGAATGCAATATTGCAGGTGGGGTCCCTTCAAAGCAGAGTAGAAAGGGAGAAATATCTCCCCTGACCTGCTGGCCCTGCTACACACAAGCAAGATAAGTGCCAAATTCAGTCACCCCTTGAAATCTTATCAGGAAACACTGCAGAAGTGCTAAGGGCCCCAGGGAACAAATGAGAGGGATCTACAACTGAAATGACAAATTAAATGCCTTTGCTATAAGACAGGTCTTACCTTTTTGTAAGCATTGTGGAGATCAGTATGTGACCACAAGAAGTAGAGGAGGACTGAAGCAGCCTTACTAGCTTTGCTGAACATGTTACTGAAATTTTGTAAAAAGAATGATAAAATACGGTTAAATTCCCACTTCTTAAACACAGTGTATGTAGAGACTTAAGATATTATAACCTCATAGATTTTTCTGTCTCTGTCCTTCCAAATGATGCTTTCTTGCTCTTTAGGTATTCTAGCAATCTCACGCTGTCCTGATTACTAAAGAAAATGAAACATACATTTCCACTTCATTTATTCATCAAAATTAGAGAGAAATTAAGTACTCTATAGAACTTGCAGCACATCATAGTATTCAAATTCAGTTGAGAAATTGCACCTCAGAATAATTCTGAATGATCTTCCCAGCAGTTAAAATGTCTCATTAGTTAGACAAAATTAGGCCTTCTTTACTGAAATGAATTTCTTCTTTCTTTATGTAAAAAGAGAAGAAGGCAAACAGAATTACTCCTATTCTTAAATCATTATTCTATTTTGATTAAATGTTGGTTGCATGTGATTAAATATTAAAGAATTATTAAAGAAAATTCAGGACTTATACCTATAATGAAACTCTATACATAATTTTTACACACAGCTCTATCTTTTCTACAAAATGTATTCCCGTGCTGAAGTTTAAAAGTTATCCGAGCTGTGTTACAAAGGACAGGAAATAAACGAACTGTTTTGGGGAGAGATACAATCTGATAGCCTGGCACTATGTATATTAGAATATAGATAATGTGCCTTCATCTTTGGAGATGATATTTAAAGAACTGGAACACAGCACATTCCTTTGTGGATGGAACAGATTTTACAAGAGATTTTTCTCTGTTTTCTAATATATGTAATTCTGTTCGTATTGCCATCACTTTCAATCTGTCCTGTACCTTAAGATGCAGTATTTTCCTCCCAAGTGGAAAAGGTTGCATTATCTTACTTTTTTTTCTTTTTTTTTTTCCTGAAGGAAAGGAGGGAGGAGAGGGGAAGGCTTCTCAACCATCTTACCTGTCGTTCATGCTGATGGCAATGATCTTTGGCAGGCCACCAGAATTTAGGAGAAGCCGTGCATTGTGAGAACTGCTCTGTGTCAAATTGTATAAGGTGTAGCAGACTGAAGCTGTGGTTTCACAAGCAATATCAGACCCTGGGACGTAGTCAGGAAGTATCGAGACCAAATCTGGCAAAACTTCTCTAGCTAGAAGTTGGAAGACAGAAAACTCCGTTACTTACTGTCTGTTAGTAACATTACTACATTACTACTTACCTAGGACTTCTATGAGACATTAGTCCTCCCATTACTATCTATCACAGTGCTGTGTGCTCCCCGAAAAGAGTAATGATTTCATAGCTGCATTATATTCCCCCAGTTAGGTAATTGCATCCACATGAAATTGTACAGTGTATGTTTTGCTTCTTATGCACAATACGTTAATACTCAGTGTACTGCAATGAAGTCCTTAGGTGTGTGAAAGCAGGAGGCTACCACCTCCTGAGGAAATGTGTGTGTCCGTAGGTAAACATGGATTTAGTAGTACACCACAAACTGAGAAAGGCATTGATTTTAATGTTGCATTTGACAATTGTAGGCTATAGGAGGATGCACACATTGAACCTAAGTTATTTATATTTAAGAAGAATATCATACTTGGAAGTCTCCTCCTACTCAAAGAACACTTCATTATTTTGACCACACTGTATATGACTCTACCAGCCATATATATTGTGTATGTTGTATGTATATTGTGAGGACTGGGACAATGTGGAGGACTATGCCATATGGAGTGGCCCATGTTCAGAGTTGATGGAAAAGACTACAGCAGTCAGCAACAGGCTGCAGGCAGCTGCTTCTGATGTAAGAAGCAGCACTGGGAATTAGCTGCAAGCATTTGGGGAAGGAATTATCCAGTGTGAGGCCACACTGGCCCTCTACACTCAGCATGCCTCTTGTACTGAGAATGTTTTCCTCGCTCTGACTTCTGTTCTTTCCACTAGGTTGTGACAAAGTTAGTTTGCAGTGAGATTAAATTACATACATTTAAGATAAAGACTTCTTTAAAACTGAATAAGCCACCTGCTATGATAAATATCAGACAAAGCAATTATATCCAACATGATAGTCCATTTTTTTTTCTGTTGGTAAATCAAGTAAGGAGGTTTTCAGGAAGTCTGAAAATCATTTTATTTCCAGATATGTTTTATATGAAACTTATCTCAATTTGAAATCAAACATTAATTTTGCTTGCTGAAAACAATCGCTTTTATCTAGGAAAATTATGTCCTTCCTTTCCTTTGGCCAAAATGATTGGAGAGTTTGACTTGAATCCACACATCAGTCAAAAAGAACTCCTTCTCACTGAGGAAAGGTTCATCTGAAATTCCCCCCATTTTCATTACTGTGGGTAAAGCAATAAACAACAGTGAAGTTTAAGCACCTTTCTCCAGAGCTTCATGCTATTCTGCCTTTTCCACGTTCTTTTATAGATTGTTTTTCCTTAAGAAAAAACTGACCTCTTCCTCTCGGGCTAATTCCTATGTTTCTGGAGGATACAACACTTGTAATTTTTAACATCCTATGCATTATCCTCTTGAAATGAGTCTAACAACATATTGTTATATTTTCATTAATAAGGAATGCTCTCTAAGGATTAATCAGTGACCAGAAGACTGTTCTGCAGAATTCTGGATGCTAATTCATTCCATAAATCAGCTCTATGCCTGTCGTTTCCTCTTCTCTCTTCAGCAGGAATACAGAAAAAGACAATGAATGATGTGAATTCACTTTATCCTATCAGTAGGAAGAATATTCAAATATAAATTAAGTAGAAATGAAAATGCTTGGAAAAGAAATGGCTTCTGATGTGAAAATAATTATAACATTTTATAAATAATACCCTCCAGAAATAATTGGTTGTTTTCTCTGTAGAATCTTCTAACTTCTCAAAAAAGTTATGCAGAGAAACTGTGGAAGCAGTAGCTTGCAAAGTTTTATGTCTACAAGAAGAAAGAAGAATGTCTACAAGAAGATCTTTACTAGAATGACTAGAGATGTTCTATTACATAGTTGTGGCAGCACAGAACTCTGCATTTTCTTACCTTTACCCTATTTTAAGTGGAAGAAAACCTTTGTTCAAATCTATGCATATTTTACTACTTTGAATGTAACATCACCGGAAGTATCTGATGAGGAATACACAGCGTTGAAAAACCTTGAGGTTAGAGTCATTTTTAGACAAAACCTTTATTTTCAATCCCATATAATAAATCAATCAACCTAAATTACTGTTAAAATTCACGTACCAGTTTTTTTGTAAATTTTTTTTTTTTTAAAGAAGGAAAGGTTGAAGTAAGGAAAGCTGAGAAAGAAAGCCCAGGAGACAACATTAGTCTTTGCTCACCTATGTCATTTTGTAGGGAGGTGTTGCGAGACAAGTTCCTGAGCAGCGAGACTGCTGTCTTCTTTACTGCTGGGTGGCTTACATGCAGCATAGTTCGAATACTTGGAAGGCCATTTGCCTTCCGAACAACAGTCTGGGCCACTGAAAACGGCATCTGTTATAAAGGCATTTGGCAAGAATGTGTCATTACCGTGAATATATAGCCTCAGACACAACAGCAGTAGGCTCTTTGCATTTAAGGCAGTTTAGATCTGGAGCTAGGTAGGAGTTGAAACAGAAGAGGAAGGTGATATAAAAGAAATTCAAGCCTACTATTTCCCACATGCTGTTTGGGCAGTTCCTCATTCAGAACATAATATAGGTCATCAATTTCTAAACCATGAAAGGGACGTGTAACAGTGCCAGAGAATTCCTCTCTCCATGGGACTCATTTTGTTCCACAAATCCACTTTTTTCCCCCACTCTTTTAGCATCAACTTATCCTCACTGTGCAACGAATTAGCAAATTCCAGATGTGGACACAAAGTAAAAAGAAGTGATCCTCCTATCTGCCAAGCAGGAAATATCTGCGGTGCTGGTTATGACTTTCTCCTCAAAGTTCTTTGATATCATTGATTGTGTCTGGAAGCCAGTGATTTGCCTGTAGTTATCAGCTCCATGCTGTGAGCATGTTGCAACTGCAGCCCTAAATTCTATGCATTTACATCAAGAACTATTTAAGGAAAAGAAAAAAGCTGACTTACTGGTCCAGTACCAGCTGTGAGGTTCTGAAGAGCTCCCAGGGATGCTTCCTGGGTATAGTTTCTGGTACTCTTTGCTATCAAGGAGAGATATATTCTAATCAGTGTGGAATGCCAGAGTGATTCCACACCTCTGGGATTGCTCTTTTCCTCGGGTAGCGGTGTATCCTGCTGCTTCTAAACATGTGAACAGATCAGCTGTTACAATCAGTAATGACATAATGCATCACAATCTAAACAAGCAATTTTGTAACTCTATGACAGATGATTCTGCATAGCTCACTACAGAGAATTTTCATGAGAATGAAAGTGAATATTATTTTAAGACAGACATTTATTGTTTTATTATCACTGATATTTTAATAATCAAAGGGTCTAAAATAAATTAAAAGCTGATTCAAGTTCTTTTTCTAAGATAAATATTTATTTCCTTATTTTCATTACCATTTTTGTTAGCTAGATCAAGGACTGCATTTGAAAGTAAAGAATACTTTCATTTTTACTATCACATGTTAGGATATTGGTTAAAAAGTACTGGTATATAGTATCCCAAGATCTATTATCAATCACATAAGTTGAAACATGGCAACTGGAAGGTCATGATGGAACAAGAATTTTTACCAATCGGCTCATGTGTGAGAACATTTCTTATCTTTGATGATTTGGGGAATGAATCTGAAGTAATATGATGTGGAGAAACAGGGATGTATTCTCTAGGAGAGATGATCCTGGTATTTGATAACACATAGCCAAGAGCACTCACATTCACAGCACTACAGTCTTCTTATCATAGGAATATGGATCTGTTTGATGACTGATTAAAGTATGTTTAATTTGCAATAATTACATTTTTCCTAACATTCATAGTCTAAGAACAGGTCTGATTTTATTGCATGAATTGAAATTATGCTACTGATGACTACAAGATCCATGTTCACACTCCTTCCAGTTTTAAGCTCCTCAGCAAGTATCAAGTTGTGAACAGTAAAGGCAACCTGTAAAATTCCAGTATTTAACTGTACTGACCATTCCATCTGAAAATGGGAGATAGGTGAAGGGGAAGATGCTTTCCATCTTTAGCTATTGACATTGGGGGCTGAGCTGAAGGAGAAATAGTATGCTAAAGCTTCACTCTGGATGGAACAGGAGAAAGAGTAGACTCCAGGAAAAATCATGGATGGGGGAGAAGCACAAATCCTTTTATTTCCCTTTCCCTATCCCTGGTACCTGTTTTTCTCTCTAGCAATTCCAGTTGCCAGAATATTTGGATCTGAACCACACAGCATCAAAATAAGAAGTCTGAAAGCCAGCAAGCCACAGAGGAGGCAAATCACCGTGTGCTAATTCCATTTGTGAAACTGCCACAGTATCCAGTCATCAGTAGGACACTTGCACAATTGCTGAACGTGGTGCAGACACCAGTTAGGCCCATCAGGTAATGAAGCTGAGAGGCACTATTTCTCAACTAATGAAACTGAATTGTTTTGTCATTTGTTCCATCAGACATCTAATAAGATAATGGATGTCAGAAAAGGCTATCAATAACTTTACATTTTGAGAGTGAGTGTCACATTACCAGATGCGTCACCAACAGAGAAGCAACCTAATTAGATCACAGCCTTATATTCTCCAGAAGTTGCTACAACTGATTAAGGAAATGAGATGTAACAAAGCATGTGCTTTACCTCTTTCACTTTTCTGCTCCGTGTTCCAAAACAGCCTGGTGTTCTATCATTGGTAGAAATATTTCTTCTTTGTACATAGATGCTCTGGGCATAGTTTTCAGGAAGTTCTACCTCTAGTTGGTAGGAAAGATTGTGAAGAATGCACACACAGTTTTCTGTGGCCTAAAATAACAAAAGAATAGAGAATTTGGAAGCAATGGCATGTGTTGAAGGGACATGTATAGACAAGGAACTTCATTTTTGGATCTTAAACAATTAACTGCAGAGTTTATAATGGTTTAAAGAAGAGCCAGTTTTCATGCCACAAGACTGCTTTTACACTGAGAAATTAAACATGTCCTGAGATGTTCCTAAGCACTCAGGCCAACTGGCACACAAGGCTTGCATTCAGAGCACGGTGCGTATCTGTTGGAAATGATCCTTGGACAGTATAATTCCCGAATGTACCTGGGATTTGTTTGGGCACGTGCTGTTTGGTTCAGACCAGAAGAGTGCCAAGGAATGCACAGAAGCTTAAGAGCAGTGATGAACACATACACACCTAGTCAGTGTCAGCAAAAGGAAAGCTTTGTATCTTTCCAAAGGATACAGCACATGTTTTTTGTGTGTGGTAGAATGCCATTAAAAAAAAAAAGAAGAAAATTAGATGTGCCTTTCTGGAGGTGGCTCGGGGCAGTCTGGTCTAGCGGTTGGCGACCCTGTGCATGGCTTAGTGGTTGAAACTAGGCGATCTTTGAGGTCCTTTTCAACACAGGCCATTCTATGATTCTATGATTCTACGATTCTACGATTCTGTGATATTAAGCATGACTGAGGTCAGGTTGACAATTTCCGAATGATGAGTTCAGTGGCAAATAGTTTCATTACCAGTTCTTCACTTTTTGAAAGTAAAAAAGGGGATGAATGGTTTTAGGACAAAATGCAGCAGGGAGCTCTTGACACAAGTGTTATGTGCTGGATTCTCCCTGGAGCTACTGGCTCTGAATGCAAGGAGATGGAGAAGATCAAGTAACTAATCCCAGGAAAGAGCTACAAATACACAGTAATTACCACTACACAGCACAAGTTATAGCAGGCACATCAGAAGTGCCTCACAGGCTATGGTTAACCTCGTAAGTGGCTGCTGGTCTTCTCACCTAACTTCACCCAGCTAAAAGACAAACATCTAGTCTAAGCAATGTTCATCTGCAGTCAGCACTGGGAGGAAGAGAAGGAGAAAACCTGTCTTTTGGAATTGTCCACATCCTTGCAGTTACTGGCATAGGCTGAATGCTTAATGTACAAAAAAATGTAGGAAAATTAATTCTATTCTAAGTGACGTAAACTTCTAATTACTTTGCCAGGCAGATTTAGGTTCCGCATTTCTTAAGAGACATATAGCATTTCCTATTTAGGAAAGTACTCAGATATTGATTCTTTAAAACTTGCTGGATGTTGTGTTGAGGGACATGGTTTAGTGGGAGCTATTGGTAATAGGCGAACGGTTGGACTGGATGATCTTTTAGGTCTTTTCCAACCTTGGTGATTCTATGATTCTATGATTCTAGCTAGCTAGGTCCCTTAGACAAGAAAAAAAAGTAATATCTGAACCTTTAAAAGTTTCTAGTTCTCTGTGGTGAGAGATCCTTAAGACTGTTTTCCTAAAGCCAAGGTATGTTGTTATTTTAGACAGCAGGATAAAAAACACTTTCAAAAGCTTCTTTTTGAACGTTCACATTTGGTAGCAGTTCTAAAAGCATTGGAAATAAGTATAAATTTGGCAGCTACATCACAACTCTTTCTGAACACTGGTTTTGAAACAAAAACTTGCTCTCAGTGATTTCCCATAGGAAAAGTGTCTTGAAGAATACCTTGTCATTAGGCTCGTGGTCTGCAATAGCTCCTTGAATATAATACACAAGAGAATCAATCAGACCGTCACACTCTCTCATCTTTTTCCTTCCTTCTGGGCCAGCAGAGCTCATGTTTCTGTGAGGAAGAAATACACTGGTAAGAAGAAGTTTACTTGAAGATATTTTCTAGTGCCTCTCTGACAAACTTTTCCAGATAAACCTTAAAATAGCGAAGTTAAGGATGACTACTTCTTTTCTGTAGGGCTGTACAATAATATGAGACTGTTAAATAAAACTTCAATTTTAGTGCATTCCCAGACAATAATAAATAACAAATTAAAACAAGCTGTTGTGTTTAGATGGATAAGGCATGCCTCCATTCCAGTCCTCATCTCGATGTAATCTCTAAACAAACAAACTGAACTTTTTCTTCCCCCAAATATTCCACTTTAAGCTGTGTTTTTAATATCTGTGACATTGGCTATGTCAAACTACCAGACGAAAAGTACTTGTGAAAACTTCCTTTCAAAAAGAGTCTTCTTTTAACATTTACCTAAACCAAGTCAATCTTGATCACCCACCAACAGACATAAGTTCTAAGAGTTTTAGCAACATCTACACACAAGCTATAACATTTCTGGAAAACAGGAAACAGCTGTTTCTTTATTGCCTACGTTCATTTTTGTGCTTGTAAACTAACCGCAGAGTAAACCCAACTTTCTCAACTTGAAGATGATTGATTTCAGCCACGGGACCAAATTCGCCAGACACCCCATGTGCTGCTAGAAGGAAGGGAAAGAAAGCTGAGCCTGCAGATTGAGCTCAAGGCGAGCAGACAAGTAATGCATCGCAAGGTGTCCAGTGACTGTAGTCACTGCCAGCTGAGCAGTGTGCGAATACTGAATCTTCTACTGCCAGTGGGGAGCTCTTAGAGTCACAGAATGGTTTGGGCTGTAAGGGATCAGCTGCCCAAGGCCACATTCAGACTGGCCTTGAACACCTCCACGGATGGGGCAGCCTGTGGCAGGGCCTCATCACCCTCTGAGTAAGGAATTTCTTCCTAACATCTAACCCCTCTTTTAGTTTAAAACCACTCCCCCTTGTCCTATCACTGTCAGTCCACATATGAAGTCATTCTCCCATCTTGTTTATAAGCTCCCTTTAACGTACTGGAAGATCGCAATGAGATCTCCCCAGAAGTTTCCCCAGGCTGAACGAATTCCCCTCTTCATAGGAAAGGCGCTTCTCTTTTCTGCTTTCCTTCATTTCTCTGAGGGTCCACATAGTGGCTGAGCACCCTTCCTCAGTTTGCTCTTTTGCCATTCTGTCTCACATTCTCATGAGGACAGTAGACCTGTTACTACTGATATTTGTTTTCTGTTACCTGCAGAAAAAAACATGTAGAAAGGATGGGAAAGAGCATGTCTTCTGAAGAGTTCTATCCAATCTTTCTAATTCTCTGTCAAATGTTTTCTCATGCACATGTGGAGATGCTTGGGTTCTACTAGCAGTGAATAGTTTCCCCACCCAGCTAAAAACACAGTCTCAGTGCAGTGCCTCTGCTACCCATGTGCCTCCTGTTGCTCCTGCAGTGTTCAGCAGAGGAGATGTGAAGGGACAAAGAAGAAACATACTGCACTCTGCTGCTTCCGAGAGCATTCTTCTGGCTGCTGGCACCTAGGAAGACAAAGCTGAAGCCACTACAAACTGCTCAGTCCAAGAGAGGGAAATGCCAGATGCTCTCTGCTGATGCTTTCTGCTATTCTACAATGGCTCAGGCACTGCTGCATATGCTGTCTGCCTCCTCCAGACTCAAAAGAAGACACTAAATGTTCTGCTTTCTGCTCACATTTCTGTGCTTTGTGGTAACCTGAGTGCAACTTGAAAATGAATTATGAAAGCCATTTGAAAACCCTTGAAAAGCTAAGGACACGCTTCCTGCTTGAAGTTTGGCTCAAAATAAGCTACTGATTATCAGGGAAGTAACAACACTTCATTTTGAGGTATAATTATTTTTATAACTGAATGGCCTCTGAATTATGGAATGCTGGAGTTATAAATCTCGACCTCATTATTCTGGCCTCCTGCTGCTCCATTGGCCGAAAGGCTGACTACAGTATCACATTCCTGCTTTGTTTGAAATAACATTAAATCCAGCTCAGTGTTAGTATCTACCACAAAGAAGGTCATGTTCTTTAAATAATTTCAGGGAGTTTACTTTACCCTCTTATTTACCCACTGGAAAACACAACAGTTTAAAATGTTATTAGTGACAGAGCCTGAAAGGCACAGCTTTAAACTTTCCCGTGGCTTATGATAATAAAATACACGTGATATTTTCTACATAGTGCCAATGCAGTTTTATCCCCTCCTCCTGGGAAGCACATATTTAGTTTAAATATTAACGCACTGTAATTACAGCTTTACTTTAGGTCACACTGTTAATAAGGTTCCCTATTTATGAGTTCATTCATGCTCTTGTGGAATTATATATCACAGAATTAATATTCAGATTCCTCAATATGGCAACACTTTGGAATTCAACCTACATAAGTCACATTTGAGTCACGTCGTCCTTTCAACAGTTTATGGCTATGCTGACAGACATGTACATGCTACAGCTCTTCTAGTGCATAGCACAAATAGTTTCTGAGGTGCACAGACTAAAAATACCATTAAAAGATAAGTGTGGAATTTCCCCCACTGAAGACCTTCAGCTGATATGGCACTTCATCTTGTCACAGCACAAAAATCACTGAACTTTAGACAACTATCATCATTCTGAATGGTTGTGCAAGGAAAAACCATCACTCGTACTTGCCATCTAGCATGACTATGGGTTGGCAAACAGCTTTATAGCTCAGGAAGCAGAACATGAAGTTGAGGCACTGCCCTGTTCTGCAAAGGAAATGAATCACTGAACTGCTTTCCTTGAGTTGCTGGCACTCAACTGTTTATCCAGACAGAGACACCACTATGCGTGTCTGCATGGCCGTGCTGTGCTCCACTACCCTCTTTCCCCTTATTACCACAATGTGAACTGGGAAGAGCTCCTACTTTCCAGATTGTCCAATTACAGTTGCAACCACTTTGAATGGGGTCAGATTTTATTTTCAGGATTGGGTAGCATCATACAGGAGTAAATTCATATTAAAAAAAAAATCATTTTGAAACAATGGCAACATTTTTCTTAGAAAAGTTCAAAATTGTCTTAATCTTGCTTTCCCAAGATTTGAGGCTCCTGACAAATGTAGCACCTTCCTCTGAGCTCAGGAGTTTAACTCTCTCCCTGTGGAGCTCCTGGAGGCCTTGAAATATCCATCACTTGAGCGAATGGGCAATTGCCATTTCGGTCTGGGCTGGCTGAGAACTGCAGCTCTTGGCAATCTCATGCTGAGATCCCAGGGCTACCTAGAAATCTCAAAGTTTGCTATGCAAGTTTGTTTTCCCTGAGCTTCGTCAGAGTATACTGAAACAAATACATCTGTGGAAAAAAAGAATTGGAGTCAAGATCAGACATATTGTTGTAGAAAACCTCTTGTGCTACATAATTCCTAACACCTCTGCCTCGCATCAGTACTGAATAGTTAGGAACGTGCAACATGAGAGAGAGAGCTGCTGCTTGTAGGAATGCTCTCCTTTGAGTGACTGAGAACTTAAGTTTTGATACAATTTAGCCATTAAGCATCTCTGACTTTTGGCAGGCTTAAATATGCCAATCCTGGTGACATGCCCGAACTATACTGCATACTAAAGTGGATGCATGTAACTATCTGCAGGCCTCATTCATCTCACACCATGCACGGTGTAACCGTGACTGACACAGCCATCTTCCCATGTTTCAGTGTCTTTTATGGAGGATCAGCTAGTACCCTACTGGGAAATATTTTATGATCCAGGTGAGGTAAGTATCAAGAATTTTAACATAGTAAAATCAAACATGATTTTCACAGAAACAGAATGATAGCACGTTCAATTATGTTGCAAATTGAACCAAATGAAAGGGATCTTCCCTTTAAGCCAGCACTGAGTCACACACTGGCAGACATCAGAAGAGGCTTTTGCATTGCTGTGAGTGATCCACACTACTGATAAGAAGGTGGCTTTTGCTCCTGGGACTCATTCTGCCAAACTGGTAATTTGAATTTAACTCAATTATGTGACAACAATTTCCTGAACTGCTTCATGATGTTCCTGAATTACTTCAGGAAATTGTATTCCCTTCATGCCTTACACAATTTAAAATTGCAACAAGGAAGGAAAGGAATCTATAGATTTACACAGTAACGCTAGGCACCAGGCTGCAAGCTGCTTTCTGGAAATAACAAAATTCCTTCCAGGACCTGGGGGAGCAGACAGACTAATGAATAGACACAAGATAAGAATGGATGGAAATAAACCTAAAGGAGTGGCAATGCTGTGCAAAAGGCTTTGCTTCAAAGGCTTGTTATCATTAGTCCTTTGTTTTATAACTTCAGTTAGAACCTTCCATTACTAGCTTGAGCTGCCATTACAATTTCAACCAATAGTAAGAGCCTTGGCCTTAGTTATCTCTGATTAAATAAAACGAGATGGTTATGCAGCCTCCTCGTCTAAAGTACAGTGATAGCACTTCCTCAGTCTACAGCTTTCCAGTCTCTGTGAGTCACTGTCAAAGGTAAAATAGAGCTTGGACAGACCACAGAACAACAGTGATGAAAAATGAAGTGTTGTATCTATTTTACTTCCTGAGGAACCATGAGCAATGGTTAGCTGACTTTTCTGAAAATGGCTGTCTGAGAAGTTTTGAAGAATTAGGGTACACAGGGCCACAGAAAAGTCCAGTTACAGAGCAGTTTTAAAGGAGGACTCCAATGAAACTCAGCAATTGTAATCATTAGCTCCAACTTTGAAGAACTTTGAAGAAGTGCAACCTGTAAACCTGTAAAGTTCAATCCTTTAAGACAACACCCAGGATAATGTTCCCATCAGCTTCAGCAGATCATGTTCTGTCCCTGAATAACGAAAATATCTTGCACTGCAAAACTTCTGGAACAGGTATTTCAAGGAAAAAACATGACAAGATCACTATCAGTATTCAAAGTATAATAGAAAGCCTTCTACTAAGCCTCCCTTTTAATTCACAGGAAAAGCCATCCCAAACATTTGTATAATAATATTCAAAACCATATATCCCGCACGCTCTTGGCATCTTGCACTTTCAGACTTGGAGGAAGCATATGGAAGAGGAGGCTAAATATCTCCACTTAGCCAATCCATTCCTATTGAAACAGGAGACAGTACTGTTATGCAAAAAAACAGCAAGAGTTGTCTTGTCAACGAAAAGTTTTACTTAATTGGCTTTTGTCAGACATCCAGAGAAGTCTTTCGATTTGCTTTACTCCACCTGCTCAGGGCACAGTGATTTTTATCATATTTCAGGACTGAATAAAACCATCATTTATTCTAACTGTCAGTGCTAAATTTTGTGTTGTACGCAGCTTCATTTTGAATCTCTAAAGTTTTGTGACCTACAGTTTCTGTGAAACTGTCAGAAGCAAAGCTTTAGGACAAAAAGCAGATCTAGAAAATGGGATTAACAAATCCGTCCAGCTCCTTATCAGCAAATGAATGTACAGATCCATGCAGCTGAAGTTTGGGATTCCGCAGTATGTCTTGCAGTTACTGGTTAGTAGAATGAGGAGTGTTCTGGTTGTTCACTCATTCCGATTCCAGCATCTGCAATATTATCTGCTAGATGTAGATTCCCTTTCTGTCCTGAAATGCTATTAAAGAGAGCTTTAATTTACAAGTTGGTAAGTATGTGGCACCCTGTCAGATGACAGTGATAGAGTTGGACTGTGGCTGACTGTCAGGCAACTTTTTGAAAAGAAATTCTGGCATTCTTCTCTACCTAAGCACTATACTATGCATGATGTACGTACTCCAAAGTTCTATTTTTACTCTGCAATAGAAGCTGCAGGCTATAAACTTTATCAACGTGCACAACAAATGTTAGCATTACAAAAGGGAAGACTAATTACAGATTTATACTCTGGCACATTAATCTACTCTTTAAGCACCTTTATTATAATCATAATTCCCTCTGTGCACAGTTGTTTTTTTGTTTGTTTTTTTTAATATGCTGTTCTTATAGATTTTGTGCAAATATATTATTTTGAAATAGTATGTAAGTAAAGAATACTTCTGGTGGTATTCTGTGAATAAAGAGAAGCAAATTATTCCATACAAAAATCCTAGATTTCTGGTCTGCGCAAATATAAGCCTCATTAAAATCCATTCGCTGCAAGAAAGTATGCTGACAATCCTACAGATCAACTTTACCTGTGAATTTTCAAGGTTTTATTCTCCTCTCAGTTACAATTCACAGTGTTTGATCATTTAAAAATGACAAGGACTGGAACATGGACACAATACTTTTTTAAATAGCCAATGTATCTTTGGGCAAAGGTCAGTTTGAGAGACTTTCATTAAGGCTATAGAACCATTTGCAGCTTTAGAACAGCCCTACTCACTTTCTTTACAGAGTTAGGTATATTCAGAATCTACTTTTCTTTGATTTAAAATAACCCAGCTACTGTTACTCATTATTTGTCATATACCAAGTGGTGTCAAATTGCTACAACAACCTCAGAAAGAGTAATACCACATAAAAAGTAAGAATAATTCTGTGACCCTATATGCTGGTTTGTTCAGAAGAGACGGCTCTGGAGTCCAAAGCAGGAGCAGGTATAAAGTGGCATATCCAACCAGACTAGTTTATGTACAAAACAGCTCGAGCAAATTCATATGAAAAAAATATGATCTACTTCATTTCACAGACAACACCACTAGCCAGAGTGATTTTATTATGGGTAGTTAATGTTTCTCTGTATTTGTTTTTGAGCTATTAAAGAAAGATAAAAGTTAATTATTATTTAAACCTGAAGTTATTTGGTAGTTGGTGGGCAGACAGAACCTTACTGATGTGTATTTTCTATCGCTAACAATTCTTTTGTTCTCTGAAATCACTCATGAGTCAGACACAGGACTATTTACCCTGTACAAATTCATACCTTACCAACACAACTACTCTGTTGCAGGACACGTTAGCAAAACAGTTATGTACAAGGCAAAACCAGGCAGCTTCCCAAGCATCTAAATTTTGAACTTAATTCCTCATACTTTACGAAAAGCCCTTGTCCTTAGTCCTTGTCACTTGTACCATTACTCGTTACTTTTTTCAAACTTTGTTCTTTCATGTAAACAAAAGACATATTTCTGATACAATAATTGCTTTTATTTAAAGTGCAATGACTTTGAACTCACAACAGATACAAAGGGCCACACTTTAATAGGTTGTTATTTTTAAAGGTGTATCCCGTTTTAAAGACATGACTTTTATACTTCTGTCATTTAGGGGTGGGTCTACCTTAGTAGTCTTTTGTACTATGCTTCTCTGTTCTAATCACTACCATGTTCATGAGGCTGACTGCAGTAGTAGATGCACAAATGTAATTCTATTCGTCAACCCCATGGCTGCAGCCTGGCCTTGATAGATCTGAATTTGTGCAAAAAGTTGGATGTGGATAATTTTGATTCAAAAATGACTTTTTTCCTAATTTAGTTATTTACCAACCTGTATGCAAACTCTTCTCTTGGTACCATCTCAGTTCAGAGTAAGCAAGAAAACGCATGTGTGCAGGCCTGTTTTAACATCACTTTATTTTAGGTACTTTTGAACTGAGTGCTCACCTCAGGCATCCTGTGGCATTGTAGAAGATATCAGGGTCAGGTAAAACACTTGACTTGGGGTAATCTCGATCTGGCCAGCCAGAGCAAGGGATGAGAACAGCTTCTGTCAGGATATGTAGGGCTTCTTTAACCAACAGGTGCTTCAGCTGGTCATTGGAAGACAAATTCCACAACAAACCTGCAATATTCAAAATAAAATCAGAGTGGCAAAGGATTCCCCCATAGTTTGAAAGACCTAATCTCAAAGTTCTTGAAGTTAATCAGTAAAAGAGCTTGTCTGGATCTTGACATCCTCAAGAGGAGCAGAAGGACTTGATCAGAGTTCACCTGCCACCAAGACACAACACTGCACAACACCCTCCCAGATGTGATTGCACACTGCTCAGTCTTCAGAGTCTCCAGTGAGAATGTGGAAGCATTTTTCTTTCCTCCCATGAGATAAGTATAATGGCATTCAGTCATATGTGGACTAAATTAATGTGCTCTTCCTTTAGCCTGAGCTGCTGCAATTAGCCATAGTAAGTACGTCTAAGAAGCTCTACAGCGTCAAAAAAAGAATCTGAACTACATTGTGGAGTCTAAAGTGCTTAAATTTAGCATTGCTGAAGTGTGAAATGGGTGCCTATAGATTCATGTCTTCTCTCTGGAGATATGGAAAAAACAGGGAAAAATTAATGAATGTACAAGGAATTTGATTTCCTGTGTCCTTCCATTGAGCAGGTAAGTGACAGAGCTTTTGGACATACGGTCACATACTTTCATGACTAGAAAGTGCAGCATAAGCTTTACTTCACACTGAAAAGATAAATAAATAAAAAAGATAAAGCTCTGAAGGTTCACTATTGCATCACTTATTAATTTTGACCATGTCCCGCAGCTGTATGAGGTTCACAAAGAGAGCAGTTCCTAACATAAAGCTCCCCTCACGGAGGATGCAGATAGCTGTCTGACACAGGAAAACATGTAGGTACATTCACAGCAATGTACTGCAACTCTGGGAGTGAACTTTTCCTGAGTGACAGGACTTGGATCCAAGAGAAAGTGGCACTGAAAAAGGATGTACTCATGTCTGTATTAGAGGCAGAGCTCTGTATAGTCTAATGTCTGACTGAAAAGAACAGCTTTCCACTGCTCTGCACATCACTGCCAATTTGCAGACATCTCAATCACCAAAGTAACACAAATGAAACTTATAAGAACCTCCAATGCCTATGATCATTTACATATAGGAATATACATATAAATTTACATATAGGAATTCATCCCTATTAGATGCCTGGCAGACTGGCTGCACTTTCAAGTACCATCAAAATGTTGGATAATAAACTTAAAAGGGGAGTAAATGTGAGGTACAAACAGTGAGTTTATATGCCTTTGGGAATCTACTGGAAGATGGGAAATGCCCATTACCACGTTTCTCGAATGCTTGATAGCAAAATTCCTCATAGAAGGGAAAAATTAAGCTTGATCACTGGTTGGCTGTTACTGTCCATATATTTGTCGCTAAAACAAACAACTAAATAACAATGCGCACTTTGTTTACTTACAATGTACAAACACTGAAACAAATAACCAATATTGTAAAATTGATTAGCTCTGCTTCTGTTCTATTCCAACAGATGAAAAATCTTTTTAAAGTAGTTTTCCCCTAGACATGTATTTCTGCTTTTCGCTTACAAAGGCATTCATTGTTTCCCCCACTTGCTGCTCTAAGTTTCACATACCTCCTCCTCCAAACACTGGCAGGGTATTAGTGAACGTTCCTTTCATCAGCTCACAACAAAAAATGTTTCTTTTGTCTCTCCTTACACTTTGAATTTAATTACAGCTATTGTGAGCAATAGTAAAATCAAAACAAAACCCAGCCAGAAGCAGCCATTCCTTCTTCTGGGATCAGCTCTCTAACCTCTGAATTAGGGGATAAAAAGAAGAATGTACTTTCCTGAGGGATAAGTGAGGCTTACAGGAAATCAGACATGCAGTCCAAAGGGCATTGGTGAGGGAAGCACGTTAAGACAGAACAGCACAAATGTGTAGGCACAAGGACAGAATATCATATTAGAAGAAACAAGTGCATTCTGAATTATAGTTGGATACCTAGAATAGAGGTCAGAATTGTCAGAACAGAATCTGAATACTGCTTACATTGTAAATTTTCTGACAAATCCTGCCTTTGCCCGCAGGCACTGTCTCACTGAGGTCAGGAGGATTCTCTCAGTGGCATTCTGGTTTTGAACAAATTTGTTCACTTCTAAAAATATCTTTAAAAGTGGGCTCTTTTCTTGCAGCCATATGCTGTAATGTATTTATAGTGGCATATTTTTCCTTTGGATGGTTATTTGGGAAAATGGGTGGGGTACACTTTGAAATTCATTTTTCTTTTTATGACAGATCTGTTTGTGCAGTAATCTTCCCTGCAGAAAGAATTTTCTTTCAATTCTTAGACTTGCACTGCGTGATAACAAGATCAAGAGGTTAGGTACTCCCTAGAGGCTCATCTGGCTTACCTTCAAAAGTTGATCTTTTTTTGTTCATGCCTCAACCATTTTCCTTTCTGATCCTCAGTGTGCTCACTAAATTCTAAAAAGTGGCATTCCTCTCTTGGCTCCTGCTCTGTCTCAAAGTGACATCTCTCATTGCTCAGGAGTAACCTCATTCCTTTTGTAAAAGATATGCAAGAAGTTTGTACATCAAACAAAGGACAAAGCCTGTAGCTCCTTTACTTTAGTTGCATCAATGACTTTAAGAAACTAGCAGACCCAGTCAACTCAATCTTGTGGAAGATTTGTTCTCCCTAAGAATAAAGTACAGAATTTGCATGGAGAAACATGCAAATTTCTTTTCTGCACATAGGCATTAGGTAAACTAGTCCATGGCAGTGTTCAGACTGTCAGAAGCACAGCACTTGGATGGTTATACTAGTTTGGTGCTTTTTGTGCATTCTCCTGGGATGCACAGACTATGGCAAGACACAGCACTCGCTATCATCAGCATTTACCTCCATGTATTTTCATTCAAAAGGCTTTCAGTCTTTTCACAGCACAAAACAAGGCATGCTACATGATTGTGCTCAGGCTGTTTACTTCAGCCTAAGAGTTTGCTTGCACCAGCATTTCTGATGTTCACATGGGAGCATACACAGTGAAGCTGCAGGTTCATACATATGATGGAGTCAACACAAAGGAGTCAGATTTTTGATCTTGAGATCTTCTCTTTATAGTGAAAAAGGGAGCAAGAGGAAAAGCCAGGCCAGAAGAAAACACAGGTCTTTAAAATATTCTTTGAGGTATACTGAATATGATACAGCTTACTATTGGGCAGAGGTACACTGGTATCAACTCTGCTGCTACTAATTAGCCACTGACCTTAAAGATAAGCTTCTAAGGCTGAAGTATAAGATCATATTGCTTATTTTTTAAAGGCCAGGCTTCCTACACAGTAGTGGAAACAAAAAGCTTTCATCTTCTGAGCTTAGACATCTTTATTAATACTTTTTATTAATGAGTATCGCATGCTTTCTATCCTTGGAAAGGAATCTCTCACGAGACTTTAGCATGTTATTATCACATACCAAGATCATTTTACTGATCCAACTGGGGAAGACATTCAGCTAGTTATCATGCCATATTTTTGGAAGTCTTTAATTTATAGGCAACTAATAGGTATGATGTGGAAAGACAGGTAGTGAATCTCTAAGACGCTACATCAGTATTTTCCTGGAAGCATATTGTTATAATACTGTTGTGCAATTGCATGCATAGCTATGATATTCTTCTAGTCTCAAGAGAAGACAAAGGCAATAAAAAGGCAACAAAATTTGCAGGTGAGTTACCAACTATCCAAGGAAACTGCTGTTCAGTGGGGTTTACCCACTCAGAGGTTTGCACTGGCTTGGAAAAGCCTTCTGACAGCCCTTAGAGGATTGTAATTCCAGTGTTTCTTAAATATCACTGTATATGCCAAGAGCATCTGGAAGTATATGCACTTCAGTAAGCACATGATTAACAATGATTGCCTACATGCTGTCTGCAGCCTGCTCTTTGTCTGTCTTCAAGAGGTGGGAAAGAAATGTGGCTGGAAGCAACATTGAGAAAATCATCAGAGAAAATCATTCAACAAGGCTGCCCTCCAATCTGTGGTCTCCTTGCAGCTTCCTAGGAAGCCTGAAGAATTTCTCAAGTAATGACAGAAAATCTGCTGTAGTGCCATTTTCACCAAGAGATCCAGTGTACTTCTTCCTGACTGCACATTTGGTCTTGAACATAGTAGAGTTTTTCTCCTGTCTTTTATTTTTAAAGCCATGCTTTGCATCTCATAGGCATGAAATTACATCAGAATATTTTGGCTTATGGTAGCCAAAACAGCCTGCTCAATACTATTTAAATATTTTGTTGGTGTCTTGAGTACTTCATACATAAAGGTCGTGCTCAATGACAGCAGTAATTGCAGAAAAAAAGGTACCTCTCCATCCATTTCCATGGATGAAGGGAAAGACAGTAACATTCAAAGTGCCTATATCCATACAAGTCCTCCTGCAAGAACAGTCAGAGGTCCTATAAGAAATGATGAAATGGCAAGCAAGAAATAAGCAAAGCTTCCTGTTCACTGTGTTGTCTTTATCACTGCTCCCCTCTCTGGTGTGTAAATGCACAAAGAGACAATGCACTATGCAATAAAGTACTTAATGACCCAATTCTATATGTGATGAATGTGAAAAACTCTAAGACATTTGAAAGATGCATAGCAATAGAACACTGCCAAAAGAGCCAACAATACAAAACTTTGTTCTACAGCTCAGGGAGTAGAGTTCAAATACTTTGAAGAATGCAGAATTACAGAAGGTCTCAACATGCATTTGCTTCAAGGCAGGGCTGCTTGACACCTGTATCTTTTTAAGCTCTGTTATTTTAATAGCTTCTATTCCTGTTACCTTTAAAGAACACTTAAAGTATATCCCCATTCATTCATTCATAATATTTTCTTACAGTTATATAATATAAGCCAGCTCTTCCCTTGCATACTAACTAAAATGAATGTGGGTCACAAGTAGCTGATTTCCTCTAAACAGGAGGGCAGGGATGAAGGAGTAGGCATTTCTTAACTAGTTGCTGCAAAGCTAACAGGGCAGTAATCACAGTTTTCTTGTGAGAAGTAGTAACCATTTCCCCCCAGCATTCCTAATGCTACAGTGATGCACAAGAGATGTAATATGGGGTTTCTCTTCCAAAGGGCTCTTCCTCCAAAATCTCAATGGGCCATACTCATTTTTAACAGTTCCTCATGGAAGATGGAACCAAAAGGATGAGGATATAACCCTCACAAAAACTGATTTATAAATGTAGGTCCTCGACTGATTGTGTCCTATTATCTTTACAACCAAATGGTTGTAAAGCAATTCTCTCTCTTGCACACGAAGCATGATGTGCCTGTGGTAGTGTTTTCTTGTCACTCATCTGAGAAGATAGATTCTGGGGTACAAACAGCTACAAGTGAGTGAATTTAAATAAGGAAGCAGTGCAACTGCACTCTTTATCCAATGCTTGACAGTTCTGGGGGACAGATCCAACACAGACTCCAGAAGAGAACTCCCAGAACCACAGAAAGGGCTAAGCTGCTGTTGAGGGCAGAAAGTATGGTTCCAGGCATCTATGGGACTGCTGAGAGCAATGTTCATCAACATGGTTTGACAGAATTTGCTATTCTTTTCTAGAATGTTAAGAAAATTCATTCCACAAACACGCAGACACGTCTTCTCTGAAGAAGCTTTGAGAGGGAAAGTTGCAGTTCCTCGTCTGTTCTTGCTGTTGGTCTTGAGTAATGAATAATCTTACCTTAAGAGAAGAATTTAGAATAGGTGACAGTGCTCTTGTATTAGTCACCAAACACTTGCCTAACTAAGGAATTGGGCACCTATGTATTACTTAAAGCACTTCATGAACAAATGAACAGAATGAACAGAAAACACTACCTGTTATTTGCTTTTTAGTTTCTACATCCTTGGTATATTGGAGTAAATGGAGCAAGACAGGGATCCCTTTCTGCTCTGACACTTCCAGTTTGTTGTCATTGTCTTCAAACACCAAATTTCTCAAAGCACCACACACTGCTCGCTGAATATCCTCGTTCTGAACATCAAGAAGCTGTATAAGTTTGGGGATACCACCAAGGGAGAAAACCTGTGAAGAAAAGAAAACAGCAGAGAATGGTTAGATAATGATAATGACAAATTCCACTCCATCTCTCCCTTGACAAAAGTTTAAGCATTGTTGTAGGGTCTTTTTTTTTTTTCATTTTCTCATTTGAAACACTTAAAGCATAGAGCATTAATCACTTGGGCATCACTAACCTCGGGGCTTTTGTATGACTCATAGTTAAATCCATAACTAAGGGAGGCATCATATTTTAGTAATTAATGCAAGAGAATGAAACTAAATCACTTCCAGCTCTGCCACAGATTTGACTTTCTGACAAGACATTCAATTGCTCTGTATTTTAGCTTCTATGTTGGTGAGATGGATATTTGAGATTTAACTCTGGAACATTCATAAACTGCTTTGAGATTTCTGGATGTAATGCCTTCCTGATGTGCCAAATTGTTTTTTTCTTTCTCAGAAGCCAGACTGGTGGGAAAATAATATTTTTCCCTGTCAACTTCTGTACATGTGGTGAATGCATATTAAGTAAAAATGCATTTTACTTAGTACTTATCTGTGGCATACTAAGAAAAGAATAGCTAACTTCAAAATGTAAACAATTAAACGTAAGCTAGTCAACCACTGAATCCCACATGTAACAAAGACTACTCTTCAGTGTCTAATTTTCAGAAAATGGGGTTTTGGCCCCAAATGAATGAAGAATTAAGATGTTATTTTACAGCAGGAAATAAGGAGGAAACAAATAGTTTCCAAGTTCTACATGTTGTAGCAAATGATAAATTCAGCACGAGCTGTGATGTGGTATAAGCAAGACTTGGCTCATTTAGGAATGAGTTTACTATAGAAAATACCTTACTTTCATGTAACATTAAGGACTGCTTCCTCCAGCATCTGAAAATGCCATGTGATTTTGTGGACAAACACATACTTGTGTAGAACCGACAGCATGTGAAAGACTCAGAAATCTAATACAACTGTTTTGAGCAGTCCAGAGCTTAACAATAAGAGGAATTCAATATGACTGACAGGCTTTGGGAACTGGAAGAAGTGAACTACAACAAAGCCTTTTGTTCTTCATGCCCTGACAAACTACACTGAATGTCCACCTTTCCCTGATTCTGTTATACAAAAGGCACAGTTTCTTGCTATGGCATTGTTGACAATCTATTTTGCTTTCACCCACCAACCATCTATGTTCTAATGGAAATAAATACAGAAATCTGTATCTAAAGGTAAATGGAGCCTAAAACACTTTGAAGGCACAATCTGACCATTTTTTTTCAGTGGATAAGTCAGTTTGACACAGATACACAGATAGGGTTTTGTTTGCTTGTTTGTTTTTTTATTGTAAAGATTTATGCAGACTTTCTGTTGGTAGTTTGAAGTTCAGTTGCAGCTGTTACAAGGTAAGTAGTGTTATTTGGATCCCATGTGCAGAGAAGAATTTGCAAAAGTTGTTGATTGACACCTGTCTTACTCTCTGGTAAACAAAGTCCACCAAAATACTGTAAGAGCACACGTTTAAAAGCAAAAAAAAAAAAGGCACTAGACTCAGTAGAGTTACAAACTATCAGGTAACAGGAAACAAAGCATTAGGAGAAAAAGAACTCATGCTGAACGTGCAAACAAGAGAACAAGAAAAGGTCTGATGGGCACCAAATACAAAGCTCAGCTAGAGTATGTGAGACAGACAGCAAACCCAAAGAGAGCTTCAGGCTGACTGACACATTTTGAACTTTTTAAACTCATCCAGTTGATTTTCAGGGAAGCTGCTTTGGAGAGTTCTGAATGATAAATCACCTTCAAACATTCAGTTCTGAAGCTCCATCCTAAAACTGAAGTTAAAGCTGCTAATTACACAGGTGTTTTTTTTCCTGAAACAGTCTGACCCACTGTGAAGCAAGTTATATTTACTAAAGGACTGAGGGATGTTTGGCTGGACTGGACTGCATATACATGAATACTGAGCTAAGACAGAGATTACATATAAGTAATACTGGGCAGATTATGGAACAAAGAAACTTAAAACAAATGATTTTAAATGTTTAAAATAAAATAAACAACCATCACACAGTGCAGAATAAAGGCTGAAAGGATTATTTTCATTTTACTCCGAAAAAAGCAGTTTAGCAGCCTTAAATCATACAAAAAATCATTATAAAAGGGACAGAAGAATAGAAAATTTTCTCCATATCCATCAAGATAAGATAGAAACTAATGAACTTAGTTTGCAAAGGGAGATTTAATTATACTTTACAAATAACTGGTATGGATACAGTAAATCTTCTTGATTGTCCTTGGGAGCTTGTGGTGTCCTTTTTTAAAAAGTTGATCAGAAACACCTGCAATTGCAAATGGTTGATGTCTCTTCTTACTCAACATTTCCATGTTTCCTATCACAAAATGCTGAAGACTGAACTTTTGATAGCACTGACCAGTGTTACTCTATTGATTACTGATTTAAAGAACCTGCTGCAAAAAGCATCAGCATATTTAAGGGAAAATATTCAACATCAGTATCCTCCAGTGTTTCTTGGAATGCTCTTTCTCGTGTTGGTACAGTACAGTTATTTGTTCTGACTAAAACTTGTATAAAAACAATCACTTACTTTTCTTCTGGCTTCTGCTTTCTGGAAGCATTCGTGCTGTATGAAAGTCACTGCAGCGAGTATCCTAGGTGTTGACTGTGTATTTTCACTCTTCAAGATGCTTACTGCACGCTCTAGAGTCATCTCTACTTCTGGGCTCCTTAAAAGTACAATTAGAGAAAATACAGTGAAGAGAGACTAGAAAAATCGTTTAGCCTGTGAACTACGTTATAACAGCAGGCTATTCACTTTTTAATTAGCTTTTCTTAGAAATCTGTTTCCTTACCAATACTGTAAATGTTTTAGGAGATACTGATACTCTGGGGAACAAGCAAATCATAAATTGAATTATTGCAGCAATGAGACATTCTGGACAAAACAAGTCATGCTTGAAATTATAAAGACAATATGGAAACATCAGCAGGTGGAAGGATTAATCAAGGAGGGCCAAAGCCGAGTTACATTGTGACTTTTATGAAGATATCTTGATGTTCTTCTCAGCAATGTGATTATAATTTTTTTCTGTTTGTTTTCATGCCTTTCTTCAGATTTTCACATCTCAGTCTATATAAATGCAGAGTTCAGTCCCTCACTTTCTTTAAACGTGCAGAAGTTGCTTTAGTTTAAAACAAATGGCCAAAGACTTTTTCAAGCAAAAGGAAATAAAACCACTCATTAAATTAAGTAAGCACATCACATCTGGTAGGATTAAAAATATGCGTGTCCATTTTCTTCTTAATTGCCAATATGTTAGCTTCAGTAACTATTATGTTAGAGAACCATACCAAAATTGGAAATAGGTCATCACTCCCATTCCTTCCTAGTAAAGGAAACAAAGCAATTCATGGTACTATCAGGTGCATTAGTCCTAGGATAGGCAAGATGTACTGGTTTCAAACACCCCACTCAGAAGGAAATAAAAGTATTTTTTTTAACAAAAAAAGTTTATAGAACCAGATCAGGGACTGTACAAACAGTGCCAAATAGGCATTTTGTGAACCATGGTGAAGGGAGTACATTTCATGATAATCATTTAAGTACATTTAAAATTAGAAACTGTGATACAATTCATTTCTTTGGTAAAACAAATGTTTGGAAAACAAAATCAACTTGACTAAGAGGAGATGTTGAATAATAAATCATGCTCAGATTAGAAATGTTTTAACATAAAGAAAAGAAACACTACTATAGCATATGTCTGTGGACTGCACCAGGAGTCACTGGGTTCTTCATCTCTGTTCATCTGTCTCTCAGTGACAGACTAGCAGGAGTGAAAACTTGGAAGCATAGGCTTGCCCTGAACAAGTGGTGGAGGGGTTAGGTAGGGAAGCAGAAATCAGGTATGCAGAAATCAGGAAGAACTCTCACAGATGATCTTTCCACAAATGCATTCAATCAGACCAAGATATTTATGACAAAATTCTGAGCTCTGAGACAAAAAAAGAAAAAAAAGAATTGTGTTTGATTTTTGTTTCCTCCATCTACCTTATGAATCACAGGGCAGAACACAATTAGTATGGCTGCAAGAACAATAAAGAGATGAAGAACAATTTTGATGCATCTGTTCCAGATGAAATTGTATTCCAGTACCTTGAGGTTTCCACTTGCCTTTACATTTCCATTTAGTATAAATCATGTTATTTTCATCCTCCTCTTTGTTGGTGCTTTGAGCAAATATGCTGCCTATACAGATGCTGACATAAGCTTGTGCAAGGCAAATATGAAATGAAGGGAACAGCTTGTTGAGAATGTCCATGGAGAGGTTAAATCAGAATGCAGTTAGTGTTCGGGGCTCTACTCTAACAATGCTTACATCTTCCAGATTTTCACTTACTTCAGCTCTGATTTAAAATAAAGTAGCTATTAAATTACTTCTCATTACAAGTTGGATGCACTGTTCAGAAACCTACTTAAAAATCATCACCAATGAGTAGCGGAAAAAAGGTAGATCATGTTTCTTGTTCTTAGTCTCTTCAAAGAGGAACAGAAAAAACAGGCTTTTCAAGCATGGGTTTTAGCCAGTCTTCTTAAACTAACAAGGTTTTCATGGCCATTGTTATGCACAGGTAAGAAAGCTTACCTGGGTGTTAGTCACTGTAATAACTTTACAGCCCTTTGACTCCTACAAGAGGGTAATGCTCCTCCAAAAGCAGTAGCCAGAATCTCTCTCTCATGTTGCATGCTGCCAGAGTAGTACTGCTTTCCATTGGATGAAAATAACCTTTGCATTCACTGAAGTTTTATCTGACAATAACATAATCTTTCACTCTCAAAAGTATTCTACAAATTGCAGCACCCCAACTTTTGTCAAATTAGAATTTGATGAAATTATTCTATCCTATCCTCAAAACAGTTACAGGCAAACCTAAAAGCCACATGGCTAATTAGCTGATGACAAATGGAAGGATGTTCAAGCAATGGTTGTTAAACAGAACAATGATTTGACAAGTTGTGGCCTCATCTTAATTATGAGGATATTAGAAAGTTTTTAACTGTTCCTCTCTAGCAGAAGATGCAGAGATAGCATCTCTATATTCTGTTTCTTCTACTTTGACTTCACAGCACGAGCTATTCTTCTAAGGAAAGTCTGCAAATGCCTTTCTGTATTATATGTGTAATTTTAAATTCTGTACAGAGGTAGTCTAAGGCTTCTTCTTGATCTTCCAAAACTATTTTACATCCTCTTAATTATTAAGCCTTACCCTTGGAAAGTCCTACATTGTGATTTGCATTAAAAAGTGTGAATTTATGGAAAAATCAAATTGCTTTGAAAATGAGCTAATCTTTTCTTGTCCATTCCATTATTAAAGGAGCAACAGATAAGAGAGCAATACATCACATAATGCAACCTTAAAATCAAAAAGAATGGGAAATGACAAGAAACGCGAAAGTCATTAATAACATTTTAGACTGAGAAGTCTTGATGGAAGAACTGTACTTCTGGTGGAATGATGAACTCAGGTGAAATATCTCTAATTTGACAGCAGCGTATACTCCAACGCAAAATTTGGTCTATTATGTTTTAAATACTTCTGCATTAAATTGTACAGTACCTGGAAGTGGATGAACTAAAATGTACTATAACCAATGCAAGACTTCAGTGTTAAGCCTGTGCAGCAATGAGAATTGCAGTGCATCCTATTAAACACGTATTTTAGACATCTGGAAAGTGTATGATATCCACATACATTATTACATGTCATTGCATAAGATAATAAACATCAACTTTGGTCAGTAAAATGACTATAGTTTTATCCCTTGTAAGAGTCTAGTGATCCAGTTCTCCTGGGGAATTATCTTGCACACTGATATTCACCAGCCTCTCACTAAGATAAGCTGTTGTTATATTTTACAGAAGCCTTATTAAACTCTGAGTAAACTAAAAAGCCCCCACATTCTCCGCAAAAACTAGCTCTGAATCCAAAGTAAAACTAGTTTATTTGAAAATTAAATAAATTACACAAGAGTAAATGAAATAAAAGTACTGAGATAAATGAAATCTGTAAAGATCTGCAAAAGGGACTTCAGAAACTTTCAAAAGCACTTCAAATCATTTTCATCTGTAGCTTCCAGCAGAAGTTAAACTGAAAAATTGGCACTTAAGCAACTACACTGTCAAATAGATTTCCATTAGGTCGCGAATCTACCACATGGAGTTCAGCACAATCCCAAGCAAATCATGACTGAAGATAAATGTTTACATCTGAAGGCACAAAAAATTTTGGCTGACATTTCTGCAAGCAGACAACTAGATTCCAATGTCTGTACCTACAAAAGAACAACCAAGACTGCTTGTACAGAAGATTGAATATCAAAATAGCTGTCTGTGATGAAGTTACCTGGTTTCATAGGAGCCCAATATTTGCCAATACATTACATTGTATTGTTATTTAGGTTGTAAACTTCTCAGCATCTACTCCATGTCTCCTTAGATGTATGATTACCTCTTAGCAAAAGGTGGTCCCAAGCCTGAGCAAGCAGTGTGGACCCTGTAGTATATATAAACACACACTTTTTTCCTCCCTTTTCTCTGTTGCACTAGAAGTGGATTTTGACACCGTGTTAGCTGTCAGTTTACTTTCCTTTCTCAAACAAATCTGTTCTTTTTAGTTATGACATTGAGGCAAGAATTCTTCGTTGGGCTTACCCTAGCTGAGATCCATTGATGGTGGCTTGTTCACTCTGCAGGAAACTGTTTCTCCCCGCTGCTGCCATAGCAGCTGTCAGTGTCATCCTCTTACCATCTGGTTCTGCAGCAACAGTGATTACTGAAGCTGGCTGGGAAGCTTCCCTCCTGGTCTGTGTGCTTCTGAGAGTAGTTTGGTGCCAGCTGGACCTTAAAGATTGCCTGTTCTGAGATCCAAAATGGGAAGCAGTTGGTGATCTCACTTGTCCCATTGCACTGCTTGAAGTCAGGTAGTTTTCTTTTTCTAAAAGGTTGGTCATACTGCGACTGTTGCCTGCTTGATGGTACCTCTGTACAGGGGGGCTAAGAGGGACACTATTAGGGATGGTGTCATTAATAGCCCCCAAATGGGAGTGTCTTTTAAGAGAGTTTCCCTTGCTCACTGTATCACGAATTGTGTAACCAACAATCTCAGACCGAGCATATCTTGGTGGGACAGTCCCATTGGATCTCCTGTAATTTCCATGCCGTGGGGAGAATCCAGTTGAAAACACTCTGTCATAGTGAAAATCATTGGACACATATGCCAATCTTTTGGGACCTCGCTGGGGTGAAACCTCTAATCTCCTCAGAGGTTGTCTTTGAGCTCTTTCTTCCATTGCCCTGTAAGCAGTTCTTGTCCCCCAGCCATTTGTATAAGAGGATGGCGACGCAACCTGTCCAAGAGTGCATAAGAGAAAAGCAATCATGGTAAGAGCATCGCATTTAGGATTAACAGCAAAGAAACCAAACCAGAAAAGATAAAAATGTTAAGGTCTACTATGAGAATAAGAAAACAAAATTTGAACATTACTAAAACTGGATATTAAATGAGATTCTGCAACGCTTCTTCATATCTGCATTACAAACATAGGAACAAGTATGATGTAAATATTAGGAGACGAGTCTAATCTGTCGTCATTAACTCAAAAGAGGAATCAGTTACGCTTGGTAGAGAAAAGTCTGCTTGTTAATGGAGATTTTAGTTTCAGTTTCAAACTCCTTGAGGATTAACATTCACATCAGCTACTGAAATGAAATTCAAGGCTGTCTGATAGAAGACAGTTTATCAGTCAGATACTAAAATAATATACTAAAATGCTTGTATATTGTTACAATGTACAGCTAGAAAGAAAACTGAGAGGTTATTTAGCTTTCCTGTTCACTTTGTGGTAGCACCTACTAAAAAAAAAAGAGATTTCCTTCACTGTTTGTCTAGCCTCTTCCTAAAAATGAAGAAGATCCCATAACATTGCAAGGAAGCAAAAAATGATTATTTTAATTTTGGTGCGTGAAAATGATAATTTGTCATCCTCTTGTTTTCCAGTTTTCTCTTAACTCAGTAAACTCAATTCCTTCAACTGCTGTTTGTAGGATGTGTCTTCAAACTCTTTACTGTTCAGATGACGTATGGGTTCTCCCCATTTTTTCTGCCTTTTTGTTAAACTGTTATGGTCTAATTGGACTATTCAAGACTTTCCAGAACTAGATCAACTTGGTGGACTATCTGCTTGACACAGAGGAGTGATGGCCAATATTTTAATTTTTTATTTTGTTTTAATCAGCCAGTGTAGCGGCATCCAGCTGTAAACCAAAGCCCCATACATTTTATTTTCATGTTGTATTTAAGTACTATATTATCACAGGTATTTTTAAGGTAAAAGTGAAGTTACACAGAAGTTATTAATTGAAGGGATAGAGCTTAACAGATACTGATTGAAACCCCTTTCCTTCACTGTTGAGTTGTTACTGAAGGTGATAATTGAAGGACAAATGATTGCTGAATCTAATAGGCCGAGGCTAGGATCATTGGATACATCTGTTTATTCTGCAGGAATTATGCAAGTATATTTTTATGTCTTCACTGAGGTAAGGAAATGAATGCTTTATGAAATACTAGACCTTGTGGATTTTTCTGGCTTGCATGGCTGCATGGCAGAACAAATTGTCCTATTTCCTTTTTTTTTTTTCCCCTTTCTGCCATGAAAACTGTTGTGGGAACAACCACATAATAAGTGTTCCCATATAATAACTGGTTATGAGCAGAGTCAAAAACCTTGAAGAAAATCAACTACTTCCCTTAGCGTTTAGGCCACAAACCCAAGCAAAGAAAGTCAAAATAAGAAGTGAAGCTGTAATTAGACAGCTTAAAAATATTATTGTATTACGAGGACTGCTGAAATTCTTGTAATACTAGAACAGGTTACAGCAGGACTGCTTAAAATGATAAGGAACACTCTATGTGTCACTGTGAAACTTATGTAATCTGTTTTGCTGTGGCTTTGGATGCTTAATTCTCTAACATCTTTCACCACATTCCCAGCTCCTATTCATGTCACTCTTTGTACTGCAGAATCATGGAACTCCCTCCAGCAACTTCTAACTGTTTTGCTGGGTGCATGGCATTGTGGCTTCTGGCCACTTTGGGCTATGCATGTGCTGACTGACTGACAGCCTGGTGAGAGAGATAAAGGTCTGACTTGTAACAACCTTTCTATTAATGCTGTGCTAATATGAATTTATTTCCTAATCTTATGCCATTTCTCATAAAACCAAGATGGTTGCAGAAAGCCTGCTTATCATACTGAGCTGAGTTTAGTCACTGAGCTCAGAAGTCACAAGAGAAAAAAAATCCATTAACTCAGTTACAAAAACCTCCTTTTCTAGAAATCAGGCTTTAAAACGTGAAGAAGCAAGCATGCAAACCTTGATATACCATCTACATGCTATTATTTGTGCTAATAAAATAAATAAATTATGCATGGTAATACATTTGTTTCCTGTTTGTTGTGTTTTCCTCACCTGGTTTGACTGATAATATGAGAAACCATACTGAGATCTTGGTGAAAAATCATTTTCAACAATCCCCATGTTATAAACACGTTCTGGGACACTGGAAGCACGGTGTAAACTGCCTGTAAACAAAGACTAGTATTAGTAAGATTTTAACAACATCCAGGATTTTTACTATAAAGGACTATTTCCAGTACTAGGGAAGTGACTCATTCTATGTTTTCAATAATATTTATTAGCTGAAAATCAGGCACGGATAAGATGGAAAGATGTTTGCATTCAGTGTAGCACATTCAAAACATAGTTCTGAGGTCATGGTTCATATTTTCAGTTTCCCTTTTATTTTACTTAAGACATATTTGTCAACTTTTAGAAGTCTTACTGTTATTCATCTTCTCCACAAAAAACATTTTATCACAGCAAGGTGATATTTTTAATATCCCAGATAATGACAAATGATTAAGTACTGCGAAAGTGTATCGCCTTACAGCTATTGAGAATGTTTATTTCATTGTAACCACTTTAAATATGTATGTCTTACCTGATAGTCCCGCTCTAACAAACACAGCACGCATGACTGAAACTAAAATATTGCAGCTGTAGATTACAACTGAGAAAACTTGGTTTATGTGTATACCTTTGTTCCTGAATGCCCTAGAGACACAGTTTTCACGATTGCTAAAGAAGTACAATAACTGAATATGGACTATTTACATCATAGCTGTCTGCTGACGTCTGTTCTCCCTCAGGCACTGGTTTAATGATAATATACTGAAACAAGCAGTGCTTCACTAATCTTACTATTTCACCCAAAGAACATGAAGAGTCCACAAACACGCTGTGTGGCTTATGGAGGTATGTGGTGTATGGTGCTAAAAAAGAAGGGGAGTTTAATGATGCTTTAAAACTGTACCTGTAAGGTTCACTAATCCAACAAAGAATGTACAAGACCCACAGTATATCTGCTTCGATAGATTCTTTCCACAGCTCAGCTTTGAAAATGGAACAGTGCACTGTGATTATTTCCTTCACTACCTTAGGCTTTGTAATAGATACAGGTGAAGTAATTGTTTATGAGATTGCAGTGTTACTATGAGAATCTGTGTACAGGAATATAACAAACACAGGTTTAAAGAGGTGAAACAGAAGCTGAAAGCTAAAGGCAAGATATACCTCAAATCTGTCATAAATGGAGTCAGTGTGGGTTTCAGAAGTTTAGGCTGAAAAGATGACAATGACTAATAAAGAAACTGGCCATGAATTTTCAATATAGCAGATACTGTCTGAGATACTAAACGAAATAAATCTGCAGAAGAAAATCATTAACTTAGCCAAACTGATGGAAGTCTCTGCTTCATAAAATATTAGGAGCCATATGCACAAAGAAATTCAGATACCAAAAACAAGCAGGCAAGTGACTGCCTAGATTTTTGAAAGCAGCTTGTGTGCCCGTGTCAAACTGCTGAGGCATTTGCTTTGTGCCATTAGTCCCATGGATGAATTAGGTGCATGTGGGCATCCCTAGGAGCCTCAGTATGCCTGTATCTTTCATCATTACTGCATGTAGTCAGTAAAAACTTGGTGAAAAGAAACAAGACACTCATGTAACAGGAACAACTTGTGAATGATTCTTTTTAGCATGTATCTACATGGATAAATCCAAATTTGTGTATAATATGTAAGTTAATGCAATCATTTGAGGTTTTATGGAGGTATTTTCCAGCTATTTAATCATACTTTCCAATTCTTGTGCTTTGGCTATACAAAACAGATTTGAACATGTACTAGGTGATTTGTTAAGACATATTCATGCTTACTTTGCATCAATGAGAGTGGAGTCATGCAGCCCAGTCAAACTCATCATTTGGACTGTACTAATTCCTTCATGACATATAAGGCTGTCACAGCCCAAGGGTTACCCAACTAAATGACAAAGCAGTTATCAGGAGACTGTTATTTTCATATTGCATAAATTTCCTGCCAATTTACACTGACATACAAAATCTGAGAATTCACATAAATCTCTCATTTTTATGATATAATTAACATACAATTTCAGGTGCCTGGTAAGATCATGTCTTACCATACTGCCCACGTTTGCCTTTTAAAGATTACCTTTACTCATTGCTACCTATTAAAGTACTATCATATAATCAGCCTTTAAACAGATACTCACAGGACTGTTTCTTTACAGTTAGTATTTTTTTGTCTAGTCTCCTTAATGAGCAATTATTGTTATTTATCTTCTTCAAACATAAAGATCCCCTGAGTGAGTCATTTTGGCATGTTTTAGTTAACTCTGAATTCTCCGTCTTTATTAAACAAAGAAAATAATCTTAATAAAATAAGAACAATAAATCTGTCCATGAACCAGCATAGGGTAAACAGCTACCCTCTTTGTAAAAGCAAAAACACACTCAACCACGAATTGCAACACTCAGTTATCTCCGGCTTTAAGTGGCTTCAAGCAGTCCTCTGTTTTTTAACCTTCAGTCTCCCTGTGAAACCATCCACCAGTAAACAAAACATTTTTCTCAGTCAGAGATAAACATAGTAAATGTTAACTTGAGGAATTTCACTTTGCATTTTTGTACCTCTTGTTTGTTTGCTCTTACCATACCAATAAACTATTCTGTCAGCATTTTACCCGAAGATTTATTAGGGAGACATAAAATGTAGATTGTGAGATGGGCTGTCTATTTGTGTCAGAAGCTAAGTGTGCTAAAAGAAAAAGTGGAAACTAAAATGCTGTGCCTTTCCATTAGTTATGAGATGCAGGATAGGTCATCTAGTCAAAACTTGCTTCTGTCAGAGAGGGTTCCTCCAGCTAAGGTTTCACCACTTCACAAAATTTCATGTTTTTTGCACCTCTCAGATTTGCTCATATTCAAAAGTCATCAGGGAGTCCTTCTATACTCAGTGAACCGATTAAGAAAAAGACACAAAGGATGCTTCTTTTTCTTTTAAATATTATGGATTCGTGGAATTTACATGTTCTAACTATGAGAATCAGTGCTTTAAGCCTCATAGAAACTCTCTCTTCAGAAAATATGAAATCAGGATGCTTGACTGCATGTGATTTCCAGCAGTCAAGGAACGGATGGCTTTCCTACAGGCCCTATGTCCCATCTGTCAGCCAATGTGAATTTATTAGAAAACTCAGGCATCTCAAAGAGCAGTCGTGTAGGTAATTGAATGGAAACTTTTGTGACAGCCTCCCCTTTCTTCAGTCAGTCTGATCTAAAGAAGCTCAAGAATACTGGCCCTATGGATGTGGCCAGTGGAGGAGGAACACTAAAGCTCTTCACTCTCCTCCACACACAAAATGAAAACTGTACAGAAATAATCTAATTTCACAACAGCTATGATAAAATTTTGAGATCTGGCAAAATAATTACACTATCAGGAAGAAGACTGAATAGTTAACTGAGAAAATAGTCCTATTCATCTTCATGGTGGCTCTTTTGAAGCCCCCTTACGTGGTTTGGTTCAACATTTCTAAAGGCCTGGAAAGTTCCTCCCCATTAATTGCTGGCTATAGCTGCAGAGAAATCAATCTCCTATGTGCCTGCCCTTGGAAAAGAACAACAAGATACATCTCGAAGACACATGACGTTCAAAAAAGATGATTACCTGTTAAGGAATTAGGTGTAGGATTCCTTGTGAATCATATGCATTGTTACCTCTCAGTTGCGAGTCTTTTTCAGCACTTTGTACTTGAATGATTACCGTGAAAGCCAGATTTTGGCTTTAAACCCTCTACTGCCGGACATAACAAATCCATATCCTGTGCAAACAAGTCTATTGAGGACTGTGGTATTTTCACACAGACTAAGTGCCCACCTGCTGAATATCTCTTGTCCACCAATTCTCGGGTGGGAGGGAGATTATATCCTTGACAGATACTTGTAGCATTCCTGGTTTGTCATCTTTTAATCCTTTTTTTACTTCACCACTCACAATGGACTGAGCTAGTGGTATATAGGAAAAGCACATCAAAAACTTCTCTGAACCACCTCACATAGAGAAGAAAGAACCTTTTTAACTATTCCCTTTCATCATAGTGCCAGGTCCCAAGTGACATTCCAACATTTTTTACTCTGCACTGGTCATTACATTCACATAAACGCTCAAATGTAAGACTTACTTTTTTCCTTCTGGCTCAGAAATTAGCAGTGAGGAATAAGAAAGGCAATAAGAAGCGTAAGTCACCAACAGGGAAATTTTTCTCTATTTCCCTTTTCCATGAAGATACAGAAAGAAAATGACTATGAAGCATGGGCAGAAAACAAATCCCTAAAGCAAGGTAAAGAAAATTACTATTAAGAATTTTAGAAGTGAAGAAATGTAAGGAAAAAATAGGGTTCTGATTGTAATTATCTAACACTGTTGGTTTAGAAATCATATAAGTTTAAACCCTCTTTTCAAAAAAACATTCCATAGTTATAAAACTATGTGTTAGAGGATGCATCTTTACATAGATCACTGAGCCATCTGGTCTTGTGTGGCATACTACTAAATTCTGTGGTCCTCTGTTACAGCAAAACTGGCAAGGATGTAAAGGATGGAGGACTTTGGTCCAGAGACTACACTGGAGAAACAGAAATACCACTGATGAATTTAAAAAGCCAATCAAAGTCCAAATTGAACAAGATTACAGGAAAGTAGAATCATAAACAGAAATACACAAGGTATAGTCAATACAATAACAAACACCAGTCATTAACATAAAGGGCCTTTTTTTTTTTTTTTTAATAAGGCTGAACTCTCTACCGTAACATTTCCATTTTTAAACATTAGGAAATTTCACATGGCTGCTTTTCAGTGCAACATGATCTTTAATTTGCAAAGGTGCAGCAAACTGGAAAATTACAGCTGTTGTTAAACTACTGCTTGGAAAGCCACTAGCAGTGTTTGAGAATGTTTTAAAAAGAGTTGAGATGGTTCATAGTTTCAACAATTTTGCAGCAGGAGGAATTCTCAGATCTGGTGATGATCTGAATTTCTATTATAAAATAAAAAAACTGTAAAGATATCCTTAATCGGGTATGCAGGTAAGGGCATAAAGCAGCAAACAATATGGAGGTAGAAGGCAAAAATATGTTTTTCCACTTGAAGATAACGTGGAAGGCCAAATCTTTAATCTGAAACTTCAAGGAGAAATTATGTTGCCTGACAGTGTACTTCTTGAGGCCTCAAAGATTCTAGTATAGTAAGTGGAAAATCAGCGCGCATGGATGACGCTTGCTAAGACCTTTACTGCCACTGATTTTTCATACCCCTTTGTTCTGTCCCTGGCTAATTTTAGGCATGTATGTGAATGCCCTGGTTAGGTATGTGGTAAGTACCTTGCTGAACAGAGTCTGAAATACAGATAGGACAGTTATATCACAGGGAACTTCATCTGATGCTTTTAAAACTATTCTCTTCCTTGAAACTCCAAACAATATGAGATACTTAATACATCTTGAAAACTGTACTGTTCAGTGAAGCGGGTACTTTTTTGCATGTTAAATAGTGCATATTTTCAGAAGTAGTTTCCATTCAAAAATGTCTTTCAAAGCATAGTAAAATGTTGTGCAAGTCTTCTACGAAAAAATCACAATGGGACATACACACATATTTTTCCGGTAAGACATTTTAAATGTATTATAGGCATTTGATATGCATTCTAAGTATTTTTTATATAGTACATGAAATGTACACTGATTCCATTTTTTTTTTTTTTTGAGCTTTGCATAGAAACAAAATTTGCATGGTGAGCTGAGCACCAGAATATGTTTGAAAGAAGTTCATTTCATGCACAAACAATCCATCTAACAAAACGATATTTGCCATGTCTGATCTTGAAGCTTAGTTTTGGAGCCTCAGAAATGCAAAATATTCAAACACTTGATCTTTATAAAAACAAAGCAGACAAAGAAAATTATCCTAAATCATTCAGAGAAGTTAAGATGAGCTGGAAAGATGAGAACTCTGTCTTCATAGTTTTATCACTGTTTAGATATATGATGTTAGATTCACAAAACCATTTTGTTTGTTAGTCATTGCTTTAAAATGCCCTCTCCACGTTGTGCCTCTCTATTGAGAAAAAAACAAATGAAATTACTCTAAAAACTGTTTAGAAACCTTACTGAGGAGTGCTGCCAGGCTAGGGACTTACAGGTGTAGACAGCTGCATACTGCGCAGCTGTGGGTACCTGTTTATGTGACTTTGTGTGCCTCATTTGTCAGAGTATATCTGCATCTGCATTGGATTCTTTTAGCAATGAGGCCTTTTTCAGATGGAAGTCAGAAGTGTAAGAAAACCTGTAAATCCATCATATCATATCATAGAATTATAGAATCATTATGGTTGGAAATTATCTCTGAGATCATCTAGTCCAACCACCAACCCATCCACACTGTGCCCCCTGACCACGTCCCTCAGTGCCACATCCACACAGTTACTGAACACCTCCATGGTCGGTGACTCCACCACCTCCCTGGGCAGCCTGTGCCACTGCAGCACCACTCTTGCTGAGAAGAAATGTTTCCTAATATCCAACCTGAACATCCTCTGGTGCTACTGGAGGCACTCTTGTCCCGCTGTTGTTACCTGGGAGAAGAGGCTCCCCTCCATTCAGATAGCTGTAGAGAGCAATAAGGTCTCTCCCGAGTCTCCTCTTTTCCAGTCTAAACTCAGGAATATCTGAGTGAAAACAGGATTAGAAGGATTAAAAGTTTTCGTCACTTATTTTGGGCCCGGTTCTGCAGAGTGCCGTGGGGCTCAATGTTTGCCATCCACGCCTTTCTCAAAGGTACTTTGCCAAACCTCCTTTTTGCACATTTGCTTTTACTTAGAGGTGAAACCAGGAAAGCCATTTCCGACTCTACTCCCCAGCTCATTCTGCAAACAAGGCCAGGCTGCTGGAACAAGCACAACCAGAGGAGAACTCTGGCACCCTCCATCTCTCCGGCAGCTGTAAATCCCGAGCAACTCCCGCGTCTCACAAGTTGCAGTAGCTGGGAGGGAGAAACTTCCCTCTACGGAGACGGGCACTGTCAGAGAGCAGCGCTGCTACAACCCCGCAGCCGGGGCTCGCACCGGGGCTGCCCCAGCGACTCGGGACGCCCAGAGTCACGCACGGCGCAGGCGGGCACTCACCGTTGTGCAGCGAGCCTCGGCTCTTCCTGGCCAGCGTCTGCTGGACTTGCCGGTGGATCCGAAGCGCCTTCTCCTCCCCGCCCGACAGCTTGAGGCCGGCCTCGGAGGGCAGCGCCAGGCTGGAGCTGTCCAGCTCGCCCAGTATCTGCTGGCCCAGCACGGTGCGGATGTAGCCCTGGTCGCCGCCGGGGCCGCGGCCGGCCATGGGTGCGCGCGGTGGCGGCACGGGGCCGGGGCCGCGCCTCACGGAGACCTGTTGCGCCGCCGCTCCACCGCCGGAGTTCGGACTGCTGCTGAAGGACGGGAGGGGCCGGAGCGGGACGCGCCCCGCGCTCAGTGCGGCCCCAGGCCCTGCCCCGCCCGCCGCGCAGGTGCCGGGCACGGCCGCGTCCCTCCGCCTCCCGCCTCCCGCCTGCCTCCTGCCTCCTGCACGGTATCCGCTCCTCGTCCCCTCCCCTCGCCGGGGTGAGGGACGCGGCGTGGCGGCCCGGCCCAGCTTTAGGCAGCGCGGAGCGGTGTCAGCCAGCCGCCCACGGCTCCGGCCGTGAATTTGGCAGCCGACAGCGGCCCCGAGGCCGTACAGCCGAGGAGAAGCTGACAGACGGGAACATGTTCTAAACGCGTGTACGTTCACACATCTTACACTAGCATTTAAGTACTTCTGTGGTTTACACATAGCTTACAGACAACACGCATTTTGCATACGCGTCTGTTCCAATTTGGACACGTAAGATGCGAAACTGCTTCACAGTCTCCGGATGTGAGGCAAAATCTTTTGGGTGGGATAGTGTTAGTGTGTGTGTAGGGAGGTTTCCCTGCTGCGGGATCACCAGGCTGTCTTGAGACTTCACAGGGAGTTGAATGGAAGCACTCTGCTGTTTCTTTGTAAAGGGGTGCTGAGGGAATTCCGCAATTAAAGGCTGGAGAAAACCCAGCAGGCAAACCTGCCTGTGTTTACCATCCGGAGTGGTTTTGTGCAGCAGAAACAGAGCTCGAGGAATAGGAGCAGCACAGAGGCCTCAGTTGTTCCTCTACCTTGGGACATGACGTGGATCTGCTGGCTTAACAAGCTCTGTGACTGCGTGGATCTGAAAGGAGGAGGCAAAGCCTTGTGAACAGGAAAGCACAGGCTGTCACACTGCAGTTAGAAAACAAGATAGAAGGGCCAGAGTTGTTTGATTTAAAAACAAATAAGCAAATTGAAAACAAACCAAACCAAAACACCACCAAGAAGCTAAATGTAAAAGCTTAAGTTTTTCCTAAAAGAAAATGAAAGATGAATATAGCTTTTAACATCACTTGTTGCTGTTTCAGAGAGCCATTGAGACTCCAAATGAATCAGCATGGTTGTACAATGGTGAGGGCACAGAGAGGCTGGAGGGAAACTGGCACTGTGATGATCCCTGCTTAAGAATAATGCAAAGAACTGCCCCCTTTTCACTTCCAGAAAAATCAGGCTGGGGGAAGTACTGACCCCATGCATAGAAGTCCCACTTGCAGCAGCAAAATCCTTTTGCCTTTGATTTACTTTTTGTCTCTCTCCCATTTTTCTTTAAGAAGAGGAGGGGGCTCTGTCCTGGCCTGTCACTGGTCTGGTTAATGTCATCCCCTTTGCTCTCATGTAGCGTATCACAGGATTTTTGCAGGACATACAAAAATAGTTTCACTAGTTAAGAGAGCTGTAGTGACACATTCCTTGTTAAGGTAACATACAGAAGCAGAGAGGCTGCAGATAAGCTGTGGGGTACCTGCTGGGAAAGGAAAACGGGAATTCGTGCAGAGGAAGAAGCTGAAGGTATGTGGCTGAACTGTGATGGGCAAGTCTAAAAATGTAACAGAGAACTGGAAGGATAAAAAAATGGAAAAATGGGAAGGACAAGGCAGGAAAAACAATGGGGAGGACACATCACAGCTCAGAAGGAATGTAAACTATGCTAGAAACTGTTAGACCCTCTTAGTACAACACAGTCACAAAGGCATCTCCAGTAAATAATAGATACTGTGTTCTAGTTGGTTGTTTAGAACAGGCAGGCACAGATGAGAGAGAACTGCTGAGGAGATTAAAAAACAGGTTTAAAAATGTGAAACATTTCCTTTCCTCCTCCTTTTTCTTGCCCTCTTCTCCTTTCCTGAGTTTCAGGACAAACACAGTTTTTATAGTTGACCCTAATTTGGTTTCACACATAAAATACACTTCAAATAGGTTCAGGATTTAGAAAACAATCCCCTAGAGTGTGTCTTCAAATGCTGCTGAATATTCAGTGAGATTTTGGAGACAGGTTTCTTCTGAAATGCTAAATGGAAAGGTTTTTGTGGTGTGTTTTTTGCTTATTTGCTTTTGAGGGGGCACTACATTTTCTTTCCTAGCCATTTGAAAAAAAGCTTAGGCAAGAACTGAAATAAAGATGAATTAAGGCACTTTCTACTCAAGGAAAATAATGAGATTCCATGTAACCAACTGCTCCACCAATACCACTTCTTTGAAGCTGACCTTTGTTTTTTGAGAGCGGAAGAATTTATCAGTGCCATTAGTAGAATCAGAGCACTGTAGCTGGTGTTGTCATTGAATGTGAGGCAACATGTGAGGGATGCTTGGTCTTAAGTTTTTTGAAAAAGAGATTTAATTATGATGCATGCAGTGGCTACAGGGGAAAGTACCACATACAACAGTACCCCAGAAAGAACATTTACGTTAGAGCTGTGGTAGTTGGTCTTTTCACACTTCTTTCTCTTCCTTCCTCTCTCTCCCTGCAATATGACTGACAGAGCAAACTGGTTTTGAGGGCACACTGAAAACAGATTAATTCAGAAAACTTGGAGGAAACTGGTTTAATTATGAATATTGATGCGTTCTGTTTAGCTTTGAAAGCGCCCGAACAACACAGTCTTAATTTTAAAGACAAACAAAATTCCTATGTAAATCTCTAGGATCACCTGGAGAATGAAATGTCATTCGCCCAGCACTTTTTTGTCTTTGTTATTTATGCAGAGCTTTGGATACCATGGTTGGAGGTGTCGTATGCAAGTGCAGGCTAGTCAGGAATAGCTGGGTTGTTTCTACAGCTGGCCTGTTCGCTTGAATAACCCTGCCGAGAGAAAGCGAACCCGTTCCTGCCTGTCAGCAAAACCCCTGCGACGATGAAGCGGCCGCACTGCCACCGCGCGTTTCCTGCCTGGAACAGCACGACCCTGCGCCCTGCTGCTTTTCCTCCGCGGGTTACCGCCTACCAAGAGGGTGTGTAGCGAGCTGGGGGTTAAGCCCGTGCTTAGGGACCTGCGATCGGTGTTTTATTGCATTTATATTTGTCAGAAGGGTTAAAGCTGAAGTGAAATCCAACTGTCTTTTGCAGTAGACACACGTAACCTATGCTTTTATGGAAACATTTCTTTAATCTGCACGTATCTTTTGAAAGTAGAGGAATGGAATATCACATTTTTTTTTGTCCTGGAAGATAAGTTCAGGTTTTGTTTGTTTGTTTTTCCTGAGACACAAAGGGGAGAAGACTACTCCTTCATTACTAAGACGAGTGTGATAACAGTTCTTTGCCTGACAGATGACAGTAAAAGCACTGAGATTTGTCACAGAATCATAAAATCATAGAATCACTCAGGTTGGAAAAGACCTTAAAGATCATCAAGTCCAACCGTGACCTAAAACATACTACCCTAACTAACAACCCTCCTCTAAATCATGTCCCTGAGCATCACATCCAAACGGTTTTTAAACACATCCAGGGATGGTGACTCAACCACCTCCCTGGGGAGCCTATTCCAGTGCTTAACAACCCTTTCTGTAAAGAAGTGTTTCCTAATATCCAACCTAAACTTACCATGGAACAATCTGAAAACATTAAATTGTAATTACTGAACATCCCAAGTTGAAAGGGATGCATAAAGTTTTGATGGGTACTCTTTCTGAGCTGACAGCGTTCAGGGGAGTGGAAGTCTTCCTGAAGAAGGAAAGTGCCCACTCACGCACATACAAGATGATGATGATCTGCAGTTCCTTGCACATCACGAACTTTCCCTTGCTCTGCACTTCGCTGAGATTCATGTGCAAGTGCTGTTGCTGGAAATACAGCCTGCAGCCTAGAACTGGTTGATCTTCCTGACTTTTGGAAGGTCGGGTAGAACTGCTAAATGGCCATGAACTTTGTTTTATGTCTTAAGGTGGCAAGAATTTGGGGTGGTCCTGGAACTGTAGATAAC
The DNA here is from genome assembly GCF_951394365.1 of Tetrao urogallus. Classification (NCBI taxonomy): domain Eukaryota; kingdom Metazoa; phylum Chordata; class Aves; order Galliformes; family Phasianidae; genus Tetrao; species Tetrao urogallus. The sequence goes on from NC_136813.1 coordinate 135,642,149, forward strand.
AGTGGCCCCTCAGGTGTATGGCTTTTTGATAATTCACTAGGGCGTAACATGTGTTATGACCTGGGGGGCAAAGCCATGTTCATTTCAGCATTCCTGTCTTTTTTCTTTGTTCGTTTTCTCCTGTGACTGGTAATGCCTAGGCCTCCTGTTCCCCACTGGGAAGAGATAGACATTCAGTGAGCAGGACAGGAGGTAGAGTTATTCCAGGGTTAGAAGCAACATCATCTGCACACTGTGGCCTGGAGTGAGAAGGAAGAAAGTTTTAAAGGAATGTGGTAAAGCCCATTTTTTTCCCGTCCTGTGAATGTCTAGTGTGTAACATTCCATTGATTGCTCTCTTCTGTGATTCATCAGAGCTGGCTTGAAGCTTGCCAGAAGCAGGCAGCGCTGATGATATTGCATTGAAGGACTGACAAAGTAAGGGCATGACTTGTCCCTGCATGGGACTGTTTTGTGCCTGTGCCCAGCATTTGTGCTCATTTCTTTTTGTTTTACGTCACTCTGTTCTCTCAGTTTTATCCTTTCATTCCTCTCTTCTTCTTCTTCTTCTTATTTCTTCTTTTTTCTTCTTTCTTCTTTCTTAAAGTAACCAAATGTAATAATTTAAAAGTGTGATTTTTTTTCACTTTCATTCTAGGCCCAGAGCCACACATAACCATTTACCAGAACAAAAGCTGTGCTCTGCATCTGTCAGTTCTTAAGTGATCTGGGCACTGGGGAAGCAGCTAGAAAAGATGCAGGAAGGCATAATCAAATAATCTTATCAGATGCTGCCCTAAAAAGGAGCAGATGTATGATGTGACTTGTTTGCAAGGTTTGGAATGAAAGGAATGAAGCAGAGCTAATTTCAGTAAGCTGCAGTCAATACTGTGAGTAACAGTTGTCTCAAGTGGTAGTTGTTCTTCCACACATTAGCATTTTGGTCACTGCAGTAAAAGTATATGCTTGTACAAATACTTTTAAGGTGTTGACACAGGAGCACACCACCAGCGCTTACTGAAGTCCTTACTGCATGCAGTATCACTGAGAGACTCTGAGTTTATCAGGGTCCTTTTGCTGGGTTGTGCATGTAATGAAAGGGTTTTTTCTTCATATATCCAAATGACTGTCATCTCATACATGTCAGAAATTGAGGAGTTAAATGCTTTTCCTGAGAAATGCTGAAAACCAGACATTTAAAAACTTTTTATTGTTCTGCAGCTGATTTAGAATTGTTTGAAATTTGGGTATCCAGTGCATGATAAAGCAGTATTTAAAAATAATATTTTTTCCTAATGTTATTATAAAGGTTTTTACTGATCATATTTTCTGCATCAAAGCATCTATTGAGCTAAAACTAAAATTTTGTGGAAATTCTTTGGATCAAATTATTAGTTTCATTAAACTATCCACATCTCTTTTTTCAGTATAGTGAAATTGAGAGACTTAGAAGAACATCTACTTATCCCTTGTAAAGTAGGATTAACTGCATATATGACATAACAAATACCTAATCTGCTTTTAATATGTTTTTTAAAGCACAACGGGATACTATTTCTGTGTGATACTGCTTTTCGACAGCCTGAGGATGCACACATGAAAGATCTGTTATACTAGACACTCATCTGCATAATACCACAGTGCTGCATCCAAATCAGTTACCATAAGAACATAACAGAAAGGACTGAAACATGCTGGAGATTAAGTTGGAAGAAAACCAGTGTGCACATGCATATTCATTTTGGGCTGGATTCTTAACTCTTCTTCAGCAGCTTCGTGCAGAAAGCAGTCACAAACCTTCCTACTCTGTTTCTTTGGGAAAAGGAGGTCTCAGATAGGCTCCAGCTGCCAGAATAGTTTATAATTGATTTGTGTGTAAATGAGCAGGTCCAGCTGGCCAGCGAGAAATGCTGTTGAGAGCTGCTCTATGAAAACAGTGATTTCCTGATGGATCCTTCCTTCCTTCCTTCCTTCCTTCCTTCCTTCCTTCCTTCCTTCCTTCCTTCCTTCCTTCCTTCCTTCCTTCCTTCCTTCCTTCCTTCCTTCCTTCCTTCCTTCCTTCCTTCCTTCCTTCTTTCCTTCCTTCCTTCCTTCCTTCCTTCCTTCCTTCCTTCCTTCCTTCCTTCCTTCCTTCCTTCCTTCCTTCCTTCCTTCCTTCCTTCCTTCCTTCCTTCCTTCCTTCCTTCCTTCCTTCCTTCCTTCCTTCCTTCCTTCCTTCCTTCCTTCCTTCCTTCCTTCCTTCCTTCCTTCCTTCCTTCCCTTCCTCCCTTCCTCCCTCCCTCCCTCCTTACTTCCCTCTCTCCCTCCCTTCCTCCCTCCCTCCTTACTTCCCTCTCTCCCTCCCTTCCTCCCTCCCTCCCTCCCTTCCTTCCTTCCTCCCTCCCTTCCTCTCTCATTCCCTTACTCTCTTACTCATTTCCTCCCTTTCTTCTCTCACTCTTTTCCTTTCTTCCTCTCTTTCTTCTTCTTTCTCATCCTTTCTTCCTTTCTTTCATCCTTCATTTCCTTTTTTTTCTTTTTCTATTTCCTTTCTTTCTTTTGCTGTCTCTTTCTCATTCTTCCTTTCCTTCCTTCCTCTCTTTCTTTTCCTCTCTCTCTTTCTCTCATTATTTTTATCTGCTAGCAGTCAGACATTTTATGGATGCAGGTTTGTAGTAATTTGTCATGTTTGAAAGAGGTCAGACTGGTCCCTGCTTCAAATAAGTGCGATCAGTTATGCAGTGTAAGACTGCCTTATTTTCTCTTTTTCTCAGTTTCCACTAATTTCTCTCTTTCTCTCTGTTTTACTGTTAACAAGGACAGAATTTTACAATGAAAATTTTGTATTCTAGAAAATTTCAGTGCATTTTAGGGAATGACATGAGAACAGGAAAGTATCTGCTGTTGGTAGCCTGCTGTGTTGCATAATGGCCAACAGTGTGTGCTAAGTAACAAGCAAAAAGGTAGAATATTACAGAATCATAGAATCGATTGAGTTGGAAGGCACCTTGAAAGGTCATCTAGAGCAACCCTCCCTGCAATGTCCCTGCAATGAACAGGGACACCCACAGGTAGATCAGGATGCTCTGAGTCCTCCAGCCTGACCTTGAGCACCTCCAGGGATGGGGCATCCACCACTTCTCTTTGCAATCTGTTCCAGTGCTTCACTTTCTTTTATACACTTCTGTAGCTTCTAGCAATGTGCAGACCAGGAATATATTTAGTCAGAGGCAGTACCTTTGTGTTTAATTGTCTTTAATGATTTTCCCCCATGAATTTGAGTAATGTGTTTTTGCATCTGTGTAAACTTTGGTATCAATATTGCCCTTTTGTAATGAATTTTATGGCTTAATTATAGGACCTGAGTAGATGTATTTCCCTTTGAGTTTTTGAGTACCCTCGATGATAATTTCACTTGATGTCATCTGTTTTTGGCATTATGAAAAAAAAAAAAAGGAATAAGTTATTCACTCTCTCCATGCTCCAGAAGTTAACAGTTCTCTATTCTGTTTCTCTGCAATTAGTTTTCCAGTACTAACCGTTTAATCATTCTATGCATGAAAATAACTTCAGATTTTAGAACATCTTTATCACCCTCTTCTACTTCAGCTTGATCATTTCTAAGGTGGGACAGCAAAACTGCATGCAGTATTTAAGATGCAAAGGCACCTTGAGTTTCTGTAGTGCTACATTGATTAAATCCTGCTTTCTTGTTTCTGCTTTTTTTTTTTCTTTTTTTTTTTTTTTTTCCCTCATCAGCTGTGTCCCTAAGCTCTTGTTTTTGTTAAACACTGTTGCACTATTTGCCTGGCCTTTATGCTTCTAGCAAGGTTGGTGGGTGCAACTCATTTCAGTTAGTCTTACAGAGTAAATCCTTCATGGTAATATTGCAAGAGAGGACAAAGAAAAAAACAAAATACAACACTCTGATGATTCAAACTTGTTTTCTGCCTTTGTGTTCCCCGACAGGCTTCTCTGTGAAACAGCCATGCACAGCATATAAAAATACTGTGACATTTTAAACTACATAAAAGTGATTACATTTTGCTGTTTTCGTGTTTCTAGTCCTGGCAGGCTGGTGAGCTCACAAAGGTGTCCATGATGCTGTAGAATATGTATCAGCTTTAATTAGGAAGATCAAGTGTGCAAATGCACACAAATATGGAGTTTTCACTAGTAAAAAAGAACCATAGGTCAAAAGGAACAAGAGGAAAATATTAAAGAAAAACAATCCTTACCTGCAGAGACCAAATTTTGGAAGAAATGCAAGTCACACCAGTATGTCTCAAGTGTTCTCAAACTTCTAGCAGTTTCTATCTTAGTATATACTGATAATGTAAAACTTCCTCAGCATAAACCTAGTCTATATATTTTGTTAATTTATAGTGTCTGGGATGAAAACATCTACAAAAAAATCAGAACTCATTTCATTCTCTTCTAATAACAATAGTCGAATTGTTTGCTTACACTGTCGTTGTTCCAAATGTTTTACAAACATTCATGAACTAAACTTGACAGCGTCACCACAGCCAGATTATTTGGCAACTAGTTCCCTCCCTAAGGTCATCTGTAAAACCAAATGAAAAGTGGGGGTATTTTTCTATAAGCATGTTCTAGCTGTGGCTTAATCAATTTACTAATGCACTTTAATGTTCTCCCTCCTCTTTGTTCCTTCACTGGATAATAAATGCACATTATTTATCAGTACCACAGCATTTGCCCCTTGTTAATCCAGGTGCTAGGTCTAAACAGTGGACATCCTTTATATCAGCGGACTCTTCCTTGCTATGTGCTATGTTTCTGAAGTTCAGTATCGTTTTAGCATGATCAGGAGAGTGGGAAGCTGTTGCCTCCTTTGCCAGTTTGTGGAATATTTTAGATAAATTATAGAAGTGTATCTACTCCCTTTTTGCTTTCTGTAGTATCCTGTTTCATTTTCAGTTTAATGAACTGTAACTACAGGAATATATTTTTCTCATATGATTTAGATAACTCTGAAAATGCTGTGCCAGCAACCACTGAATTTCATATCTCTGTCAGTACTAGACAGTAACTACAGATGGGATCTGGGAGCTTTGTAAAGCACTTCCTGAAAGGCTGAATAAAGTCTGTCCTGAAGGAGCTGGCTGAGGTGGTTGCCGAGCCGCTCTCCATCATATTTGAGAAGTCGTGGCTGTCAGGTGAGGTCCCGGACGACTGGAGGAAGGGTCACGTCACTCCCATATACAAGAAGGGGAGCAGGGAGGACCCGGGGAACTACAGGCCGGTGAGTCTCACCTCCGTGCCTGGGAAAATCATGGAACAGATCCTCCTGGACAACATGCTCGATCACATAAAGAATGAGCATGTGATCCGAGACAGCCAGCACGGCTTCACCAAAGGAAGGTCATGCCTAACTAATCTTGTGGCCTTCTATGATGGAGTGACGGCATTGGTGGACGAAGGGAAGGCGACCGATGTCATTTTCCTGGACCTGAGCAAGGCCTTTGACATGGTCCCCCACCACATCCTCATCTCCAAATTGGAGGGAAGTGGATTTGATGGGTGGATGACCCGATGGATAAGCAATTGGTTGAAAGGCCGCAGACAGAGGGTGATGGTCAATGGCTCTATGTCCAGGTGGAGGCCGGTAACAAGTGGTGTCCCCCAAGGGTCTGTCTTGGGACCGGTGCTCTTTAACATCTTTATCAATGACATCGATGAGGGAATTGAGTGCACCCTCAGCAAGTTTGCTGACGACACCAAGCTGAGTGGTGCGGTTGATACGGTGGAAGGAAGGGATGCCATTCAGAGGGACCTCGACAGGCTGGAAAGCTGGGCTCGGGTGAACCTAATGAGGTTCAACACGGCAAAGTGCAAGGTTTTGCATTTGGGCCGGAAGAACCCCAGGCACCCGTACAAGCTGGGAGGAGTGGTCCTTGAGAGCAGCTCGGCAGAGAAGGACCTGGGGGTCCTGATGGACGAGAGACTCAACATGAGCCAGCAGTGCGCTCTGGCAGCTCGAAAGGCAAATGGGATCCTGGGCTCCATCAGGAGAGGGGTGGTCAGCAGGGACAGGGAAGTGATTGTCCCTCTCTACTCGGCTCTTGTGAGGCCCCATCTGGAGTACTGTGTCCAGGTGTGGAGCCCTCAGTACAAGAAAGACATGGAGATTTTGGAAAGGGTCCAGAGGAGGGCGACTAAGATGATCAGGGGGCTAGAGCACCTCCCCTATGAGGACAGGCTGAGGGAGTTGGGCTTGTTCAGCCTGGAGAAGAGAAGGCTGCGGGGCGACCTCATTGCAGCCTATCAATACCTGAAGGGAACCTACACCCAGGAGGGGAGTAAACTCTTCATAAGGGCTGACAATAGCAGGACTAGGGGAAATGGATCCAAGTTGAAGGAGGGAAGATTTAGGTTGGATGTTAGGGGGAAGTTCTTTACGAGGAGAGTGGTTAGGCCCTGGAACGGGCTGCCCAGGGAGGTTGTGGATGCCCCGTCCTTGGACGTGTTCAAGGCCAGGTTGGACGGGGTCCTGGGCAACCTGATCTAAATGTGTATGTTTGGTGGCCCTGCTAGGCAGGGGGGTTGGAACTACATGATCCTTGAGGTCCCTTCCAACCCGGGTGATTCTGTGATTCTGTGATTCTGTGAAATATATCCCTGATGTGAGGCCACTGGTAATAATGGAGATACAACAAGAATAAATATTTGTTTGGTGCCCACTGTATCTGTTGCATTTTGTTTTGGTGGAAAGTTTATGGAAATGTTTAAAATGAGAGTCTCCATAATGTGAATCGAGACTGGGAATTCTTAGTCAAACTTGGCTTTTTTTTTTTAAATATCAACTAATCTTAGTTGATCCCCAGAAATACTGCTAATAATTATTTACTGCTGCTGCAAGAAGCTCTATCTCAACAGGCAATTTAAACTGGGCTATTTACTCAGCTGAAGAACAGGCTAAGCAGACAAGGACATTTACTGTCTGGATCAGAGCTCAAAGAAGGGACTGCATGAAATTAAACAGTGTGCCAGTTCCTTGATATATAGTGGCCAGTAATTATACTGGAGAGATCCCTTAGGGTGTTTTCTCTTACTGATGGTCTTCCTGACAGCCCCTCTAATATTCCTGCTGAAAGTTTTCTTTGCTAGACCTGGAATCAACTGCAGTCAGGAATTAAAATTTCTTCTTCTGCTTTGCTTTTTAACATAGAAAAGACACCAAAGTCTCCTGGTTGCTAAACCAAGGCTTTCCTAGAATATAAAATAACAAATGAGGACATGACAGTCATTTAAGATGTTCTTGTAGTTTAAACCGATGAAATATAACAGTTTTCTTTTCCTGGGTTTGTTTTCTGTGTCATCAGCAGCTGATGGAGCAAATTGAAACAGTTCTCTGAAGTTTAACTGTGGGTTTGTTCCTTCTTGCAGGTTGCTCTTTACTCATCTTAGGAGTTTGTCAGTCTGTCACTGCTTCATGCTGTTTTCTCAGTGCCTTCTGTCTGGTTTGCATCTGTGACCCAGATGGTTCCCTTGAGATTTTCCTTGACTTTTGAGGAAAAAGGAAGCTCTTATTTTCTCCTTCTCTAATAAGAGTTTAGTATTAGCCAATTGCAGTAGCCTAGAAGGGGCAGATTTTTCTTTCTTGTGAGCTGCTGTACATAGCAGAACGAACACTTCTGGAAGTAAATTTAGTTTTGTGAAATAATTACACAGGCCTACATTTATGTAGAATATGTACATGAAGTTGTCTAAAAAATGAAAATTCTCATGGAAGCTGCAGACAACTGGAAAACATGCATGATTACTTTCTGTTAGCTTTCCTCTCACCACTGGCATCTATCCCCAACAACTTGCTTATTTCCTCCTGCTCTGAATCATTTAGCCCCTTGTCTCTCCATCACAGGGAGACATTGGAGAAAATGTCTTCACAGTATCTAAACTGTTGAAGAATGTTATGTAAACTTTATGCAGATCTGTGGTGCTGTAGCAGATTTCTAGGATTATTTTTTTTTTCCATCCTAACCCATTGTGCAAGCTGTTCTGAGCTTTTTGAACTAGTGTTCAGTGCTATGCTACGTTCTGCTTTGAGCTGTTGCTCTATGTTAGCAATAGGTGGTGTGACTCTTCTTTTTGATGCGTGAGCACACACACAGGTATGCACAGACATGCACAGACCAATGATCTCATTCTTCCACCAAGGTGAGTTCACTGTGGAGGAAGAAACCCTCAATTATGGAAAAGGCTGCAAACACTTTTTTTCCAGAGAAATGAAACTTTTATTCTGTTGTTATTTTGCACAAACAAAGGACTAAAGAATTAATAATTTATCATTAATACTTCGTTATTAACATATTCCCACAAGTGCAGATGTATTGCGCTCATTGTTATCCCTCCTAGTAGACTGCTATTTACACTGAGGGCAGGGGACAAAAATGTCTTGGTTTGCTGCCTGGCGCCCTGATCTTTTGGCCACAGAATAACAGTGCTGCACATTTATATTTTGTGGCCGTATTTCCTTTCTCTGAAAGGCAAGGTGTGAGGAGGGGGAAGGAAAAAAGTGGGGCTAAAGCTTGTATGGGCTGAATTTGTCTACAGCACTCTCTGTGTCCACCCTAGAAACGCTCCAGATTCTGTCAGTTCAGAAATAGCCACAGTAAGTCCGTCCAGCAGACAGGTCAGAAAACAGTTGTATGACAACTCCCATCTTGCCAGGTAGAATACAGAGAAGATAACCCTCCCTCCCATGCTCCACCAGGAGATCTCCTACCTCTCTTTGCCTGAAATCACACAGAACTTGAATCCTGAGCTCAAGTCCAGGACTTCTGCAGACAATTTTTTCACTGCAAATCTGTATTTCCTCTTTTTGCCATTCCTCTTTAGTCATCAAAAGACTTCTTGTAGCAATCATGATGTTCAGCTGGGAAAGAAAATCTTCTGTTCTCATTTTGGGCTATTATAGAGGAGAAATACTTAAGATATCTTCAGATAAGTATCTTCTAATTTGTAAGGATGAGTGTATATATTATTACAGGTTTCAGTGTGAGATAAATGTGATTAACAAAAAGAAATACACTGAATCAAAGACAGAATATTTTGCTTAAATTCAATTACAGTTTTCAAACAGTCTTGTATACGTTCTTTCTCCAAAACTGGTTTATAATTACTGACTTTATTTCTTAATTATTACTGAATGCATCAGAAAAGTGTGATTGCTTTTGCCAACTACTTTTTATACACAGTTATATTCCTTATACAATACAGCCCTGTAGCCCACTGAGAATTAGATTAACAGCACTGAGATGTATTCTCTGAATTGAATTTTTGATTGAAACTACAGTTGCTTTAAATGTTGTATATTTTCCTCTTACAAAAAATAAAATAAAATAAAAGGATTACAAATATGGCTAATGACAATTTTGATGGAGTAATGTAGATGTTTGTATAATAGCCAAATTCAAAATCACACAAAAGTACTGCAACTGAGTTCTGTGAGACTGACTACACTCTTTAAAACTCATCATATTTTCTTATATGCAGATTAGAGACCATAATTCTCCTGAATCTTATATAACTCTGCTCAGGTGGAATGAGCTTGGTACTACAGTACTGTTGTCGGAAGAAACAGTGTCAAAATGTGAGTAGAAACATCTAGTGAAATTTACATTGAATATGAAGCACAGTCCTTCTGTAAAAATGCTAGCAGAAATGATTGTCAGATATGGCAGAAAGAGAACAACTAACTTGTCTTTGGCATTGCCTATTCTTTCTATTGACTGCAGCTGCCATGCTCTTGGTGAGATAGAAAACCATGAGACTGAGAAGAGCACAACTGAGGATTAAAAGTCATCAACAAAAGATAGGTCAATGGAATATTATTAATTTTGAGGAGCACATTTTGTGACAACAGAAGTCCGTCTGAAGTAAACGCAGGACCTGCTACAGGAGTACCAGAGTAAAAGAAAGAGGCACAGTGCATGGGTTAGTTTTCAAATTGCTAGAGGAAATTAACATAGAAATAGTTGATAGGAATAAAGAGTCTATGTTTATTTAGGGATATTTTAGGGGTTGCCTACTGAAAACTAAAACAAGACCTGTTGAGGTAGTCTGGGGAGAAGAAAAGCAATAAAGTAGCACCAACACTATTAGTGATGTTTGATGTTTGAGACATTTTGCAATTGTATTCTGTAAGGGAACGGTTTAACAGTTATGTCTTTTTTTTTTTTTTTTTTTTTTTTTTTTTTAAGCTGAGCGTGTCAGCTCCTTGACTTCAAACAGTCAGTGTTTGTTAGCCAGGAGTAAAGACTGAGAAGTAAGAAGAGGAACCATGGGTTATTCTGAGGAAGGTGGAATCTGTTTCTAGCTTATAGATGAGAAAGAGTGACATATTCTGTTCTTTTCAAGAGGAAAGAATGTAGGAAAGAAGGTGGAAGAAAGAACAGTGTAAAGAGATGGGAAGAGGGTGTGAACTTTCAATCACACTGAAAATGGATACTTTACCTTCGGTATAAAAATAGCAAGAACAGTTCATGAAATATTTGAACTTGTAGTCGAGTCAATCTACTCCAAACTTTAACATACTTTGAATTGTGTTCCCATATTTTTAGTGTCTCTTTATTGAAAAAAGAAATTGCAAATATAGACAAATTATATGTTATGATAAGCATACTAGTAAGACTACCAATATACTAAACTGTTGTAATAAACATAAATCTGAAAATTTAAAACAAGTTTCTGAAAGCATAAATGTGTTGATATATCATAAAATGTCCAATTAAAATTCGGGATATTTTATTTTCGTATATCAATCTTTATTTTTTTTTTGAGTGAGACAGAGAATAAAGAGAAATGATATGTTCCACTTGGTCACACAAGCCTGTAAGACTTTTTAAAAATTATTTTATGCAGGAAAGAATAAAGGGTAGGTTGAAGCTATCACACTATGTACTGGAGAGGCAATTGGAGTACTAATGCAGTTTCCTCTTTCATATCCACTATATGATATCTTCCCAGAAGCAGAAGGCTGTACTGTGGAGTCTTCTGTCATCATGAGACTCAACTCAAATGTACACAATTTTCATAAGGAATTGAAGATTCACCTCTTGATACACTTACAAGTTGAGGCCCAAAGAGAAAAGAAGATTGCAATATCCTATCAGTATGACATGGAAGTGAAAAAAAACCCACGCAGTTATACTGAGTTATTATGATTCAAGAGCTTACAGATCTAGAAGGGGATTTTTACACAAGCACAGTTGTTCAGGAGAAGCAAGGATAAAAAATGATGGGTTTTAGGTAATGACTGGGTAGTGTGATCTAAGTGTTACTGAAGGTGAGAAGATTTTTGCATGATTTTCAGCAGCAATGTCGTCTCTTTTGTTGTTGTTGTTATTGCTTTAAATTGAAGTAGCAGGGATAAGGAATAGCTTAAATGAAGATATTTCTTGCATGTTAAACAAAATGATGCATTGGAAAGTGTGAACTTTGACCAAGAGGAAAGGTTTTTTGCTTCAAAATATGGCAAAACCCAATTCGAATAATTGTACAAAAAGTATTCTATTGCTTGCAAGCACTAGACAATAAAGAGGATCAAGGGTATGCATCAACATTATTATTATCAAGTAACTGCTTGTATAAGATGTTGAAGGGAGGCTAAAGTGAGCTTGAGAATGCTTGAGAGGGTCAACCTTCCTTCATTCTTTAAATCACTTTAGATTAGGAGTCACTGAAGTCAGAATGGAGTCATAGCCCATGAAATCAGAGGAACTGCTTCATTATTGTCAAGTACATTTAAGGAGAGCCAGGCTAAGCTACTGTACAGAGGATTCAAATTTATATTAGCAGTGTTGTGCACTCAGTTCTTTCTACTGTGATTTGGCCTTTTGTTCTGCTGCTCTCTGTTCTTCCTGTATCACCTCACTGTGCCTGTGTAAGGTGATTTTCCTCACTCTTTTGGGTTTTGATGAAGCATGGAATTTTTCTGGGAGTGGTTGGCTTGCTAGTCTATATCAGATTGTATTCCTCTCCAGTCTGTACAGATTCTACCACAGGATGGTATTCCCCTGAATTTCCCCAAAAAGCAATCAATAAAAGCAAGTTCTTGCAGGCTGTTCAGCATCTAATTATCTGCTTTGTGTGTACAATATGGATCACAAGAATCTTTATAGTGCAGGTCTGTATTAAATCACAAGGATGGGATGCAGAGATTTTGGAGATTTTACGAGGAAGCCTGGCAGAAATTGCAACTCCAGTGGGAGCAGGAGAATGACTGAGACTGAGGAATGGCTTGTTGGGCACATATGTTAGTGTTAATTAACTGTGCATTTGTCATCTGCTGAAGGAAAAGAAGTAACAGAGGATTGGTCATGCTGAGTGGAAAAGGCACAAGAAAAGTGCTATGGCTGGAATAGATGGCTCTGCTGAAAAGGAAAGAGGTGATCTGGATGGAATTGCAGAGGGACAGAAGGAGGAGATGGCTTGGTTGAGTGAATACACATGCTTATCAGCATCAGGTATTTTTTTTTCTAACTCTTATGAAGACTGATAGCTGAAACGTGGCAAGAGTGCACAGTGCCAGAACTGGCACTGCTCACTGTATTTCAGCCCTCCTCATTTCCTTAACACTTCTCTGTCAGAGAAAAGAGGACCTGAGATTGTTAAGGTCACTGAAAGGTCCTTTAGGGATTAGTATTGGGCATAAAAGTCATTGACACTGAAGGTAAATCAGAGCTCATAGAATAAATTGGAAAGAGTATGTGAAAAGAACAAAGTTACAAATTCAAAGATTCTGAGTCAAGAAAGTCATGTAAGACATACATGGTGTTTGTACAGTCTTAGCCCGACCAAACAAAAATCTGAATATAAATAGCATAAATCAAATAGCAAGGCATTGTACAAGTATTATGTGGGATGTGCAAGCTATATAAATTCATACACTGACTAGTTATAACTTTGAATTGCATGGAGAATTATGTCATTAATAATCAAGGACAAAAAGTGAAGCATGCAATCAAAAATCATGCTAATGGAAAATCTCAATTGCCTGTAACTTTGTCTTGTACTGCTATGATCATCAGCAAAACCGTAGCTAAAAAGTAAATAATGAAAATTAAATGGATCTCAATGAAGGATCCTGGAGGAACCTGCTGGGAGAGAGATGTGATGGATTGCTAAGATTGCTAGGTGGAACACTGATGCCATTAAACTTGCAAATGTTTATGTCAAAACCATAATTCAACGTCTGTCATATAGAAGGAAAAAAGAAAGCATTTCAAAGTAAAGCCAAACTTCTCAGGTGAGTACTTGTGCGTATAATGAAAACAGCACAAAAATGTTCTGGAAGAAGTGACATATGGTCATGAGTAGTGATGTCTCTTTACAACCATTTTTCATTCTTCTCTTTTTCGATGAAAGGTCTGGGGGCCTCTGTTAAATATTTCCATACACTTTTCAAAGCATGGTGGGAAAAGATAGTTGTAAAAGAGGATAGAGGTATTAATGTTCAAAAGTCAGTCACAGCTCCTTTATCATAGGCTTCCAGAAAAGGATACTGCAGAAACTACATCTTATGTCAGGCAAATCAAAATGATGGCCAAGGCTGAGGAAAGGCATTTCATGTTTTTTACAGATGCTGAGAAATGGAGAACTATTCATTAACGTGTCCTCCAAGCTGTGGTGATTTTCAAGGAGCAAGAGAAAAGGGAAATCAAAACTGTCTAGAGCTGCCAATTTGAGGAATTTATAATACACGTTCAAATCCCAGTTCTGACCTCACAGAAACAAGAATTTATTTTTCTGTTGTATTAGGCTGTCTGTGTGAGATAAGACGAGGCCATCAGTCCAGTTTTTAACAGATCAGGGTAATTTTCACAAATCATTGTAAATGACCTTTATTTTCAGCCTCAACAGAAATATATATATATATGTATAAGGCAGTGGACCATTGTAGTTTTATTTATATTCTTTTCTTTGGAACCAACATTTCCAAACCTTGGTCAAAGCAGATGATGAAGCTGTAGTGATGGACTATCTCATACTTCAGTTCTGTCTGACACACAATTTCTGCGATAAAAACAGGGGTACTGATCTTAAAAGCAACTAGTTGTATCACTGTGATGAGTAGTTAGAAAACTGCAAAATATAAAACTTCAATGATAAAACGAATCCAATTTTGTGATTCCTTAAAATATTAGGTAAGACCAGAAGTGATACATTTTACCAAAGGTAGGCATCCTCATCCAACACTGAGTAAGAAAAGAAACAAACGTACTTTCCTAGAGATGAGAAGTACTTCTTGCAAAGAGGCCCAGCACAACTTTGTAAGCAAAGGAGGAACAGATCAAATGTTTTTACCTTCATTTCATCAGATCTTACTTTGTTTAATGTCAAGTAATAATTAATATACTCTTTTGACATATTTCTGAACTATTTATTACTTCTCATTTCACTTCAGATTTTGTTATCCAAGAGTGACCAGCTGCTAGAGAACTGGTAATAATCCACTCCCTCAAACAGATGCGGACCAACATAAAGCAGCGAGTAAGGAAGAAAGGATTCCAGGGTTGATCACCATTGCACCACACTCCTCCGGCACAGAATTTTGAAAGTAGGGTGTCCTTACCATACACATATTTGTTGGTTTGTGATGTGCATAAAATAACTTTTTCTATCCTCAACAGAAAGAAAACCCACAGATGAATTCATCCTACTATGGAAGATGCTCACAGAACAATAAGTCTAGAAGACTTCCACTTTCATGGGTGTTTGTAAGTATACGCATTGGAGGGGACATGCCACATGCATGTGTGACCATCCAGGTGTGCCCAGAACTGAGGTGGTTTTACATCAGTGCCAGGGCTCAAATGAGACAGAAATGTAGCAAGGTAGTGCACACTTTGCTTAAGTAACAAAGTTGAGATCATGTAAGCTCTATCCTGTGGCACCAGGAAGTGACCACGATGGGCAGAATCCATTAGCACCATGAATTTTGCCAAGTGGAACAAGAATGGACTTAATTTTGATGTCGTTTGCAGCAGGGTAGCAAGGAGTAGAAAATGCCAGTTTGGCATCTACCATGTGTTGAGCATATGTTTTTTTTTTTCTATCTATTTTGCTTCAAAACATGCATTGAAAAATACTGTGGGTATTTACCTTCAGATACTGAAAGTTCTAGAGAATAGTGGGAAGGGTTAGTGAAAGGAAGATATATGCTCTGTAGAGGAAGATCAAGTTAATGACCATTTAAACAGACTGAAAATTTGTAAATCCGTGGGACTTTGTGTGCACCCATGAGTGCTGGGAGAAATAACTGATGTAATCACAAGATTCCTCTCTACTGTCTTCAGAAGATTATTGTGATCAAAGGAGATTCTATAGAAGGAAAATGTCACCCTTCAAGAAGGACAAGAAGGAGGATCGAGAGCACTACAAGACGGTCAGCCTCACCTCAGTCCCTGGGAATTTGATGGAGCAAATCCTCCTAGAAATAGTTTCCAAACATATAGAGGACAAGAAGCTGTACAGAGAGTAGTCAGCATGGTTTATGAAGGGAAAATGATGCCTGATCAACCTAACATCCTTGTATGATAAAACCTGGGGGAGAAGGAGAGAACGTTTGGTATTATTTATTTTGGCTTTAACAAGTATTTCTACACTTTGTTCCATAACATGCTTATAGACAAACTGATGAAACACAGACCAGACAAGTGGACATGGAAGCAAAATCAAAACTGGTTGAGCTGTTTAACTAAAGGATCTGATCATCAGAACAGAGACCATCTTGAAGTCAGTCCAAAGTTATGTATTTCATCTGCCAATAGTGGGACCAAAGTTGCTTGACACAGTCTTTAGAGATCTAAACAATGAAGCACAGTGCACTCTCAAGAAATTTGCTGATGATCCAAAATTGGTACGCTTCCGGATGTACTAGGTGATTGTATTGTCATTCAAGTGAACATTGACATGCTGGAGAAATGGGCAAATGGGCATCTAACAAGGTTCAACAAAAATAAGTACAAAGTCCTGCTCCTGGGTAGGAAAATGTCCATGCCTCAGTCCAGTCTGGGGCTGAGCTGCTGGGAAACAAATTTGCAGCAAAAGACCTCAAGGCTCTGGTGAGCAAATTGATCATGATGCAGCAATGTCTTCTTGGTGCTAAAGCCAATGGCCTTCTGGAATGCTGTAGGAATAGCATTGCCAACAGATTGAGGGAAGTGATCCTTCATCTCTGTTGAGCAGTGGTGAGATAGTGACTGTATGCAGTTTTGGATCCTCTGGTACAAGAGGGACATGGGAAAGTGGAGTTAAGGACTACAAAGGTGGTTGTGGATCTGAAGCACGTGAGAAGCCTAAGAAAGCTGTAATTATTAATTTTAGAAAAAAGAAGGCTTGGGGAAGTCATCTTGATTATGAGTGTGAATGCTTGATGGAGTGAGTAAAGAAGGCAGCTAGGCTGTTAGTCAGGTCTAGTGAAGGAATGCTTTGAGATTGACCAAGAACTGGAATAAGTAGCTCAGTGTGGTTGCTGATCTCCGCTCCTTGGAGACAGGCAAAACGCAACAGGATATGGGCCTGAGTAGCCTGCTGTAGGTGATCTTGCTCTGAGCTGGGTATTGGATGAATGTTAGTGATTCTCTGAGTCTGTTATTCTGATAGTCCAGGTATCTGAATGATTAAATCAAACTGAAAATTGTAACTGAAGTAATATTGTCTAATCTTGAGATCTAATTTGCCTGCAATTTATTTTCTAACCCACCTGTTCAAGACATGGACAAATGCATATAGCAATTAAAATAGAAAAAAGTTATGTCTGCAGCACAAATTATATGTTACAAACACTCTTATTCTTGCAAGACTTTATTAAATATATGCATTTTAAGATAAAATAGATGAAAGTAAGTACCTAATAACAGAAAAGAAAGTGTTAACGTAATTAGGGAACAAGGTCATTCTTTATTAACTTCATTAACATTTGTTTACTAAACTGATCTACCTATTTGCTTCCTACCTAATTAAGATTAACTACAAGAGGAGTAATTATGCTTGCAACAAGATTTGCTCTTAACAGGTATTTACTTGAGCACTAATTTTATATCTGCATCTGATTTTGTCATATTGCATTTTAATATGTGGATGATCATATTCCTTCTTAGATAGTTTCAAAAATGAAATTACTAGTGTTGTGTATAATCACTGAGACTTCTGAGAGCCATTTTGGTCAGGAGGGAGATTATTTGTCACTTTATCATGGCAAGATGAAATTTAAGCTGAGGAGCTAGCTGTCTTGAAAATGTACACACAGCCCATGTTAATGTCCAGGTAAATGTCCTTCCTCTGAATAGTATTAAGTGGTATAGACTTATGTGTGCACCATTGGCTTATGCTGGATACACATAGAAATATCTATTTGAGAAATAGGGCATTTGTCAGGGTCTCACAGCACAGAAACACTCAGGGGAAGAGCAGAATTCAGGCTGCCAGTCTCTCTTCGTATATTTCCCACTGACTCCAGTTAATAGGCAGAACGTAGAGTATGAATACTTAGTTAAGAGATAATATAATAATTTAAAGAACGAATTGTCATTTGACTACTGTACACCAGCAATGAAATTAGTGGGACATAAGCCACTGATACCAGAAGTTACCAGTTGTTATCTGCAATAGTGTTATAAACCAATGATAAATGAATAAAACCAACATATTCAGTGACCGTATTTGGCCAGAGAATGGAAGCAAATGTTCAAATTTCAAAAGCAAGATCCAGCATAGTATGTTAATTTCAAATTGGTAAACTAGTACTTTACGAGAGCTCTGCAACTGAAATACCCATTGTCTATAATTATTTATAAAATATATTCCTTCAAGTCTAATAAATATGTGTGCAAAAATAAAGGACTGTTTTGCTTCTCATCCTTGCAATAGCTCTTACATCTCTAGGATATAGGAGTAAATTGCACAGCAATTTGCTCATGTAAGATGAAATAGGTCATTAAAAAATGAAACAATATAATGGATGCAACATGTTGTTTGTTTGTTTGGATTTGTATATTTTAATCTCTAGGTAATGTTGCAATGCAAGTTAAAATAATCTAACAAGAGACTAATCAAAAACTCAGACAAATATTTCTCCTTGATTGAATTTTCTGATTATCTTATACAACCAGAACACACCAGGCTCTTAAAAATGTAATGCACAGCAAGAAATGGAGCATTGGAAATGGAGCAGCTATATTACATATATACCATTCATTAAAAAGGACCTAGAAGCAAAAAGTAATTAAAAACACAGAAGTGGTTAACATTTTTAAAATGGTATTAGATCAACATCATTTTCTTTTCTTTGATGAATAGCCTACTTAAGTAAGAATTCTTCAAGCACTTCTAAAGCACGTGGACATAAATGGAGAAAATCCCGATGGTACACTGAATTTGCTTTTTGACCTATGGAAATTTGATAATAAGTTAAACAATATTTAATATAATGCTTTAGATATATACCTGCGAACTACGACTTTTGACTAAATGGTTCATATCCTTTTCCCTGAAAAAAAAACAGGAAAAAATTGAACTAATTTCTTTTTAATAATAAGAAACTTTTTTTTGCTCATTTGTGGAGATGTGCAAAACTTTTGTTTTTGTTTGCTCATTTGTGGAGATGTGCAAAACAAAGACAAGATGTTATCAGAGGAGCTTGCTGACATTTTCTTCCTAAGTTATTTGGTTTCACAGTTGCTGAACGGTACCATCTTCAAAGGGAAATACTGTGAATTGGAAATGCCTGCTTCAGACTGCTGCTTTGTGAGTGCCTTCAAATCTATTTCACTTTCTCTTAGAAAATTTGAAAACCACAATGTTCAGTAAGATTTCTGTACCCATTTTTTTTTTTTTTCAGATAAAAATGTTGCATAGAAATAGGTTTAATAACCTATTCTGCTGAGATTTCACTGGAGTTTAGTGTCCAGATTCTCTAATCTCAAAGACATTGAAAATAATGTCCTTTTACCTAACTATCCTACTTCCCTGATTACCTCAAAAAAAAAAAAAAGAAAAGAAAAGAAAAGAAAAAAAGCTACTAATTTGTGACTAAATAAAGGATATTTTCCTTCTGCAGCTTTTGCTTTTTAGTACGCCTGTGAAAAGTTACAGACACCTCACGTTCCACAGGAGGGAGCCTCTCTCCCACTGAGCTCAGAGGAGAAAGACTGCAGTACTGGATCTTCTCTTATGAAATTGTTACAAAAGACCTGCCCTGTACAGAACGCTAAAGCCCACTGACGTAACTTACATAATACAAACAAATAATAAACGAACAAAAACACTCCCTTCCTTCTTTTTAATAATAAAGAAGTCTTTGGAATTTAAATTTCTTCAGCCAATGAAGTGTCTATAAGGGAATACAGAAGCAATTTTCAAAATGAATATCAAAAATTTTTCCCCATCAATTTTGCACTGAGAACTTTTGTTTGATAAACTGATAGTTTGATAATGAAGAAATAGGTTTAAAATGTACTTGTTCTGAAGGAAGAAGCTCTTCTGTAACTGCAAAATGGAAGGAACTTTGAAATTCTTCATGTGTGGCAATTATAGAATAGTTTTTTCCTACATTAACCAGCCTTGCCAGAAAGAGCGGATTTGTAGCTGTAAAGGTTAAAATAGTACTATCTGAGTGAAGTGATAAGCAAGAACACAGTACATGCTTATTATATATTGGCACACTGTAGTAATCCTGAAAACCTCATGTTTGGAGGTTGGAAGGATGAAACTAAATGGTCTTCCTGTCCTACAGACTGTTCTGAAGTAAGAAAATAAACTTCAAGAAGTGTGATGTGTGTGTGTGTGTGTGTGTGTCTGTGTGTGTAAGCAAGGAGAAGGTAAAATTAAATCTTAATTAGGGTGGGTAGCAGCGGTTCCCCTAACAGACACAGGACATGACATTGGAATTTAAATATCTCATTCCAGAAACTCCAACTTTGGCATTTCATTTCTTGTATAGGGATATTTTTTCAAACATATCTGTGTGTTGCATGTCCATCACCAACACACCCCTAGAGAGGTTTAAATGCAGCACGCAGTTATTCTGGATTATCTGGATTACCTCTTGTGGGTGCTTCAGGAATCTGAAACATTTGTTATAGGTGTTTAAGAGTAGATTGCCAAAACTGTTGTCCTCGGCTGTTTCTCCCTTTCTGTTTTTGATATTGCATATCCCAGGACCTGCTGTTTGCATGCAGGTAATCTCAGCACAACTATCCACACAGCATGATAAATATGTTTTGTATCCTCTCCTGGTTCCCATCTGAATGGGTCTAAGAAGTTAGGTAGGAAAGAACAAGCAATCTCTGACTGTGAATGGTTCACAAACAATAGTTGATGAGCCCATATCTTCTCCAACAGTATGAACAGGGTCAACAAACAGCATTTTTTCTCCACCTGACAGGAACATCAGAAGCATTAGGCTAATCCAAGCTTTGGGAGGTAGCTCATTCCCTGACTCACCTTTTACCAGAATAATCCTGGATTACTGTGTGACCTAGCTGCACGCTCTGTTTCTAGCATGTCATGGTACTGTAGTGTGATGCTGAGCTAACTGCAAAATGGCATACCTTTAGGCATTGACTTGATATTAGTACTTCAAAGGTAGTTGGGATCATCACAGCTTGCTGAGTCATTCTGGAACTCTGAGGGCTGTCAGGGAGTGGATCCATTCAGACCATGTGTAACATGCTTTTTAACCTGAAACAGGCATGAATAATAGGCTCAGGCAGACACAGAAAGTAGGCTCAGCTCCAGTGAAGAAAGAATACTAACATTTATTATTGTGGTAACATCAATAACAAAAGCGAAAATAATTCTGGAAAATACTTATTTAATGCTTACTTTGAAAGAAAATTTACTATGAAAAACTAAATTGAAAAGGAAGTGTCTCTCAGAAGTTTACGAACAGGTTGAAAGAAAGATTTTGAAGTGATATTTCCATTTGCAGATTAAAATTGTCTAAATTATGCACACAGGCACATTTATAGAAGTATGATACTCTGGAAACTTTATAAATCTTACAGATATCTGTAGACTTTAATGGGATAACAGCTCCTTCCCAGCTGAAATGCACTAACACAGGCTATCTTCAAAGGGATTACTTAAAATGCTTGACTGAAGAAGAAATCCCTAAGGGAGAAGACCTAATATCTGATAAATGATAAGAGAAATGTCACATTATTTGTGTGGGCAATTTTCCCTTTTCTTTTTCTCCTGCTTTATTTTTTTGAGTCCCAGTAAGGTTTGGTACACGTAAACCATTTAAGATAAACCAGTAAATGCAGATCAGATCCAAAATAATCTTAATTGTTCCAAATGTTTTGACTGGAAGTATTTTGGAGAGCCTGATCTGGTGTCAGTACACAACACCCCAAAATGGACTGTGACAAAAGAGGGAAACCATCGCAGGGAAAAAATTGGAGTGATACTTAGAATCACCAGTACTCAGCAACATTCTTTGGCTAAGGACCATTTACTCATTAGTGCTATATTAATAGACTCAATGAGATAGCATCCAGTTTGGATAGGTTGGACATCATGGGAACAAATGAAAAAGAGCACCATAGCAGCTTGTGTCTCCCTCTGATGTGGTTGGCTCTTTTTACGAAAATCTGTGCTGTGGATTAGAGCCAAAGAAGTGTAGTATAAGAACCTGTGAGCTGCTGTGGAACCCAGAGCTGCTTTCCTGCATTCTCTATGGAATAACAAATTGCTTTTGTGTCCAGAGCACTCAGATTTCCCCAGTAGTGAAGAGAATCTTCACCTTAATAAAGAACAGTCTAGAAAAAAACTTTGATATCCTTTCCCGTCTGGAATTTAACATGTCTTTTTCTTTGCCTCACAGATGAGGGGAAAATGTTCAAAGAGGTTAAGTGCTATGACAGAGATGACGAAACAGCTGAAATGTGGACAAGAGTGCACATTCCTTTAAGCAATTTCAGCCTAAACCACTATCTCACAAGTCTTCTGAAGATTTAATATGATCTTTCAGAAGCCATCTAAATATTGAAAGTGAAACAGATGCTACTACATGCGTATTTTATGAGATGTTTTTCAGCTTCAACAATAAAATTTTTAAATGCTATTTCGTCTTCTTTTTTTCTTAGAACCAGTGACATAATAATTGTTTTATGGCAATCTTAGAGTCAGGATCCATTTAATAATGCGGAGAAGACAGTATAACATAGGAAGCAGACAGCAATCAAATGCTATTTATTTCTCATGGGAAATTTCCCAGGAGGGCTGTGTGTAGAAGACGGATTTAATTCCTTACATTTTTATATGTTAAACCCACTCAGAAATTGAACAGCAGATGCTTTAGAGCATATACATTAGGCAACAATATCCGAGAACACAGTAAGGCATGTTACTTTTCCTTTCTATTATTTCCTTTTCATTCTTAAAACAACAAAAATATGTATTTTGTGTTAAATATTGCTTTATGCAAGCTAAATAAAAAAATAGTTTAGTGGCCCATTTTGTGAAGGTATGTTGTCGGCACATAGCCTAAGTTAAAATAAAAATAAATAGGAAATGCTCTGGTTCAGTGAGGAATACTTGGAATCCTTGAAGAATCTTTTTGGTTTTTTTTGAAATAGGAGAAAATTATTATACTTATTCTTAGCATCATGGTATCACAGCCACAGTAGTGATTTGAGGTTGGCTGTACTTGGTCTTTTCCACTTCAGAATTATTCTGACTTTACTCAGTATTGTCTCTCTTACTGCAGTGGAATCTCAATTTTATTTAATTTACTCAGAATTAAACATGATTTTTCTAAACTTAATCCTATTAACATCTGATCATGAGAGTCTAAAGGGAACTAAATGATACGTATGTTCCCTTTTTAGCTCTGGTTAGCCTTCTGACCCACATGTCAATTTGTAAGAATTATTATAAAGAAATGCTGGAACATTAGCCATAAAATACTGAGATGTAAAGAAGCCAGGAAATAATTGGATGCTTTATAAAGAAAATGAGTGCTATGTATAAAAGTATTTTCCCAAAATAAATGTTGTAAAGCAATATTTAGAATACTTTTAACAGAAAGTAGGCACAGATCTTTATTTGAACAATGGAAGTACAGACAGACAGTTGGTTGTCAGTGTAAGATGGATCAACTTTTATTATTCCTAGTAGCTCAGATGGACTACACTTGTTTGGAGGATATGAGCTGTGAACTGCTCTCCTGGGCTTCTGGCCTTTGTAGAATACAGTTCCTTTCTAGCAAAGATGGAAATGTTGTTTATGTCTTAAAAGCTTTAATTCAGAGTCAGATTCACATTCTCTCTCTTTTCCCTTCCCTTCCCTTCCCTTCCCTTCCCTTCCCTTCCCTTCCCTTCCCTTCCCTTCCCTTCCCTTCCCTTCCCTTCCCTTCCCTTCCCTTCCCTTCCCTTCCCTTCCCTTCCCTTCCCTTCCCTTCCCTTCCCTTCCCTTCCCTTCCCTTCCCTTCCCTTCCCTTCCCTTCCCTTCCCTTCCCTTCCCTTCCCTTCCCTTCCCTTCCCTTCCCTTCCCTTCCCTTCCCTTCCCTTCCCTTCCCTTCCCTTCCCTTCCCTTCCCTTCCCTTCCCTTCCCTTCCCTTCCCTTCCCTTTTCTTTTTTCTCAGTGCTTTAAGGAAGTGTTTAACCTATGCTGTAATAACAGAGGTGTAATTATACATCATTATTTGCCAGCTCTGCTTTGAAATATCACCTGGATGAAGAACGAGGAAGGCAGCTTCAAAAACTACTGCAAATAGATATGCTTTATTTTATTCTTCAGATGCTGCATTTAGCTTTATGATCTGGGATGCACTAAAAAGAGTGTGGACAGTAGGTTGAGGGAAGTGGTCGTACCCCTCTGCTCTGCCCTGCTGAGGTCACATCTGAAGTGCTGTGTTCAGTTCTGGGCTCCCTAGTTCAAGAAAGAGGGAACTTGTAGAGAGAGCCCTAAATCAATTTCTGTAGGAGATTTCTAGCTCTAAAATCTTATTGGAAAAATTAGATTTTTGCGTGGAAGACCACTGTTATAGGAATAGTTAGACCTTTATGTGGAAGTCCATTTTGAAACCTCTGATCAAACTGGTTCTCATACTGATCATAAAGATGTTCTTTCAGAAAGTTGAAGTGAAGTTTGGAAAGCTAAATTTTTGTTCTAAATCTATGATAAATTTAATAATAGAATCATATAAAAGTTAAAGCAAAATTTGTTTTTGACACACATGCAAAGGGGAGGAGGAAGTAAATGCTACAAAACAAAACTTTAAGTAAACCTTCAAACCTCCAGATCAAGCTATTTGCTCCTCATTTACTCTTTATTTTCACATGCAACCTTTATGATGAATAGATACAGAATCGAGAGACTGTCTCCCTAAAAGAGAGATTTGGAAATTATTGATATTTAGATATAAAGAAATACTTAAAAAATGAGATGAAACTTGGTTTAGCCAAGTTCTACTAATTTCCTGGGCTGAAAGCAATAGTGAGATATATGACAAAACAGCAGGTTGTCTTTCAGGGGAAGAACTAAGTCACAGTTTTGCAGGATAAAAATATCTTGATTAAGTGACATCTTATTGTACCCTGATTTAATATTATCAGCTACTCCTGTTCTCCTATCGTTACTTCTTTAGTTTCACTGTGAAATAACCTTCCACACTTCCTGACTGATAAATTAAGCAATCCTTTTCCATATACATCTGTTGTTGTCTGAACTCTTTTTGTTGTTGTTGTTGTTGCAAACTGAAAATTTGAATGGGACAGTGTTTCATAGTATTGTATCTGCTATTATGAGTCTTTTGCCATACATAATCCCCTAGCTTGTTTTATAACATTCATGATGTTATGATAACTTTTAGGAGAGACCTTTAGGAGAGAGTTTATAAGAATAAAGCAAAGAACCAATCATGCTCCTGAAGGAGATTTATTGCAAACGGAAAGAAAGTCTGCTTGAAAGAAAAATGCTGAAGGATCCAATTTACACCTCAAAACTAAACAAATTTACTATCGTTTTTAACACCTTTTTAGGAAAACTGAGGCATTATGCTTTTAAAGTGATGGAAAATGAGTTTCTGAAGCAGTCTCATTATGTTCTAGCTTCAATTGAAATTAATTATGTTATTAGGAGATCCATGTACTAGCTGCATCCATCAGTCAGATGAATTTGCAACTTGAGCTTCTTCTATAATATATAGGTGTTTTTGAAAATGTGAATAGCCAACATGAGAAAAGAGAACATGGTTATTTAGAGATTTGAAACCAAATTTATTAGGAACTGTATAAAGAACAATGCCATGAATCCAGCTAGTATTGGTAAGCTTTCCATTTCCATGTTGTTTCCCTTATTCTTTTCACATAAATGTGTTAATAACTGTATATCTCATCTAAATTAGTTTAATTGCAACACAGTAGGCTCCAAAATGATAACAAAACAGAAGCAGAAATGCTTCCCCAAATTTCTTTTAATTTAATGGAATCATATTTTATCAGAATGATTAGTATGCAAAATTGCCAGTCTTACTTCTCTTACATAGCTTCTTGTAAAGCAGAGGTTCAAGCACATAAAGGTTATGATTTTATACTCTGTTTTGTAATAGTAAATAGTAACTGAAATTTCATCTTTTCTGCATGTACTAGAGAGGTAGACAGTAAAGCTTAGTTTGTGTACTGTCAGCAAATCTTGAAAAGAAAAACTAAATACACTTGGAATGACTAAAAATAGAAAGAAAACAAATCAAGAGTTATCAAAGGAATATAAACTTGCTGCTCTGCAGTACAAACCTTTCGCTAATTAACATGTAGTAAAAGGAGCATTGTTGAACATCTGGAGTTACCCAATATTCTTTCTAAATATCTGGAGTTACCAAACATTCTTTTGTACACAGGAGATTACTTAGAACAAATGAAATACTGGAAAAACTTCATAACCTGCAGCTGAAAAGGTTTGTGGTTTTTTTAAATTCTTAATTTTTTTTTTTAAAGAGAACTACCACAACTAAGTTTGCTATTTTAAATTAATAGAAAGATATGGCTCCCACTTAAAATTGTTAAGAGGGCTGAATGAGAGCACTGATTTGATGACACTGAAATACAAAGAAGTAAAGATAGGAGAACAGGAGTAGTTGATAATATTAAATCAGAGTACAATAAGATGTCGCTTAATCCAGATGTTTTTATCCTGCAAAACTCTGAAATACAAACTAAGGTTTTGCAAATAGAACCAAAATCTAAGAGTAGCAAAAGGGATAACTGGCTCATTATAATCAGTTTGGTATTTGTCAGTGAAAAGTGGTGGAATGGTCTCATGACAAATTTATGTAAAATTAGTATGATTAAGGTTGATCGGTATGAATTTATGAATAACCAATCCCATGTAACGCAATTAACTTTGTATCTTTCAAGATGACTTATTTTAAAGAAATAATTGGGTCTACGTCTTATAATAGGGCTTCTGCAGGGTTGTTTGACATTGTTAGAAAAACAGCATAAATACAAAACCAAAACAAAATAATCCACATATTGTGACAGCCCAAATCAGATATAAAAATGTAGTTGTAAATGGGATACTTTCCCTGACGGACAGCCCCAGTGAGTTCTTGGAATGAATTCATTTGAAGGAAAACTAGTAAAGTTACTGCTTTATTCTTTGGCTATTAGAAATTCCATGGAGTCTTTTAAAATCAGAGTGGATAACTCTCCAGTACAAAGCAATATCAACCACTTCATAAACTGTGTCCATTCAAACAATGTAGTCATACCAAGTCCCATGTTCTTATACTAAGAGAACATAGAAGTGATAAAGGCTAAAATGGCATCCAAACTCCCAATTCCCTTTACCAGCACTCTTTAATAGAATATCACCGATGTTCTGTTTGATTCAAAGCATTTTGGTTTTCTTTTCAGTTTGGCTACAGTAAGTACCAACAGCAAAGAGACATTTTGCAGTGCTAACAGTGGACCTGGGAATTTTTAGTAAGTGGTATCTGAAAGAATGGAAATTTGAGGTCTAAAACTGATTTCTAAAACCATACTTCTTGTCTCTGTCTTCTGCGGGAGAAAGCATTGTTGGATCTCAGATTGTTGTTTCATTTATAACACTGCTTAAATAGAAATAAAATACATGTGTGCGTGCCCATCACGCGTAAGCTGTATGCTAGAAATGTGCTCATTTATGAGGAAGGAAGCTTTAATAGCTGTGTTTTATTTCCTATTTTGAGTATTTATGTCTGTTGTAGAAGTCAATCTGCTGTATTCATTAAACACCTCTACTTCAGAATGGTAGCAATTTGGGGCCTGTGCACCTGCAGTTTGTGGATCCAGTGACTGCACACATGAATCACATCTCTGCTGAAACCAGATTGAACATTTTTGTAACTTGCTTTCTCATTTAGGTTCAATCCATGCAAGGACCCATGTGCAGAATATACTGAAATCTTCTGAATTTCTGGCTATAGGGAATTTATCTGGAGCAAAATGGAGGGATGGGGGTCTATGTGGCAACATCCATGTTAAAGAAGTGGTAGTTTGTGGACATTTCGAGAAACTCCCCAAGTGGTTAGATGTCTGCTCATCTTTGACATTCCAGAGTGCCTGTATTTCTGTTTTTGTTCCTCCTAGTATGACAGCTACCTTGGCCACAGCAGTCACGACAGGAACTTTTCTGTTTGCAATCCGAACCTGTCCCCAAAACTCATTTTATGATCACTGGAAAGAATTAGAGACTTCACCTCTTTCTCAGGCACATGTCTAAAACAAGGCAGCTGAGTCATTGTTTAGACATTCCTGTTTCTCTCTGCTGACTATCAAGGATACTATTAAAAATGAAGGCACACGCCTTTTAGAAGGCTGAAGTTAACAAGATGAATCCTATGCTGGGTGCCTATTTCTCAAGAAAGCATGGCAGGCATCCAGGTATGTGATGAGTCACACTCAAAGCCCCTGAAGGCCCAAGCTGCCCTTATTTAAGGAACTGGGTTTGTTACAGAATAGGATGATGGCTGCTTAGAAAGTTCTAACAGAGAGAAATAAAATGTTTGTGTATGAAGGTTAAGAGAAGGACCTACTACACTGAAAGAGCTCATGGTCTTCTCGGTTTAAAGCAGACGAATAATTAGATTCTTCTTCAGCAATGATCCGAAGGACACATTTAGCAGTAATGACATCATCATTGGCCAGTGTGCTTTAAGATGATTTGCATGAAGTTAGATAAGTGGTTTAAGTACTTTGCTAAATCATGGCCACAGGGCAAGAGGCAATTCCCACTTTACATACTGCACTGCTAATAGCATTTCTGCTCTTTGTAATGGAGTCCTAAGGGTACAAAAGACAATTAAATTAAAAAAAAATAATAATAACAAAGCACTTAGTGCTGCACTATTAAGTCTTTCCATGATGGAATTCCTGTAAAAAGACAGCTAATTAGTTTATCTCCTTCCAGTAAAAAAAAAATCTTAGCAGAAAAAATAAAATAAAATAAAATAAAATAAAATAAAATAAAATAAAATAAAACAAATCCCAATCAAAAAAGTCAAGTGACAATTTTGTGTCACAATGTAGAAGAGCATGGGTGGCTCAGAGTCAAGGTAGGGTCCTGTTATACCCACTTTTAAGTGGTTACATATTCACAGAAGATATTCTGAAAAGGTAAGTGAAACATAAGGAGGTTGTTAAGTAGATTAGACTCTTTTGACTCCTGTCCTGTAACCATTACGCTAACCATCCATCAAAAAGAGAAGTGTATCCACCTTACTGAAGTCAGTGGGCAGGTTGCCATTGACTGCAACAGTACCAGAGCATAAAGAATATTTCATAAATATTTACAAGAGAAAGATGACATAAAGATCAATGACAGATTCAATGGGAGTCTGAGTAGATTTCTTTCTACTTTATTGCATTCAAATACTATTTTCTGTAATAATACATTAGTTAGAAGAGGGATAATTTTCCACAAACTGAAAAGGTATATAATAATATTCATTTTGTTGACACTCCTAGTATTATCATCAGTATTAATGCTGAAGCAGTGCCATAAAAATATATCTGCAATAAAGTTTGCAAACAGCATACCAGAGCTGAACTGAGCTTTCTTTAGGAAAATAATGTGAACATCACTAAAACCAGGGAAGGACAATATAAATAAAACGAAAGCATTGCTATGGTACGTGTCAACAGGTATATGTGAAATTGTTTTAAAAAAAACCATGAAAATACTTACTAAAGTGTAAAGGTGGTGTAGTCCTTCTGGTTCATGCCTTTAATATCCACTTGTAAACTACTTTCAGTGCTGGACCAATGTTTTCCCATTGACATCGTAAGGTTGAGCAACAGCATCACTGCCTGCAGCAGCTCACCTGCCTGCTCAGACAGGTCAGCTGTTGGGCACTGAAGCTTTCCTTATTTTCCCTATTCCTGCAGTCCCTTCTGCATTTACTAAGCAAAATTTAATTTCATGTCACAACCAGGCATATGAAAATATACTCATTATGATGGTGTGAGCTTAAATAGCTGCCAAATAAAATCCAGCTTCAAACATTCATTTCCAAGTATTTTTTTGCTAGAGCTTATTTTCGTATTCACCATCCAGAGAAAATCCACAGAATAAACAATGAACCTTTTCCCTGCTGCAACCAACTCACACAAGAGCAGATATATATGTTCTTCATTTTGCTTTGTTCCAACTGACTCTTCTCTTTAAAAGCCCACCTTAAGCAGTCAGGTAACAAGAATGGTCTATTGGCCCTTTCAAGATTATGCTTCTCATCTGTCACTGCTGTTGATACTGTATGGCAGCATCCTGTTATAATTTAACCAATGTTTGCAGGGATAGTCTCATTATCAGTGAGAAATACAATACTGGGGATCCCAAAATGTGATTTTATTATTGACTCTTGTGTTTGCATGTCTTACAACAGAACTATCAATCAGCTTCAAAGTAAAGATATCTTTGTTTTTGGCTTTAGCTGCACAGATGCCACAAAGTGTGGGTTATATTTTGGAGGTATTTGGGATCTCCCCAGAGCACCTATTCTTTGTGTAGTCACATCAGATAATGTCTTCAAACAGTTCTGACTGGAAGAGCTCCATGTCCCAGTGTATAACTGTCTCATTCTCTCTTAAAGCAGTCTAAAGATCTTTCTGGTCCTAAGAAATCTTCCTTGGGTGCAAAAAAATGAAACCAACATTTGTTATGGAATATATATTTGGAGATTTGGGCTGTTTTGAAGCAGTTTCCAAAAGCTTCTCGGAGGCTGCAGTGCTGGAAACAGTTTGAATGAGGCTGGATTAATGGGTTTTGTACAGGTAAGGCATTCAAAGTCACAATGTTCCATGAATCATTATCAGAGCTTTGGATGTACGTTGAGGCAGTATGTCAGTACAGGTAATTTGGCTTTCAAGGCTTGTAGATTTGATTTTGAATTCTAGTTTATATTTAAAATGTCATTTATTTAGCTGTCATCAGTTGAATTTCTCTGGTATACTGGAAACATTTAATTTTACTCTCTGATCACTGAGAACACATTACTGGTGATTTAGGGCTTAGTTACCTTCCAAGAATTGCTTTATGCTGCTAAAGATTATTGGCTGTATTCAGTCACCCTAAACTTCACTTTATGCTCTAAATCTAGTGTTTCTTACAGGCTGATATTGAAAGCTCCTATTCAATGCCTTTCTCCCTGTGATTTGCTTTGTCCATCCAAATATGTGCATTTCTGCCTTCAAATTATTTCCCCCCATCTTTTTTTTATAAAACCGGACAGATTATTAAAAACATGATCTCTATAAATAAGCTCTTTTTTGTCATCTGTGCATCTGCTATGAACAGTGATAAACAATACCAAAAAGGAGGTCTTCAAAAGAAGTTTCTCACTGAAGACTAATAGTGCTAAGAGGAAAAAATGTGTCATTTCTGTTCCAGACCTACAGAGCTGGTCTGGCAAAGGTGATACCAGTTAGTTTCTCAGAGGCTGGTATGGGGTGAATGTGTTTCTGATAAATGCAGCTCTCCTAAAGCAAGGTTTGTAGGGAACTGTAATTCACAAAGGTTGATTATGAATGTAGAGTTCATTTGGAGGTCTCTGTTTAGGTGAGTTTGTCTGAATGAAGAAGACAGAAGCAGCATCAGCTGTACTAAGTGACTTTTACTGTGGTTTGGCTTACAGAGACATTGGCCATTCCTGGAAACATAAGAAGATTTTCTCAGTGGTACAATGATATCTGGAAATGAAAAGATGTTAATTAGATCAGGAAACATCATATAGATTGCATTTCAGTTTCCTAGATTCTTTGGATACTATCATATAAAACAAGTTAAATTACATTTCCTACCAGTGTTGAAAAGCATGGCAGCCAAAATCTGGCCTTCTGATTTTCTAAGATTTTTCAGATGAACTTGTGTTAGTAGCAGTGGGAAACTGCTTTTCCTCTGCTGAAAGAAAGAAAAATTTGTCTTGCATAGATAAACCTGGAAAGAATACAAGGAGGCAGGCTGCTAAATGTCAGATGAGGAGAAGGTGTTTGAGTCATCTACCAGAGTCTGTCCTTAGATAACCTTCAGAATACTTTTAGATTTCTTAGGGATGTACTACAAAGATATGATTGCTCAGTAATAGGAAGAGGGAGATATGTAGAATCTCAAACAAAATATGTTGTGAATATGATGTAAAAATTCTGAAGGACGAACCAGGATATTTTTGATTAACAAATTGTTTTATTCAATTGTGGTTCAATTGTAGAATCAAAAATACACTGGTGAAACATTACTGGAAGGGCAAAAAGTCACCAGCTTCATTACCAGTGCTCTTCCACTGTTATTCTTGTTTCCTAAATTTCTTAGCAGGAAATAAGCCCTCTGATAATAAAGGAATTATATAAACTGGAACAATGAATTTCAGTATAGGGTAGACCTTGTGAGTTCTGCTACTGTGTGTATTCAGAAATGGCACAGAAAGCTCTAGTCTTGCATGAAGGATATGACATAGACTTTGCAATATAGACTGAGACCTTTTATAAGTGTGCTCTTGACCATCCTTCTAGATCTTCCCATGAGATGGCTTAATTGCCAAGGGAAATCAGGCAGAACTGGAGCTAAATAACTTTATTGGACTTCCTTCTTTTCCAGCCAGCTGTTGGAAAGAAGGCAGCAGATTATGTATCTCTTGTTTCTTGTAAAGCAGTCTGTGTGAGACTGCTAGAAGGAAGACTACCGAATACCATATTGTGGACTGTGGAGGATAGGAAAGATAGGATTTTGACTCAAGAACATAGCAGATCACTGAGAAAACCATAGGAAAGAAGTAAGAACTTTATTATCTGTATTTCTTGCTCCTGCATCTTTTTAGTGGCCAGACCACTGAAACTCAGTTTTCTGTTAACTACATTCTGTATAAGTGCCTAATTGAAGACTCGGGCTTGTAACAACTCTGGGAAACTGAGAATCCATATTTCTTCCTTCTATACATAGTGAAGGAAAAAATAGGCAAAGACAAAAATAAATATTGAAAATGTGGAGGAACATAAAGCAAGCTTTAAAGAATAGTATATTCTGATACATTTCTTTATTTCCAAATTTATTCAGGGAGAAGAATTTGATTCACTGGCTACCCCAGTGTACATAGCTTTATTAGGCTGGCATGGTTTGAACCAAAACAAACTGTAATCCGGAGCAGAAGGCTTCCAAAGTCAAAAGTCACTTATGCAGGAATACTCATTTGTTCAGTGAAAAGCTGTAATGACAACCTGAGACTCTGGGAAAAATATCCATTGCTGTACTGTGGATAGATCTTGCCTGGTCTTCTAAGACGGAGTGGACAAAGGAAGGGCAACTGATACAATCTACATGAATGTGTGTAAGGCCTTTTACATAGTTCTGCACCACATCCTTATCTCTAAGTTGGAGAGGTATGGATTTGATAGCAGGACTATTTGGTGGATAAGGAATTGGTTGGATGATTGCAGCCAGAGGGCTGTGGTCAACAGCCCTATGTCCAGGTGGAGGCCAGTGATGAGTGGTGTCCTCCAGGGATTTGTCTTGAGACTGGCACTCTTCAAATTCTTAATCAATGTTGTAGACGAGTGGGATCAAGTGTACAGCAAGTGGGATCTTGTGTCAGCAAGTTTTCTGATGACACCAAACTATTGTCATACAGACGGACATGGACAGGCTTGAAAAGTGGGCCAGGTTCAAAAAGGCCAAATGCAAAGTGTTGCATGTGGGTCAAAATAATCCCAGATATGCAAAAAGAGTGGGAGATGAACTCCATGACAATAGTTCTGCAGAGAAGGACTTGAAAGTCGTAGTGAGTGAAAAGCTAGATGTGAGCCAGCAGTGTTTGCTTGAAACCCAGAAGACCAACAGTATCCTGGGTTGCATCAAAAGAGGGGTGGCCAGCAGGGAGAGGGAGATGACTGTCCCCCTCTACTCTACCCTTGTGAGGCCCCATCTGCAGTACTGGGGCCCCCATCCAAGCCTGGGGCCCCCCAACACAGGAAGGATGAAGAGTGTTGGAGTGGGTCCAGAAGGGGGAAACAAAGATGCTGAGAGGGCTGGAGCACCTTTTCTATGCAAAAAAAAAAAAGGTTGAGGAAGCTGTGCTTGTTCAGCCTGGAGAAGAGAAAGCTCTGGAGTGACCTCATTGTGGCTTTCCAGTACTTGAGTGGAAGTTACAGCTAGGAAGGAACTGACTTTTTACATGGTCTGATAGTGATAGGGCAAGGAGAAAGGCTTTAAACTGAAAGAAGGGAGATTTATATTAGATATTAGGAAGAAGTTATTTACTCAGAAGATGGCAAAGCACTGGAACATGTTGCCCAGAGAAGCTGTGGATGCCCCCATTCATGGAGGCAGTCAAGTCCAAGTTGAATGGAGTGTAGTGGGCTTAAAGACCTCTTCCAATTAAAGCCATTCTATGATTCTAAGATGTTTTTTCAGATTGACCCTTCCTACCAGTATTGTACTCCTTCCACTTGGAATTTCCCTGTCTGATGCTGGTCAAACAAAGTGTAATTCAGAATTCAACACATACAGCTAAAAGGAATCTAATTAGTGTTGGAAATGTTAAAAGGAACTGACAGAGCTGTATGCATGGAAGTAAGTAACTTCCAGTGTACATTTATTGCTGATATTTGTACCCAAGTATTTTTAATTCCTGCTTATGGCCAAGTATGTGTAATTTCAGCCATGATATTTCAGGGGCCTACTCTCTTCACTGTGAATTACAGAGGGCAATATAACACACTATTCCCTCTTGCTGACTCCTTGCAATTACCATTAATTTTTTGCGATCACTGAAGTAATACATTTATGTGAATCATGGCAGTTCATTTGTTATATTGCACTGGGACAAGATAAGTATGAAGTTAGATATTTGGTAATTTTTCCTCTGTCTTCCTTTCACTCTCCAGTGGTAGCTGCCTCATAAGTCTAGCCATTTAGAAAGTCTAGGCAAAGCAGGCCAGGGGAGGCTTATTTTTTCTTTTTTTTTTTTTTTTTAATTTCTTTTTTTTTTCTTTTTTTTTTTTCTGTACAGTCTAGAAAAGCACAATCTTACAAACCACTGAGATTAGCGGGATGTTGTCCATTGATTTCAAGGTGTGCTGGGTTCAAAAGCCATTCGATACCATGCAGTTGATTTGAGAACTTCTCCAAGTCTCACTAGGAATCATCCTGCATCTTCAAATGTCAGACACTGTTACAAATGTGGTCCTCAGTGAATTGTGCAAGAACGTGGGAAAGTCAGAGTACCACCTCTCAGTTCCCTTGCATTGCAGTCTGGTGCTTTAACAACTTCACCTTCTTTAACATGTGAGTATTTGCAGTGCACATGTGCAGATATAACCAGGTATTTTGGACATATTTTTAAAAATCTTAATGTAAGCAGTCCTTGCTGTTGTTGGACGTGAAGTATGTTAGAGCTATTTGGTGATCAAAGCATCACAATATTATGTAATTTTCCAGACAAAGAAGGCTTGCATTACCTTGGTAACAGAAAGCTTTCAATAGTCTTGTTAATGTTCAGTTTGTTTCCATTGCTGGATGGCTGCAGATAGTATGACTTAAAATTTGCCTTATGATAACAGAGCTAAATGTGATAATTAGTATTACTTAAAATAAGAGGATGCCCTCTATATATGCTTCTTATTAAAGAATTTGAAGCAATTTTTCCTTTAGATGTAATCAGTACAGTATAAATTTGTTGTTGGATGGTGAGAAGAAGATGCAGTTGAATATTCTATAGAAATGCTTTATGTTCCATGTCTGGAATGCAACTACGTTTGAGAATATATTAGGAAAGATCTTGCTTGTGTTTTCTGTTTGAGTTCCAAGAGCAAATCAATATGCTGTACCTTCTAGATTTGCATAACTCTGCTAACAAGAAGAAATAGCGACTAGGTACCATGCAATAGAATAGTGAACATGAGGTTGACTAGTTTGTTCCAGCAGACTTTGGACTGTCCAAATGGTCCTGAGCACCCAGACGCTGACTGCACCTTAAATTCTTAGGTAACCAGCTTTGACACTGCCAGAAGTCACCCCAGTAGCATCATGATCTCTGTCTAGGGTTGACAAAGCATTCTCCCTGTGGGAGAAACCTTCACTCAGTCACAGCATGGGGTGTGGCAGGTAATGACCTACACGTAAGCTATTTATATGGCACTTTTTGGGGTGCTTTCAAACTGGAGTGAAGATGAATGTGAGCATGTTTAACACTGGAGCACCCACTCACATCAGTGAAGATTGCTCACTGCCAGTTATTCTTGGGTTGCCAATAAACAAATACTGCTTCAATAAGCAGCATGTGTTGAATGGTATTTTCTGAACATTTTTCAAAAATTAGAATACAAATAAATATAGAAAATAGAAATTGATTTAAGATGCATGCAAGCTGAATTCCAGAGAAAACACTGATGATATCATTAGGTTAGTGAAATTCTACAAGAATAAGGGAAAAAAAGAAAGAGGAAAATAAGGTATTCTGTACAACAGTGATGGAAAATCACAATCTTATTTCATACTTACTCTGTATAAGTCTAATACGTTAAAATTCTGTTCTAAAATATCAGGATGTTTAATTGGTGGGGGAAAAAAAAACAAAAACATAGCGAAAAAATGAATGCCAGCTTTAACCAAGTAACTTCTATTTGGACAATAGTACAGACCCCAAACTATAAATACTGAACAATGTGGTTTGCACAAATTTACCTCTTACATGCACATTTGAATGCATCTTGGCATTCAAAGAACTTTCTCAGATTTGTTTTAAAACTAATTCCTGTTCCTCTCTGAGAAAGTAATTAGGGAGAACTTAAATTGAGTTAGTTCTACCTCAGATTAAATTATCGTAGCTGCTTGCTAAGATAATCATTTGTCTACTGCTCCTTGTAAATTAATTAAATTAGAAATAAATATACTAGAGAATTTCTTACCTTTTCCTCCAACATGTATTTTTGGTTGCATTGCAACTATTCCTTTGTGCTAAGAACAATTAAAAAAAAAAGTTCTCTTTAAAGAAAGATTTTATGTGCTGAATTATCTGACATGGTCATAAAACACAAAGGATTAATGTCAATAAGATTTCTACTGCTATTCACATGAGATCTCATTTCCTTTCACAGAGATGAAACTTATATCACCAATATGCCTTAAATATTGGCCTTAAGAAGTTTTACTGCTTTTTATTATTTAGAATTAACAGTTTTTTATCAAGTGGTCCTAATTTGAGAGATATTTAGGTTCTAGGATTGGATTTACAACCAGTGGGTTTCACAAA
Organism: Tetrao urogallus; assembly: GCF_951394365.1. Classification (NCBI taxonomy): domain Eukaryota; kingdom Metazoa; phylum Chordata; class Aves; order Galliformes; family Phasianidae; genus Tetrao; species Tetrao urogallus. Next base: position 135,678,861 of record NC_136813.1, read on the forward strand.
ATACTCAATTATTTTACTTTCCTAACTTTTCTGTGTACTCTTTAGAAATCCTAATACCAACTTTACAACATTTGTGACACAAACATTAATAAGTGTATTGGAAATTTTAAGTACTTTTGCAGTGTATATCCAGGGCTTAAATTAAATAGACACTATTTGGTTTAGTATGCTATAGGCTATTTCAAACAATAAATAAAGAATATTTTGAATAACGAGTGCCTTGAATAAGAAGAAATCATTCATTTTGTGAACTATATTAAAATGGACAAATCCATAAAATGTAATTCAAATCTTTACTTGTTAATCCATATATTTCTGCTTGCATCTCAGAAGTACATACACACGGCTGTCTCTGCTTGGCAAATGTTTAACCTTCAGGGTACACTTTGAGATCTAAGTACAAGCATCGTTGGCTTAGAAGGTTATGCTTTCCAAAGTAGATTTGTAGCATATTCTGCTGAATTAAGAATCAAAGCCAGACCAACTTTTAATTATTAGACTGCATGTCTACTTTCCTAAATCTTTCCCCAGGGCTGTCCCTGTAAAGGTGCTCAAGACAAACAGACCTTATCAGTGGATCACTGAAATGAGCTAGGGGAAGTTAAGTATATTTACATCAAACACTGGATGACACATCCCCAGCTTGTCATTTAGCCCTTGTGACATGCAAAGTGCTTCTAGAACGTCTTCCCTCCAATCTGCGTGCAGAACTCAGACAAATTACCCAGCCTGGAACATTGCCTGAGGTAGAGCACTGTGAATTTAGACAGATAACAGAGACTTGAGGAGAAGATATATCTAGGCAATCTTGTTCCCTAGAGATTGTCTTATCCCCAAATGTGGCAAGCCATAGGCATTATCCATTTCTCTGGAGTACCCATGGCAGGGAGTTGGAACTAGGTGATCTTTGACGTCCTTTCCAATCCAAGCCATTCTATAGTTCTAAGATGGTCTCTACACCAAGGATATTGTCAGACTTTGGACTGTTGGCAGAGCCTATCATCATCTCTGTCCTTTCTTAGACAAATATCTAACTCAGGCTTGGAATAAATACTGGTCAAAAGCACTCAGAACTGGTTGGCAAAGGGTTAATTCCTTTCTAGGGTTTTGTGTCTGTATTTGAAGATGGGGAAAGTTGCTGTGGTCTTTCCTCAGTGGACTGAATGTGAAGAAAAGTCAAGTAACACACAGAGCACCTACAGCATCTGGCCAGCTGCATAGGAACAAGGGTCAGGTCTGAGAGCAAGAGCAAAATCTAAGGATCCCAAGAACACTTGTCAGTGAAGCACTAGGGATCGAGGCTGGATGATGTCAGTGACAGTGCTTGGCACCAGTAGAGTGGGGTCTGGCCTTGATTCTGACTGTGGCACTGCATGTTGACTTTCCTAATCAGAGTTTTGGATGGCAGTCCTCTGTGAAGTGGGTGAGACAATGCAGGAGGTGCGGTGAAGGGCAATATTCTGACTGCCTTGTGTGGGAGGTGTTGGGAGATTGAAGGCAGTGGTGCAAGTCTTCTGAAGCACCTCAGGTGCTCCCAAAGGGTACCCCAAAAGTCTTCTCTTCATGGGCTTCTCTACCAGTTGTGCAGCTCAGATGCTTTTCTAGTGTACTGGACCTACTTCTGAAGCAAGACAGAAAGGAGAGATGACTTGAAGACAGCTCTTGAGATACTGTAAGATCTCAGGCTACTTGCAACCACTCTGCATTTCATCTCATGCAATGACCCCTTGTGTGTTTATGGCAAAATTATCAGCATACATTCTAATGAACGAGGTCTGTTGGAAAGAACTAAACTTCTGGGACTGATGTCCTGTCATCAGCAATAGCATGAAACCTAGAGAATGTAGCAATTCAAAACTCATCCTTTCCTTTCATAGATAAATAAGAAAAAAATCCAGGCTTTCAGTCCTTACACGTGAATCCATTTAACACTAATTAATGCTGTCACTTTAGACCTGCTGCCAGCCAGAAGTTGTGGTCTAGAGGGATTAATTTTGTATGGAAGAGAGAACATTTATTGGAGTCAGGTATTGTATGCAGTTATGGTGGTTTTTTTTTGTTTTTTTTTTTCTTTTTCTTTTTTTCTTTTGACAAAGAACAGACATGGAGTTCTGCTTCATAGTGTATTAAAAACAGACAGAAGATTCCATTCTTCCACTTTCAAAGGTTTGCCAGCAATTTGGTCTGGTGACTTCCCCTCCATAATTTTGCTTGTTGCAAGTGCAGCCTCATTTTTCTATTGCTCCTTTGCTAATTCCAGTAGCTCTTGCAGTGGTTGACAAATACTTGGAAATCTCTATCCTCAAATATTGCCTTCATAAGCCTCTATTTTGGATTTTGGCTGCTATTGGACCAGTTAATTAGCGTTAAGAAATAGGAAGGGATGTTGGTGAGAATTCTGTGATCATCCTAGGTTGATTGTCCTATGTTTTGAACTATCTCTAAAGATACTTGAATCTGGAGAAGGAACTCTTTCCTCCCTTCTTTCTTTCCTCCTCTCTTTTTCCTTTCCCTCCTTCCTTCTTTCTTTCTAAAATGCTCAGAAGTAAGATCAACGGTTACATTTATGACTTCTCATTCTCTGTGTTGTTTATTTGAAGCTGTAAAGCCATAAAATATTATATAAACATATTTCTTCATCTTTGTTTTATTTTTTCTTCTTTTGCTCTTATCTCTGTTAATGAACTGCTCATTATGTAACATATACCATAATGAAAATATGTGAACAATAGATCATAAACCCTTTGGACCACTTGTCATACGTTTGCCAGTGAAGAAGCTTTTGCTTAAATAGTGTGCATTGTGTTCATTCTCCCTTCAATTAGAGTAACCAGGTAAGGTAATTGGGCACCTAGCAAAAGTGGCAGCTGCAGGCAGTAATCATCGCTCCAGCATCTGCTCCCATGGCAACTGATGTGTTTACATTCACAGTAATACACAAAATTTTCTTCCTTCTACACAGCGGAGAAAAGAAAGATTACAGAGCAAAAAAAAACAAATAGGTTTTACAATGATAAATGTTTAAGGAAGTGACCAGGACAAACAATGTTCTTTGGAGCGAAAACTTAGTGGATAATGTTTTATCCTCAGACAACAGTTAAATATATTCACCCTCTTGAAGTCAGTGTGCTGTAGGCACATCATGTTCCTTTTAAGCTAAACTCAGAGAAAGGGGAGGCAGAAAGTGTTCATGAATTTGGTGGTCCAGGACTGTTTCAGAGTACGTGGCATCAGTGTGGCTTCAGACACACCATATTTACCAATTACAACTGCTTAAACATCCTCCATTTAAATTTTTTTTTTTTTTAAGAAGTTACAAAATATTCAGTGTAAAAATATACACAGCTAGCTTTGCCTGAAAGGTTGTACTGAGGTTGATATCCACCAGCAGCATCTACTCTCGTGTTGCCATTTGCTGAAGAGATAGGTGGGTGGAAGTTTTGGGCCTGAACTCTGTGTGTACAGGGAAGTTCCAGGATCTTTTACTTTTCCAGGCCTTCCTAAGAGTTCAGTATCTTCTGCTTCTCCTGTAGTAGTTCCAAAGATAGATGATAAATAAGAACAACTTTATTTTTCCTGCCCACACATGCTCTAAATTTAAACAGAAGAGTAACCTGACCTGGTCTTAACTTAAAGCAAAGGTGTGTCTTATCATGTGGGCAGGTCAGGAAGAACATGCACAAAAGAAGCACAGCTGAAACTGCAGGAAAACTGCTCAAAGGTGGCAGAGTTTACCTTGCTTAAATTCTCAGGTGGAATGTGGGCAGAAGAAATCCACAAGCTCAAGGAATAGTTCTGTCAGGTTCTTTCAAGTAAAGAAAAAGATATTCTGAATGAGCATACCATGAAACGATAACTAGAGCATTAAGGAATACAGGTCCTGTATTTGTCAGACTCCTCATTTCATTCAGTGCACTATTCACCCTAATGAACCTTTCTTCCTCTTCACTGTGGCTTCTGGTTGATTCAGAACAGATTCCTCTCATTAGAGCAACATACCTCAAGCAAATAATTTATAAACTCTTCCTCGCCCACAAATGTTTGCACTGATGAAATAAGCAGTTAAGACGCTTCCGCTGTAATGAGCTGTGAATCCTCAGAGGAAATATTGGAACAGTGAAGATTAAGCTGAATATGTCTTCTTCTTATTACTACGCATTGCTCAAGCTTGGAGAACTGTGCATCTGAGAGTTGAACTAAATTTAGCAGTACTGAACTGGGGCAGGTAACTGAACTGAAGATTGTGCTCTGTTGATGGTGGTAGTTACAAAAGATAAAAAAGAAGTTACAAAAGAGGAAAATCTCAAGTATTTTGAAGTTTGCTATCCTGTCCTGGTGGATGAGGAAATTACATTTCCTCTTCCTATATCTATTAGCAAGATTATGAAGAAAGTTGCTAAGATGTCTTGGTGTAGGACTATGACTTCTGATTTGAGCACTAATACTGCAGGGGCTATTACTCACTGGAGCTCTTTTAGTCAGACCTCCTCTATGCACAAGCAAGTTCACTTATTGGTGTAAGGGGGGTCTCTGCTGAGGCACTGGGTTCTACCTGCAGGGATCCTACTAGCAAATCGTGTTTTAAATTTTCTGTTTTATTTCTGAGAATAAAAACATTATCTTGTGGCAAAACAGAAGGAGTACCTAAGTAGGATTCAGCCTATCAGGGTTTTATTCTGTTCAGAAATAATCTGCCTCTGCTGTTGGTCAGCTAGGTGAACTTATGTGTGTTGTTTTGCTTCTCTGCCTTTTTCTTGGTTCCCCTCTGTGTAAAATGCTACTCAACTAATTTGTATCTTAGGAAAATTACACGCTCTATAAAAGCATTTGACTTTGCCCAAATCACCTGCAATTTTGAGGTTACTGTCCTATAGATAAAACTTATTTTTTTTTTTAATTTAATTTAATTTCTGCTATCAAAGCTGCTTTGCTGCAGCCATTGAGCTGTGATAACCTTGGGTTATAGACTGCTCACAAAACACTGGTTGAATAGAAGTAACACTACATGAAGATTCTGAATAAGTTACCACATGTTAAGGTAATGAAAGATGTTAATATATCTATAAAAAGACTTCCTTTGTGTTTTAATCACTTCATTTTTCTGGTTCAGTTTTTGAAAAGAAACATTCCCTTTGAGCAGATTCCATTATATCTGCTCACTTGGGATATACTATTTCAGTGCAGTCTCAGTGGGAATAATGTCATTGCATAAAGATGTATAAAAGTGTTTCATGTTACTAAGGAGGTCTGAATTTCTTACTTTATTTAAGTAAAGAATTAAGATTGGTCCCTCAAAAAAAAACCTTATAATTCCTTGAGATGTGATGAACATTAGAATTATCTGAAAAAGAATATCCTTAGAAACCATGTTCTTAGTAGACAAAGTACATAGAAAAGTTTGCTCTGTCTAAATTTAAACATTTCATGAAATTCTATAGCTTTATCTGTTTAATTTTGGAGCAAAATAAAGTCATGATAACTTCAAGAAGTCTTCCAGTATTTTCCAGATAAGATATCATGGAAATAAAATACAGTTACTTTAGTAATTATTTTAACATGGTATGTTTCAATTAAGAAACTATAAGAAAAGCCAAAAATGGAAAATGTTAATTTTTAATGCATTTTCCTCTTTTGAATTTCAGTTACTTTTCAACTCCTTGGCTATTCAGGTCAGTGTAATCCTGGCTCCAGATAGAAAAGGATAGCAGAGACATTTGCTTTTTGTTATCCGTTTACAGAAAACTGTTCAAAATCTGAGAAAAGTTTCTTGCAAGCAATTCACCTGTAGGTGGAATGAGAAGATGGTCCCTCTGTGCTTGTGTGAAGAGCACCAGCTCTTCCAGACTGGAACTACTGCTGAAGTACGCTGGGTAATATATACTGGAGTTTCTATGGCACCACCAATTGAAGCACAAAGCAGATCAAAAGACGAAGTTAGTGATATCTAGTACATATCTTCTACAGCTTGTATCACATTTAATGAAGCCTACACTAGGTTTCTGTGACATTTCAAGATCTCATTATTTATGTTATGTATCAAGTGTAAACCTGCTTCAATGGAGGTTACCAGCATAGAAGGAAAAGAACAATTAAAAGTGCAAAACCTGCAACAGTTGTGTACGTGTCTTGCCAATTCTAAGCTTGCAGCCCTTTTAGTTCCAGCCAGAGCTGATTGTAAAGCATGTTGAACCAAACAGGACATTTGTTTTACTCGTATCAGAAATACTGCAGCCAGCAGGAGCGGGGGGTGATGGGCCCTCTCTACAGGGCACTGGTGGGGCTGCACCTTGAGTACTTGTGTGTTCAGTTTTGGGTCCCTCACTGCGTGAAAGACATTGAGGCCTTGGAGCATGTCCAGAGAAGGGCAACAAAGCTATGAAGGGTCTGGAGCACAGACTGGCATTGTTCAGTCTCAAGAAGAGAAGCTCAGGGGAGACTTTACAATAATCTGAAAGGAGATTGTGGTGAGGTAGGGGTCGGCCTCTTCACCCAGGTAACAGCAATAGAACAAGAAGGAACGGCTTTGTGTTATGGAGAGGTTGTGGTTGGATATTAGTGACAATTTCTTCTGAGAAGAAGTGGCTATACATTGGAACATGCTGCCCAGGGAGGTGGTGGAGTCACTATCCCTGGAGGTGTCCAAGAAAAACGTGAGGATGTGGCACTGAGAGACATAGTCTATTGGGCAATATTGGTGGTGGATGTTTGGACTACTTAATCTTAAAGGTCTTTCTAATAATTAGATATGGGATGAAATTTAGCTACCAAGAAAGCAAAAAAAAAAAAAAATCCCTATTATGATTTGTATCAGTATCTTTCTGGACTTGAAGCCCGTGCCTGAAATGTAGCAAGGAGCAGAGATAAGCCCTGAGCTTGCTCTGCAGCTTGGGATGAGCCCTAGCTTGGAACCGAGCTCTGTCCGACGCTTGCAGATCAGGAGCTGCGAAGTGCCTGGACTTTCCTCACAGCAGAGGGCACCATTGAACGCAGGAATCGCTTCTTTGCTCTCTACAGCTGAGGAAAGTGAAGGGATGGGTTTATTTAAGGTAAAGAGAAAAATAATTCTTTCTCTTTCTTCCAGAAGCTGCAGCTTGAGCATTTATTTATGCCTGTGCGAGATTCAAAGGTCTTATCAATAATTTAGCATTATTACTGTAGGTAGGCTAATGGGATCCAAGTTTAATTAAGGACTGAATTTAATTTGGTTTGTTTATTATTACTTCAAAAAAACTAACAAAAAACCCTAAACCAACCATCCATCAAACATGCTCCTATTAGAAGTGGCATTTGCCGTACTTCTGGAAAAGACCAAGTACTCTGCAATCTGAACTGCACCTTCCTGAGTCGCTGCTGGAAATGATCTTTACAAAGTCCTTTATCTCTCTACTGCATTGCTGAATTTTTCATCCTTTATTACTTCTGAAAGGCTGTTCTAGCTCAGGTATATATCTCTGCTACAGTCATGAACCTCGGGTCTATTTCATAGTTCTCTTTCTGACCTTTTCCTGTAAGGTTTCTCTGTGTACTGTAGGAAGAAAAGCAAGTGGAAAAAAATGTTTAGACAGAAAGAGGCAGGGCATAGTGGCATGGGCAAAGCAGATGAGGCTCCGTCTCTGGTGAAGCACCTTGGCAGACCTTAGAATGCAGCTGGACCGTAGCTAACCACAGCCCAAACACACACTTGGGGACCTCCAGCTGTGACCACCCTTCAAGGCTCTGCCAGCAAAGCATTATTGCCCCTTGTCCAGACACTGGCAATTTGTTAACTGGGAATCTGCTCTTTGTCATGGTTCTGAATCAAGATATAAGGTGATACTGTCACTGTAACTTTTTCTGGTGACTACCCCATGCAGGTTGTTGGAGAACAGGAAGGGGCTCAATGCATAATGACCATTGCAGTCAAGGCATATAGCGCACTGTGAGCATCCTGCTTCGAGGACACCAGTTGCTCAGCAGTCCTGGTATTTGGTTGATGGTTCCTGATGGGTAGGACACCATGCTGAGGACCTTCTTACCTGGGGAGGTCCTTTGGTTGTAGAGAATGCTCAGGCAGCTTCTTGCTTATCATCATATACATGGGTCACTCCAAAAGTAATGCTTCCTGTTAGTTTTCATTGAAACTACAATAGACACAGAGAGCACAATAATATTGTTTGATATAGGTAGTTGCTGGCAACTTGACGAGAACCCAGAACGCTAGAATTATAGAATGAATCTTAGAATGGCCTGTATTGGAAAGGATCTCAAAGATCATCTAGTTTCAACTTCTGTGCCGTGGACACAGTTGTCAACAACTAGAACAGGCTGCCCAGAGCCACATCCAGCCTTGCCTTGAATGCCTCCAGGGATGGGGCATCTGCAGCCTCTCTGGGCAACTTGTTCCTCTGACTTTCTCCCAGTATCCAACCCAAATCTCCCGTCTTAGTTTAAAACCACTGCCTCTGTCCCATCACTATCAACCCATGCAAATAGTTGTTTCCATTCTTGTTTATATGCTCCCTTCAAGTACTTGAAGACTGGATGCACTCTGCTGACAAGATACCAAAGCGGCTTACCATATATAGTGCTGCAAGAAGGTGATATAAGGGGCTGAGGTGCATCTTCCATGCTACTGTCTTACAGAGTGTGTCTGGTGGAGCTAGGTCACTGGTGCTCACCCCAAGGAGGACTTGGTCTCCTTTGGAGCCATTTGGGCCATGCTGGATAAGCACAGTAATGGCTCCAGGGGAATTCCTCTGGTGGTGGTGCAGTAGCACAATGCTCTACATGAAGCTGGTAGTAGTAGCTAACTTTCATCTGATTTAGGAAAATATTATGAATATATATAATCTCTCTTGGTGGAAGGGTGTATATGTCTAGGAAAGGAGTACAGAATTAAACTGCTATCTCCATACAAAATCAAATGATTTCTGTAGAGGATCTCAGTTACAGTATTCCTAAGTTCATGGGCATTCTGTGTGGCTCAGTTAATTTCCTGAACCTGTTTTCCAAGGGAAAGCCACTTCAGGTTGGAACTGATGTCAGTGTTATTTGCTGGGGCAAAGAGGGACCAATAAGCACCACTGAGGTTAATTAGGTACTCGTGCACTGTGATCTCAGCTTATACAACTCATGGTAGAAAGATTAAAAGAAACTGAGGCAAGGTCCTGAGAGCACAGGGGGAAAAACTTCACTTTTGAGGGAAGTAAAAATCTCCAGTAATGTGACAATCTACAGGCTTTAGGTACCAGAAAGAAATTTTATTTCTGATAACATGTTAGTGAATGACTTTCAATCAACTTGGGTCAGTAAACAGTTTTTATACAAGTATTCAATGAACTGTGGTCTGTATACTACAAAGTAATGTACAGAGAGTAAAGAAAAGAAAGTGGAGTCAAAAAAGAATTACTGATTGATCTGAGGCAGAAAATATTTGAATGAGCTGACTGAACTGACAGTAAACCCAAAGCCACTTAGGCTATAAGAAAGCCCTATACTAATTCCCAGCAGGCAAACCAGAGTCCTGCAAAAACAGTGTGTAGAACAACAGGATTCTCTGTTGTTTGCAATGATAAGGCCTCATCTGGAGTACTGCGTCCATTTCTGGGCTCCCCAGTACAAAAAAGACAGGGATCTCTTGGAAAGAGTCCAGTGGAGGGCCACAAAGATGGTGAAGGGCCTGGAGCATCTCTCCTATGAGGAAAGGCTGAGTGAACTGGGTCTGTTCAGCCTTGAGAAAAGAAGACTGAGAGGGGACCTGATCCAGGTCTATAAGTATCTAAGGTGTGGGGGGCAGAATGGCGAGGATGGACTCTTTTTAGTGGTGAAGGGTGACAGGACAAGGGGAAATGATCGGAAACTGCAGCACAGGAAGTTCCGCACAAATGTGCGCAAGAACTTCTTTACAGTGAGGTGACGGAGCACTGGAACAGGCTGCCCAGGGAGGTGGTGGAGTCTCCTTCTCTGGAGATGTTCAAGGCCTGGATGCCGACCTGTGCGACCTGGTGTAGGGAACCTGCTTTGGCAGGGGGGTTGGACTCGATGATCTCTGGAGGTCCCTTCCAACCCCTACAATTCTGTGATTCTGTGATTCTGTGATATAGATAAAGACGAGATGAAAATCCAAAAAAACATAGGTATGAGGAAAAGCAGCAAAAATTACACCACTTCTCAAGATGTCAATGGTTGGTGTTATGGTGACCTTTTGATAGAAGAAGTAACAAAAAAAAATTACGAGATTTTTCGGAGAACATTACTTCCTTTAATGTTTCATATATTTTTATCTTTATAACGTATTGTTCCTATCCCACAGTTCAATTACAAAGAACCTGTTTACTTCCGTATATATTTCTTTTACAAATGCTGTTGAAAAAAATCCTTGAAGTGTGCAATTGAAGTAAATTTTATTTTTAAATCTTTGTAGTTAGAATCAATATTTACCAAGTTTCTGCAGCTCACCCAAATCTATCACATTGCAGTATTCTTCCAACTACTTTTGTTGGGATGGAACATAACAAATATCATGATTCTGCAACATTGAAAGAATCAGGATTTTAAATTAGCATGACACTGCCTTCTAACATAGGGTCCATATGACACATTTTATGTTACCTCTCATTCAAATGCTCCACACCCACTTTTTAATCAAATTCCAAACATTTATCAATGCTCACATTGCCGAATAATCAGCACATCTTTTGAGACACTGGAATTTTGGTGGCATTTCAAGTTAAAGGGGTTTCATACACTAAAATCAAAGTTTTAGGGAATTTCAGGCATTTAGGAGGCAAAGTATACTAGATTAGATTATATATAGATTATATATAGATATATATATATATATATATATATATATAGATATAGATTATATATAGATTAGATAGTAATTACGGTGGTTTTTTCCCCTTTTTTTCTTTGTTTTAAGTGGCTGCATGTTTTTGTAAAAATCTGATTTGTAGTCAGACACCAGCACTTCAATGAATGCACTGTCATGAGTTTGAAGTCACATTGATTTTTTAAAATGTATTAAATTTTCTAGTTTCTTAAATACATCTTTGTAGAATCAGACATCATTCAGTTACTGAAATAGTCTTTTTTTTTCTTCTTCATAAACATCTTTTAAAGAATCTAAAAATTGCAGTTAGGCATTCCTCATCCTAAGTCTAGAAGTAACTGCTAGCAACTAGACCACTTTAAAATATATACAGTTTCAGAGAGGAGAGAGAAGGAGGCATCTGGTCAGGATGTGCCTCCACATGACAGGAAACAATAGTTTTGCTTTTTCTGAACTTCTAATGTCAAATGATGAAAAATGATTGCAAACTTTTAAACACGATCTTCAAGAGAGTATAAATTCAGCTACAGTTCACTTTGCCTTATGTGGCATATCAGATTTGCAACGGGAAAAATACTTATTTTTCTTTTGCTTTAAATCAAATGGGTGCTTTTAAAAGTTAGCAGTTACCTTATGAACTGCAAATGATGCCAGCTTGTTGGTTTTACAACCGTCTGTACTTCTTTAATTTTCAGATAGCCTTGATGCAGGTTAACTCCCATGTTACAAGTAATCAAGCAGAAAATGGATTTTTTACTTTCAAGTGTATAGTTAAAAAAATTTATCTTGAACATTTTGAATAACATTTGGAAATTTTCATGCTTTGAAGCATCAGAAGGTACAAGAAAGGCTCTTCTTATGCAAGATTTTTTACTATTGTTTTTGATTGTAACAGGTGCTAGTGTATTGTCAGAAAAGCACAAAGGTTTTGTCTTACTGATATGTATCATCTCAACTGAAGGTGAATTTCAGAAAATAGAACTATTCAATTCTCTGTCAAAGTGTCCTATATGAAGAATAATATACTGTTTTTACTTCTGCAGACCTAATGTATTCTTCTTGTTTTGACAGTTGCTAGCAAACAGAAGTCTTAAAGTTTACTTTTTTTCCTAGCAGAAATTTTAACAATTTTATGAGATGCTCCATTTGTGATCTAATGTTTGAAAATTCACAAGAGCTAAAAACATTTTTCTGTATACAGTATTGTCTTATTGCTAGCATTTGTGCTCTGGGCAAAATCACTTATTCTCTTGCTCCAGAAGGTACTGATGCTTTCTTTTTTTTTTATGAAAACTATCTTGACTTAGCTGAATATTTTATCATTGCTGTTACTTAATCATAGAATCAATCACCGAATCATAGAATCTTAAGTTGAAAGTGACCTTAAAGCCATTCCAGCCCCAACTCTCTGCCATGGGCAGAACTGCTGTCCACCAGCTCAGGCTGCCCAGGCTCCACTCAACCTGGCCTTGAATGTGTACAGAGATGAGGCATCCACAGCTTCTCTGAACAACGTCTTCCATGACTTACCATCTTTTGAGTAAAGAACTTCTTCCTAATATCTAATGTGAATCTCCCTTCTTTCACTTTAAAGTAATTCACCCTTGCTCTGTCACAGTCATACTGCATAAACATCAATCTTCACCTTGTTTATAAGCTCCCTCTCAGTTTCATTATTTGTGGAAGCAGCAGGACCTGCCTGGAGGAATAACTGGAACTGCCAAAAATTCCACCCGGAGGGCTCTGGCAAGAAGCACACCAACCAAACAACCTAACAAATACTTAATGAAAGTGGTTAGGAGTTCAGTCAGTCATCTACATTTAAGGTAGTCCATTGCCTCAAACCAATCAGGCATCCTGTATAGGTGTTCTACTATGTGAGATTTCCTAGATATCTGGGGGAACTAAGTGATCTAGACATACACAGCTACACCGCAGTTACAACTACAACAAAGCAGGCTGGAGTGCCATAACTGTACCTCAATTACATGTTATGTCCCTCAGCTCTTGCCACAAAAGTCCCTGATGGATTCCTAGTGTCCTGTTGTTTTCCTGAAGTGTATAGTAATTCTTGGTGCCATTAATGGGTGGTAGATATCTTTACTTGAGTCACAGCTGTAACTCATACTGTCAAGAAAGGACCTTGCCTGAGGTCATGTTGGCTGGGGAGGAGAAAATCTCTAGCTGGTTAGTTTCTCTTGGAGTCAAATACTGCTCACTTGCAAGGCAGGGACTGGTTGGCTTTTGAAACTGATCACTTTCCTCATAGTTAAAAATAATGCTTAAAAGGAAGGACTGAGGCACGTGGCTTTGGAAAATGTGGGAGACTATATTGGTTTTGTCACAACTGTGTCTATGAAAAGGATGTGGAAAATTACTGACCAGAAATCCCAACTTTTACTTCATGTTGGAGAAGTAAAAGTGAGAAGGAACTTCACTGTTTCTCCAGTAGTAGTAGAATATTTATACTCACTGGTGACAGGTGACAGAACCAGGGGAAATGGCCTTAAGTTGCACCAGGGTAAGTTTAGGTTGGATATCAGGAAAAACTTCTTTACAAAAAGGGTTAAACTCTGGAATAGGCTCCCCAGGGAGGTGGTTGAGTCACCATCACTGAATGTATTTAAAATCCATTTGGATGTGGTGCTCAGGGACATGATTTAGCGGTGGTTGTTAAAGGTAGGGTAGTTTGGTTAGGTTGTGGTTGGACTTGATGATCTTTAAGGTCTTTTCCAACCTGAGCAATTCTATGATTCTATGATTCCATGAACAAAATAAGAGTGGACAAGAGACCTTCACAGTGGTTTGAACTGATCACTGTTAATTTTGTGCTTCCTTAGCAGTTTGCTGTCCCTTTTTCTCCAGCTCTTCTTCTTAGACTTTGGGCTTTAAAGGACAAGAATCAGCTTTGACATATTACTTTAATAGCCTTAGGAGGCCCAGAAAGGGCTGTAGGCACTTACCATAAACACAGACAATAAAAGCAACATTCCATTAATTTCTTTGAAAGTATAATGAAAAGTGCCTTATCTCTGAACTGTCATAGTAGTTCAGCAGTTCTCCAGTTGAATACAAAGCAAACACAAAGAGAATTCTTTCAAAATGTGATTCAGCAACTCCCTTGTATCTAAGAGGTGTTACAACACAGAGCCAGATTTTGTAGCAGGATGCAGTGCGAAAATAAAGACAAGGATCCTAAAACAAAGCAAAGGACATTCCATCTAGGTGTGAATACTTTTTTTTTTCACTATGAGGGTAGTAAGCCACAGGAAAATGTTGCTGAAGGAATGTGAGATCTCTGTCCTTAGTGTTTTTCAGGACACCATGGCACAAACTTCTGAGCAATCTAACCTCTGGTTAGATTTCAGTACTGGCCATGTACTCATCAATAGTCTGAGCTGAAGACCTTCTGAGATTTCCAAATTGTATGACTCTATCATTTTACATGTTGTAACTATGAGGGTTGTTTTGAATGTAATATCAGAGGTGACTGTTGGTGATGTGGCAGAAGAGGTTGAACCTTCACAACAGCATTTCATGTTTTTTTTTGCCGTGTGGCAGGTTGTAGCAGAGGGGCTGTCTGACAAACAGGCATCAGACATGGAAGAGTGTATGAAGCACAGGTGTATCAGTGAATTCCTCTGTGAAGGAAAAAAAAACACTCATTGACATTCATCGACCTTATTGAACAACTGTGGAGATCAAACAATAGATGTTGGCACACTGGATGGATGATGTATTTCAGCAATGGTGACAGTGACATGAAAGACAAGCTTTGTTCCAGATGGCCATGCGCAGCTATCACACCACAAAATGAAGCGTCTCAATCACCTCATCTGTGTGAATAATTACACACTGCAACCAGGGAACTGCGTGTGGAGCTGAATGCTTTGTGCATGTAATGTCTTTGCACAAGTTGCCAGTGAAAATGCTAAAAGACCTGTAATTTTCTGAGGTGTAGTGTTGGGGCTACTCAGAATTTCCACACTTGATAGTGCTCTACTTTACATACTTGATAAAGTTGCTCTACTTTACCTCAGAAAAAACAAACAAACAGCACAACAACAACAACAAAACACTCTGTACCTGGTGCCTGGAATAAGATTGGGCATCAGATTTGCCATTTGACTTTGCCTGAATATGAAGGCTATCTCAAACTTGCTTTTCCTAGCTCAGAAATACACTTCTAAATTGCTCATATTAAGCTCTGCTACTTTCCCGTTGATCCCTTGGCTTTTATTATCTGTTATTCCAGCCTTAATAGTTCTTGCCTTCCTTTTATTTTTGAGAGACTGCATTGCTTAGATACTAATACTGTATTTCTTTGGAATTTAATCTGCCAAAATGGAACAAAGCTGGTTTCTTGAGTTCAATTTCTTTCTCAGGCCAAGGACATTAAGCATTTACAACAAGCTCTATAGGTTACAAACATTTTAGAGATTGTAACTTTGTTATGGGAAAGAGACATAAAACAGTCAGGTTTGAAATATTTACAGCTAAAGGGAGTGCAGAATGGGTAATCAGCTTTCTGCCAGCATTGGATGTAAGATCAAATTACCAAAATGTTAATGGGACCCTTTATGGTGCTAGAAAATTTTCTGCCACTTTTTGAAGCAAGACTTTGCCTTCTCTCATGGCAGACTTCTTCCATCTTTGTGGTCTTTCACATTTCCAAAGTGTAAATGACTTGTGGAAGGCCAAATAAATTCTGAGTTGAATTACATCCAGTGCCACACTGAGGCATACTACCCAATGCTTTTTGGCTTTTTGTCACCTTTGAATTTATAGCAGTTTTTTTTCTAACCACTTGGGGTTGAAACATTCTGTTCTTGGCATGTTTCTTCGAGATTTTCTGGAGAGTTCGATCAAAAAATACTTGTTTGCTTTTAAGAATGAGTAGAAAAAATAGGTTGCTTTTCCCCAATTATTTTGAACAGCAGTGGTGCTTCAAGTATTAATGTCAGAAATGTAAAATTTAACAGGGTCATGCTAAGCAGCATCTTTCATTCTCACTAAGCAGATCCACCCAAAGTTGTTGATAATAACAATTTGCAGAGATATAACATTACCACACTGTATGTATTGCTTGACCTTGCTTAGCCTTTTGTATAATCTTTTAATTTTTTCATCTGAACACTGGCAAAATTGATTTTCCTTTTATGGTGCCTGTTTTTCCTTACGAGAATAATTTTTACCCTTAAGAAAGAGGATTATATGGAAGACACAGAAAAAATGTATTATTCTCACATCCCAAATATAACATTTGAATCTGTGACATTTAAATTATTTTGCAGAATATGTGTACCTATTCTTACACTTGGGTTCATGTTGAAACGTTATTTGCTCAAATACTTCCAGATCATAAGAATACAAATGAGTTAGACAGGGAAGTATTAGTTTCTGAAAATAATGTAGACATCGATTCTTCTGATAGATATTATCTGTTACTGCAATTATCTATCACTATTATTGTTATTAATGAAACACTCAGATCTTATAAAGTCTTCAAAATAGACATCTAATATTTTATTGTGTAGCATTTCATTATTACTAAAGTGTTCAAACTTCTGTGATTTCTGGTAGACAAGCAGTAAGTATTAGAGAAAAAGGAAGATGGGAAATGTTTTGTTTTTCTGAATTAATTAACCAATCAAGTTGGATTTTGCATGGATAAAAATTGGACTTGACCGATAAAATCTATTTAATATCTACTGCTCCATCTATCTGGCACTGATTTATAAGCGAAGCTTGCAGAGAGCTGTTGCTAGGGGATAGAGCTTTTGTAGGTCCCCATTAAAGCAATACTCTTGAAGAAGAAAAGCAATTTACATATTTCAAGTGCTGCCTGGAAAAAAAGTATTTAATCAATCCCCCATAAGTTATAAAATGGAATAAATGTAATCATGTATAAAAGTGAGAGCTCTTAATGTCAAAAATGATAAAAGGAAGAAAAGGAGCACAGGCCAAACTCATTGGACTAGATGCCCATTTGCCCTAGGAGAGAACATGAATGATTTATATCATTACGTTTCTTCCATTTTATACCCCATAAGTGAGATCAGAATACTTGGAATTCTGGAACCAAGATACAAATTCATCCACTTTCACTTAACAGAATAACTTTGATGTTAATTAGTCTGCCTAATCTCCAAAGTAAAAGCCACAAGAAGGAAGAAAACTACCAGGACCACTCCTCTTAGTTTCCTCAGTAGACAAATGCTTTCTGAATAGTTGTCCAAGAGAGGAGTCTGCCCTACTGTGAAGAACCCATGAGAGAGGACTGTGCTTTTGTAGTGCCTTAGGCGCTCTAACTCTTCATTTTCTCTGTTTTCCTTCTCTCTCTCTCTTTCTAAAGACTATTGCATGTATATATGTGCATCGGTAACCTTTCCTTCGAATGTATTTCTCTTATATTAATTAAAAAAAATGTAATATACAACCATGATAACAATGAAAACAAATTTTCCCCCTTCTTAGCTTTTAAAACTTATTTTTGCAGGACTTAAAGGTTTCTTTCTTTCTTTCTTAGAGCATACATATTATTGATGAGACTGTTTTTCCACAAATGCTTCTTAAAATTTATTGCTTTTGCCAGAATTAGCACTGCAATGAGAACAACCTGTTCTCCTTGGCTAGATGGCCATCAAATTGATGTGAAAATGCTCCTCTTGATGGGATGAATGTATATGACCATATAAATCATTCTCTGTTTTCTTAAGTAGTTTGAATGAGTATGTGACCACCATTTATTATGATTTTCCATCTCTTGTTTTGGAACATAATCAAGGCAGATTAGATTAAGCCAGCTCCAGGAAACTGTATTTTCAGCTAACAGCTGTACAAAGCAATGCTAGTGAATCTAGGCAGCTCAATGTAACATTCAAAGCCCAGAAGAATAAAAAAAAGACTACTAATGGAGGCAATGATGAAGTCTGCAATGCATTTATAATACATAACAAAATCTGTCTCAGCAAAGGTTTTGGAGAGGGCAAGTTAAATTTATCATGGATTATTTCTTGTGTGATAGTGCAGAAATGCATGCAGGCTCCAGGTGGTTTCAGGATCCTATTATCATAGATGGCCTTGCTATGCATGTTCACAGATAGCATCCTCCCCACACACCGTTCTTTAACTATAAGGAAAAACCATAAGTTAAAATGGGAAAGTGATTTCTAATAAACCTTGCAAAACAGACTTTTAGCAGAGATAAAAGTTGGACCTCAACTGCCTTCATCATAGTGCAATACTTTAACTATAATCTCCATAAGACTGACTGTGCATAGGTAATTATTGCTAATTTACTTTTGATATGTTGTCAGTAGGAATCTACCCTGAAGCAAAAGTCAAATAAAATGTAATACTGAAAAGAAAACCAATTCTTGATTTTACCTTTAGCACCTGAGGAGCATTTTTGACAGAGAAATTTTATTTTTTCCCAACTCTAAAAGTTAAAAATACATTTAAAAAAAAATATCCATCTTTACAGCTGCTTTGTGAGTTAGAGTAAATTAGAGAAGTTGAAGGAAAAGTAAAAAAACAAGATATGTCTTTGGCGAAAGGTTATACAGACATCAGTTAAAGAGCCAATACTACTTTTTAAAAATGCAGAGTATAATGGTAAATTTCTCTTCTCTGTTAAGGCAGAGTGTACATGATAAATTTGGAATGATTGCTGCCATCTTCCACTAGAAACCTCAAGTGTCTGAAGTAAATTTTTTCATAACTTTTAGAAGTGGATTGGAGGAAAAGTGTTCTGGTATAAATTCATTCTATGTATTTACATCTAAGTAAATTTAGATAGTTACAGCTATAATAAATGGAGAAAGTGGGCTCATTTTAAGAAAATGAGAGTACATTTAAGAAAATGTACTCTAGAAAAGAGGAGGAGAGTAAAATTCTCCCACCAAAAAGCAAACCTTAAACCTATTTATCTGAAAACCTATTTAACCTTAGCCTTTCTACATTTTATAGATCCTGCTATTGCTATTCTGGAATAAAACTAGATGGCAAGAGTAACAGTGTCTGACATGTGTGCAGTACATGCCTTGCTTTCCCTACTGTCCCAAGGACCTTTGCCCTTTTCAATAAAGGAATAAGGCAGTGCTCATGAGGTCATCACGAACATTCTCACATTGATTTTTGTGGTCACTGAACTAGATCATTCCAGCTGTAGCCAAAATGCCACTGCCATGGGAAAACCTTTGTGGAGACCAAGTAAATAGCTTAAAATGTGAAAACAAATAAAACCTATGCACTGAGACTTCAGTTTCCACTTCCATCATACTGTCAACATTCCCTGCATCTTGCCCTGCTCCATGAGGCTCTCTGGACATGAACGAGCATGGATTTCTGCAAATACCTGCTTAAGGTAAGAGGTTACACACTGACTTTTTACCAGCTGCTTTCTGTTGCCTATTCATCAGAAATCACAGCCTTGTCCAGAGAGCCATTCAAATAAGCATTATGAGCCTGCTTCTCTGTAAATAGGCTGGGCAAGGAAAAGCCTGCTAGTTAAACTGATAAAACCAGTCTGATACATAAATAAGGGCAAATACAAAGAAATTACACAAGCGTATTGACATAAAATAAGAAAAAGAGTAAATGAGTTGCAAGTAGCAACGGACATGAAAAACCACAAATCTTCCAGTGAATACATTAGAAGCAAGAGAGAAAATGAGAAAAAAGATTGAATAAGAGGTTCTATAGAGAAAGTGGAGTTGTTAGCTTTCATCTTCATGGAAAAGGTAAACTGTGTTAGATACTTTAAAAAACGAATTTTAACAAGGTGTTTTGGAAGAAGCAAAGTAATCTCTGAATAAGGAGTATCTTTGGGATGTTGCAACAGGAGAAATCCTAGAAGACTAGTGAGAGAGAAACATTTTATTTTATTTTATTTTATTTTATTTTATTTTATTTTATTTTATTTTATTTTATTTTATTTTATTTTATTTTATTTTATTTATTTATTTTTTAAGAGGAACAGAGGAGTTATATATCAAACAATCTTGTTCCAGTTCCTGGAAACAAACCAGAACAGATTATTGAAGTGACTGGATGTACCTACAAAAAGGTTGTAAAAACAGGCAATAAGCAATTGTCAAGAACAGATCGAATGAAACTTATTTGATTATCTTATTTGAGCAGGGTGCAAGTCTAGTTTAGAAAGGAAAATCAGTAGATTTGGAAGTACAGTGACTTTCATAAGTTGTAGATATTTTTCCAAGATCACAATCTTTTAAGGTGAAGAAACATAGCATGCGTATAATTGAAAATAATTGATAGTTAACTGTGAAGAACAAAGTAAAACAGACAAAACCCTGTGTGATCCACCAAAACCAAGCCAATGAACAAATCACTCTTGTTTTGGATTCATTAAACAGAACATTTTACATGAAAAAGTGTAGTTACATTACATTCCTCACTTAACTCCTAAAGTCCATTCCTTCCTTGGAAGGAGTCAAATGAGGCATTTTTTGATACTCTATTTTTAGATGAATTCAAAGGAGAAAGAATCCAGCAGTATAAATGATGAAGAACTTGGAAAACACAACCTTTGAGGGAACTGGGCTTGCTGAGAGTTGGTTGAGGTTGACATGATTAAAGGTAGTTAGAATATTGGTGACTATCTAATGTTTTCCAAGGAGAGAATAAATAAATCTGTTTTTTTGCATAGAAAATTTTTGGGTGAAAAATCTTGAAGGTAATATGGGTAGAATATCAGAGTAGAAGATTGGATAACCTGGAGAGACTGAGAAATAACTTTCACCAGAAATTTTTTAGAGAAGGCTATAGTCAGATCTATCAGGGATGGCCAAGGTCTGCATGATCATATTTTAGTAGGGGAAGTTAGATAAGATGATTTCTGGAGGAGTCTTTGAGTATACCTATTTCTAAGAACAACATAATGTCAGAAATAAAGAAGTCAGTGAGGATTCATTGTTACTTATTAGATGGAATTGATGGTGGAGGAGAGGCAAAAAAATTCACTCTGGGGGTAAAGTTATAAGATTTGGAAGTGTGGGCTAGCATCATTTTTTGTAGAAGAGCAATATTTTTAATATGAACATGGAAGCATTTCAAATTTTCATTTGTTCTTGCCACTTCCTGTCACCTAAATCTTGTAATCTGTAAAAACTGTTACACAACTGTTCTTTTTTAGGCAAATATTCGAAATACTCCATCAACAAGCTCATATGTCCTTCCATTTTAGCCTTCTATAGCTGTATCAAACTTTAAATTCTGATGTCTGAATTTTCTGGAAGTTGGAAGAACATGCATGGGTACAGGTGAGGGGCTGATATGCTGGAAAGGAACCCTGCAGAGAAGGACCTGGGTGTCCTGGTGGACAACATGGACAAGCAGAGTGTCCTTGTGTCCCAAGAACGTCAACGGTATTTTGGGTTTTCTTTGAAAAAAGCATTGTCAGCATGTTGAGGGAGGTTATCCTCCACCTCTATTCTGCCCTGCTGAGACCTCATCTGGACTACTGTGCCCAGTTCTGGGCTCCTCAATTCAAGAAAGAAAAGGATCACAATGGGGAAAACAGAATAGAATCAGTGAATCATTATGGTTGGAAAAGTCCTCTACGATGATCTAGTCCCATCATCAACTACTGTGCCTACTAAGCCATGTCTCCCAGTGTCACATCTACACTTTTGTTGAAAAACTCTAGGGATGGTGATTCCACCACTTCCCTGGACATCTTCACTAGTCTTTCTAAGAATAACTTTTCTTAACATCCAACCAGATTAGGGGCTTAGAATGTCTCTCTTATCAGGAAAGTCTGAGAGATCTGGAACTGTTCAGACTGGGCAAGAGAGAAGAAGAATGAGAGGGGGATCTTGTCAATGCTTATAAATATCAGAGGACTGGGAGTCAGTTAGACAGGGCCAGGCTTTTTTTCAGTACCCCATGATAGGGCAAGGGGCAATAGGAACAAACTGGAACAACAGACGTTCCATAAGAAGATAAGGAAAAATTTCTTTACTTTGAGAGTGACAGAACACTCGAACAAACTGTCAGAGAGGTTCTGCTGTTTCCTTCTCTGAAAGTATTCAAAACCTGCCCGAGCATTTTCCTGTGTAACCTACTCTAGCAGGGGTGTTGGACTAGATGGTCTCCAGAGTATGATTCTATGATTCTGTTATTTCTAGCAGTAATATTTCAGGTTCAGCCAGGTGATGGAGAAAAAGGAAGAAGGAAATTTATGTTGCATTAGAATCCTAAAACATCAGCTACCATTTTGTCTGGTCACAAACAAAAGGTAGTAATGAACTTAAAGTAATCCAATTTATGTGATTGAGTAATATTTTGTTGTCAAGTTATCTATTTTGTGATAGTTTGAATGTGGACTATGTGTCTGTCTAGGAAGAAAAGAACCTTTTACAATGGGCTAATGATCAGTTGACAATTACACACTGGGGAAATTCTGGGCAGGAAATAGGGTGCATAAGTAAGTCTGCTTTTCATACTGAAGTTTACATCCTTGAATTAAATTTGAAGATGCAGTATATGCACACAGATGGGGTTGCTCAATTCACATGCTCTAAATATTCTGCCAGGTGATTAAAGATCTTATCATTTGACTATATAAATACTTGGACCTATGTTATCCATTTTAGTCCTTTAAAAATATGCCAACAACACATTGTTATTTGCTTTTATCTTCTTTTTTCTTCTGCTTTGACTATGTTAAAAAAACAAATCTTCATCTGTATAGTATCCCTCTTTTAAAGTATTGTCCTGGTTTTCAGAGTCCATAAGCATAGCATGTTTCTCTAGAAAATATCTAAAGACTCAAAGGTATCTTCCAATGATCCTCAGCACAGTTCAGGAAATGAGAACACAAGTCTTTGGAGAGACTGGCCTTAAAAACTAGGGTAGAGGAAAGACAACCCATCTGCTGGGAGTCTGAAGGGATCAGGGAACAGTGACAATATGGCTTGCGGAAAAGCAGCAAATCACTTTAAATAGACCATTTAAAATTGTTATCAACTTTTATCTCAGTGAATGGAAATAAATCATCTGTTCTGTCCTAATATGATTATGAATCACAAATTGAATAAATGCTGGCTAAAATATATGGAGTTTTATTTCTGAATATGAAGGCATCTGAAGAAAGGAAAAAGGAGTTTGAGGCAAATTCATTTTACTTCTCATTAAAGCCACCTGTTGTGTTTGCCAATCTCAGAGAAAATATTTGTTCATAGCTCTTTCCCCAGATTTCTCACTTCCAGGACTGTGTTTCTCATTTCCAAACCACTCAGATATTTCCTCAGATAGGAAATAATGCAAACAGGAATGCAAACAGTAATGCACTTAAAACA
Source organism: Tetrao urogallus (assembly GCF_951394365.1). Classification (NCBI taxonomy): domain Eukaryota; kingdom Metazoa; phylum Chordata; class Aves; order Galliformes; family Phasianidae; genus Tetrao; species Tetrao urogallus. The sequence goes on from NC_136813.1 coordinate 135,702,000, forward strand.
TACCCAGCATGTAAAGAAATTCTGGTTGAGTTACCAAGTAATTGTTTTGTGAAATGCATTTCAAAATTCAAACATGAGTTGTAACTTGGATGTGACCAACACACTGTGTTAAAATTCTCCATGCACATGCAGTTCAACTTGTGCTTATTCCCTAAAATACCTCAGCACGCCAGCAGCCCTCTCCCTGGAGCTCATAGCTGTGCCATCCAGGCACATAACAGAGCTGTTCTCCCTGTAGCAGGTGCTTGATCCAGAAAGCGTGCTTGTCAAGGCCTTGTTGGCTAAGTTGTGCCCAAATAAAAACCAAAGTAAGCTGAGGCCTATGCTTTATACTGTTGAAATATTAATGGTCCCGAGAACAAAGAAAAGGAAGTTTATTCGTCGAAGTGAAAATTATCCATCAAATTAATTTCTTCAAAGTTTGTCTTATTTTCTGTTTCACTAATGAGACTTATGAAGAGGCAGTTTTAAGGTAAGGTGAATATCACATTCGTTGGGGATCTGATCCCAGCTCAACTCATTTCATGCAGGTTGTTAAATAAATATCAAACATGAAATTTTGCTTTACTAGAGCTGGATTTGTGGTACAAAGAGGCAAAGGGTTTATAATTTGCTGTTAATTTTACCTTTACTTTTTTTTTCTTCACAGAAGGTGAGAAGCTGAAAATGTTTCAAAATACATATTTACCTCATGTGTCTTTAGATGCAAATGCATTCTATTTCTTCTAAAATTCTCATGTGAATGTCCTTTGCGTGAAGATCTTTCTTTGTTTAGTATGGACGAGGAGCACAGAAATACACAGAAGATTACAATCCAGCATCCAAACACTTTCTGTTTTGTTCTTCATGATGGACAGAGTAGAGATTCAAATCCATTTCTGTTAAAACCAGACCTATTTCCAGATGTTTTGTTGGCACTGATTATTTCTAGATGACACTACTGACACGAGAATCAAGGGCAGAAGATGAAGAAAATGTCTATGCACCTGTGGTACCTGAGATACTGGGAACGTCAGGAAGGTGAATCAGTTCTGCATTGTAATCATTTGTCTGATAGTTGTAATTTTGACATAAAACAGATTGTATCCAAGCATCCTGATGTGTTTTCAAATAATGAAATACTTATTTAAACCAATTTGTCTAGTATGGATAATAATATTGTAATAAAATTTTTAAAAATGCTCAGTGCTATCATGTTATCTGAAAAGCCATGATCTTTGGACTTTTAGGCTGCCTCTTCAAATAAAATAGCTATGAAGAAGATATCTATCATAGACTGAAATATAAAATTTTCTGGAGAATGTCAGAGTATTTCCTGCTCTCTATTCTTCTTGAGATTTTTCATTAGATGTATTAAAATAATATTAGTATTGTCTTTGTTGTCATACTTTTCTTACTGATGGCACATGATAGGCATTATTAATATTAGAAAAAATGTTGCATTCTTTCTTTAGCTACAGGAAGAGAAATTTCATTTGTAGAACTTGTGAATGTTATTGATACAATTTGTTTCCACATGACTTGTTCCAAGAAGCTGATATGAGAAAATCTCATTTGAAACCCAAATAAAAATTCCATGTTTTACTGTCTGTTTTAGTGAGCTGGAACATCCTCCTAGCTCTTCCTGTTTCTAGTTTTGAATATTTTATACTTTAATGTCCCAGGCTTTATTATTAGTTTCAGCCTGAAGAACAATGTATCACATACATAGGAAAGAAATCATGCCAGCTGAATGGAAGGGACATAAAACCATTTGACGTTACTGTTACCAAAGGGAGAAATAATGCTAGAGGAAAGGTTACAGAGATGGTCAAAAATAATTACCAGGTATGGCTTTAGAAAATGCATCTATGTTTTATGTAGTTCTGTTTGGACACTGAAGAGATCAGCAGAGCAGCTCAGTTTTAAGAGCATTAGAAGAGTTGCTTCTTTGAGGGTACTCATGTTAATGAACAAAATAAGGGCAGACTTAAAAGGGAAAATGTAGTTTGGATATTTCTTTGTGTTTCGGATACTCTTTAGGATCCGTGGAACTGGTTACCTACTATGATTCATGCCTACCTCACTGATAAGATAGAAACCTCTGCAATATCAACTCAGTGAGAAAGAGAATGGTGGCCTCAATGGCCTCACATCACACTCCTTTATCACTGAATAGGGGAAGAGTTGACACTTGCCAAGACTCAGCCTTGGCTTCAAGAGCTCTTAGCACTAATGAACAAGCACTAGAACTACCTGAGGTGTAGGGCTGCACAGGAGATAAAGCCTATGCAGTGGAAGAAATGACAAAAGCAATCAGCCCTTCTTACACCAACTTAGTACCTGAAGACTCTAACGTTACTGTTGATTCCAAATATGAACTTTTACTGCATCCTGATTTAGAAGAGGGAAGTCCAAATTACAGCAAATATCAGAGGAAATCACTTGACAGATGTCAAAATTCAAAATAATACTTGAGAGACAAAATTGTTCTTTATAATATTAATTATGGTTCAAAGAATTCTGCAGTTAGGCCTAAATGCACCTCTTATTTGTTGTAAATGGACTGCTTTTGACACTAAATATTCTTAGTCTCTCCATCATTTGTTTTATTTTGAGAGAATACTTACTATTGTGACTCAATCATCATATTTCTCTCACTTGGTTAGTGCATCAGTGAATGTTGTCCCCTCATTGAGTTTGGCCTAGCATATGGTTTATAGAGATTTTACTGGCTACACCTATGGTTGTAAACTTGTAAATGACATGGTTGTCATTTAAGTTGAGTACTGGTATGAAGAATACATTCATTAGAGCAAAGACACCTGTATATTTTGAGACTCAAGCTCCAAACATAATGGAGAAGAAGACAGGAAGCATTTATAAAACTGAAAAAGAATATAAAATTCCCTTTAGTTTTACATCTTTTAGAGTCCCTGAATGAAATTGAATTTACTTCAGCTGGAGTAGTTGACCAGCATCTGCCTTCAGCAAAGGTTATTTCTGTTGGACTTTACTACTGAAAAAAGCCAAGAAACTCAGACTCAAGAAGCTAAAGGTGAGAAGAATGACTAAATTTCTGGTTTCATTTCATCATTTGTGATTTATAATGACTGAGCCTACTCTCTCTTCAAGCTATTTTAAGCCTTGCTCAGAATCACACAGATTTGTTTTGGTTAATCCAGCTGCACACAGCTAAAAATTGGGTTAAATTGGTAATCAAAGATCTTCTAAAATAAAGCTAGTTATATCATTTTTTCACCAGTTTCAGGGCTAGACTGCAGGCACTGTGTCCTGAGATAGACCTTGTTCGTAGACTTCATGGATAACTCATGGGTAGTTTTAGCTGTCTGGACACGGAATGATGAAAACTCTAATCTATTATAAAGATTTTTTTTTCCCATGAAAATTCCTATCTCTAGTTTTGGCATAAACAGGAAAAATTATTGATAGTTAATTGTTGGGCTTGGAATAATTATTGGTAGTTAAACAACTCTTCTCCACATCCCATTAGGTCTGGGAATATGAATTACAGTGTAGACCTTTATCCAGGGTTTATCTACACTGGACATACAGCTTCTAAATGCCATTGTAAGTATAGTCAAATGCCATGGCAAATATAAATTTTCTAATGACTGACATGAGAATAAAACTAATTTAAATATTTCATATATTTTTTGATTCAAAAATTTATTTAGGATATTCACTTGAGTAATTTTAAGATACAACTCTTCTAACAGAAATTGCAAACTTCAACAATAGTATATTGAAATAAATAGGTACAAAGTTTAAGGAATAATCTTTGTTTGCTTGGTTTTCTTGGAATCGGAAAAAAAAATAGCACATCTAAATACACAGTCGTCTTTGGATAGCAATATAAATGCATTCATATCTCTTTCCACAGTTCAGAAACAATTTCATTGAAAAGTTCACACCATGTTTAAGATATTTAAGGTATTCTTTTTTTTTAAGAAGAAAAGCAGACTAACTCAAATGCAGAAAATAAGAAAATCTACTGCAAAACAGAGAGACTATTTTCATAATTTTGTGAGTTCATTTCCACAGGGTCAAACTTTCAATATTATATTTCTGGATTCTTTTCTATACTCTTTACAAGGACACTTTTTGACAGTTCCTGGTAAAGAACGAGATTCTGATTTTTGACAGCATCTTGTAAACCTCTTGTTTCTATTTTTGAAGAATGTATATGAATTTTATTTTTCCCTTAGGAATTTATATGAGTTTTATTTTTATTTTTTTTTTGAGGTTTTGCTTTGTTCTATTTTCTAATAAAGGAAAAAAGAAATCAATAAAAAGAATGAAACAAATCTATATTCTTAGTCTGGTATGATTCTCTTCAAATTGATCTGGTTTCTTGCTGTTTGTTGATTACACATGTAAACCAGTACATCATTTCTGTGACAATATCTAAGTCAACAATGATTAAGTTGAGAAGTATATTCTAACGATCTGATTATCTCAATATAATTGCTGAGCTTGTAATTTCAGTTTTAGCAATAGTACAGAAGATGAAGGTCACAATGAGAGTTTGCAAAATAAATTTGTGAAATTAACATTTTATAGCCTTGATTAAAAAGAAGATTAATTTAAATGTCAGGTTTTTTTTTTCCAGTATTATTCTGACTTGAATAATGAGAATATTTCTCTAGAGACCCAACTGTAAACAATCCAAGTTCATAGTACAATGGAAAACCTTGTTCCTACTGGAGAGATTTAGAAGTTAATCTTATTTAACTTAATTAGGGAAAATTTTTGAAGTGTACTTGAACAATTCATCATCTGCATTATGAGATCATTTAGCATGTGTCTGTAGCTTAAGATGGCAGATTTGTCAGCAAGAAATTTTATATCAGCTATTAAAGAGGAAAGACCAGAAGAGAATTCTGAGAGAAGATTCTCAGCAAAATAGACTGATACAGTAAAACTGATGGACTAAAATACAGAAGTACTGTCAAGGTTGAATATAATGTTGTGGACAGTTAGTGACTGTGAACACAAGTGACTTCCTAATCCTCTGCATAGTAATAAAATCACTAAGAGAATCTCAGCCATGCATAAAAATTTGGAGGCAATTGAAAGTGATGACATGGGATAAGGACTAGCAATGCATAACAATTCAGGAAATATAAGTTGATAGTTAATTCTCTTCTGAAAACAAATGTAAATTAAGAATATAAATTCAATTTAGAAATGAAACTTAGGAATTTTATGCCGAACTCTGAGTGTTATAGCAAGCTGAAGTAAAGGGGCTTTTGATATCACTGTCTCTTCACTATGGGACATGTGTAAAACAGAAAATAAGATATTCTTGACATGCTTCTTCCATAACCAGTCCCTGCAACATTCTGCTTTTTTTGAACATATTCTTATAATCTCATTTCTCTTGCTCTTCCTTTGCAATGTCTTTCAGCATTGGCAGTTCCACCAGTGAAAACGTTTTGATGTAGCTGTGTTCTCTGAGTAATGAGAAAATTCTGGTGAGTCAAAATCAGTGTGCTTCAAAGTTTGATCAATGTCATATAATCTGCAATTAGAGATTTCATGACCCTGTAAAGTATTTTGCAACATTTTATTATAGTATTATGAAAAATACATTCCATAACATTTTGCTGAGGCATATTTAGCTGATAAAATTTTAGTGTTTCACTGAAAATTATACTTTTCTGAACATAATATTGTAGAGCGTGAACTTGCAGATGTACTTGAGAAGACTTGGTTAAGGAAAGAAGATAAATCCAAAATTTGCAGACCTGCAGGACTATATATCACGCTGAAACCTGCTTAAGTCTGCTGTAATGGCTGAGGAAGAAAGCTATCTCTTTGCATTAATTAGTATTCATGAAGCTCACTAGTTCTGCTCCTTGAATCCTCCAAGATAAACAGCCCAGTCAGACTACACACCACCAATGTATGTACTTGTAGCCTTGTAAGAAATAGCAGTGAAAAGGGCTTTTAAGTTCATAAGTTCCCTTAGTAACGCAAGAAAATGAGGTGTACAAATCTACAAGTACAAACTTTCCTCTCCACATCAGTGATAACCTTCTATCTAGTCTTTACAGCATCCCCAGACTGTTCACACTGAAGCTGGCTAGCTATTTACCAGTAACAACTGTGTATGATAAATTCATTGTTGTAACCTGCTTTTGATTAATGAAAAATAAACTTTAAATTAAGTTACATTATTAATTTGAACAATCTTTAAGTAGCATGCTGTCACTGCACCTCATTTGAGCTATGTGGTTGTGTCTGTACAGTGTCCAAAGTATATTTTTTGCATTGAAAGCTCTTATAGCCGTAGTAAGTCATTTCAGGTCTTGGGTGTGATATACAGCTTGTACTGTTTTTGTGAGACAAAAAGTGCTGCAAAACAGTGCAGCAGATCCAGAGCAGAATGCAGACCAATTGATCAGGGGTCATCACACTGTTGCCTTATTCAGCTTTTCTTTCCACTGTGTGCAGCACTATAGATGAGCAGCAAACCAGAAGACCTCAGGACCAGGGCTTCATCACAACCTGTGTTTACAGCTCACATCCAACAGCTATGGAGCAGTGTAATGGCTGGGAGTGATATAGAAGATGTCAGATGGAGAGGCATCATGGACAGGAAGAGAGAAGTGAGGGGAATTTGTGAATTCATATTATTTCCAAGAATCTGAGGTTTATCTGATAGGCTGACAATGTCTATCCTGTCATGCACCACAGAAAAGCTCACAGATCATCAGGTTCAAAGTAGGTAATAGGACCTGTGGGATAGTCCTCACAAATGGTGGACACTTGTCCTAAGAAGAGAGACATCATGATGCAAAACAATAACTTGGATTTTGGTGGGATATAGCTGGTCTACATAGACAATAAAATGATGAGTCTATAATGATTACTTTATCCAAACTGAATAGCGTATCTCCTATGTAGACAATACCTATCAACCTCTATTTTGCTGAAAAAGAATAATATTTGAATATGTTGAAAGTCTTCTAGAACTTATTGGATTAATATGTCTGCAAAATAGTATTTGGAGAACACTTAGTATCGTTATGTGAAGCATATTGCTGACCTGACAGAGACAAAGAATTCTTGCTAGTAGATAAGTAAAATTCTGCTTGTACATTAAAATCATAGAATCACAGGATCATTTGGGTTGGAAGGGACCCTTGGGGGCCATCTAGTCCAACCACCCTGCAGTGAACAGGGACACCCACAGGTAGATCAGGTTGCTCTAAGCCTCATTCAGCCTGACCTTGTGTGTCTGCAGGGATGGAGCATTCACCACATCTCTGGGCAGCCTCCTCCGGTGCCTCACCAGTCTTATGGTAAAAAACTTCTTTCTTACATCCAGTCTAAATCTCCCCTCAATATGTATTTGGTTCTCAAATGTTTAGTGGTTCATTTATACTGCTGAAATGGGCATTTAACATCTGACAGTTTTGTCGGTTGATAATACAACACGTAGCTGCTGACATTTAAGTAGCCATAATATTCACTTGTTACCAAGCAGACAGCCAGAAACGTTTGTGTTTAGTTAATTATATGGAACTTCTCTCACAATTTAAAAACACTAATCTCCCTTTAGAAAGGTTCTAGAATATTTCCTTGTTTATAGCCCATTTGTGAGTTGTTTTGCCAGGTTGTTGTGATATTCAGTGTCTTACAATTTCAAAAAGCAATATTACGTATGTGAAAAAAATTATTAAAATTTTTAAATTTACTAAACTAGATTCCAGTAATGATCACCTCCTTCAGACCAAGCCTGGATCTTTCCTATGTTCACTAGAAAAACCTGATAAGCCCAATGAAGACAAAAATAGCTCTTAAACTGGTAGATTAACCTTTGTGTTGTCTGTTGCTCTGTTGCCTTTTAACCACAATGCTATGAAATATCCATCAACAAAGTATTACAGCAGCCAAACTGTTAGACAGGTAAAACTCCATGAGCTGCTGTAAACTGCTTGTATTTTTTTCTCTCAGGCTGAGGTTCTCTCAGTTATACTTTATCATATTTTGGTTTCAGAGTGTTATGAGAAGGTGCCTCCATTCTTGTGATAATTCTTCAGTGAAACTGGAACATCTGCTGCTTCTGCCTCTGTTGGCCACCCTGTTGGGCCATGGATCTCAATAGATGTTTAATTGGCTCTAAGAGAGGTAGATCTGCCCTCCATGGTTAACTACATGCGGTATTCCTATCCTGTGTCAAAATTTCTGCTTGGACAGGGGCATGTCTGGTCCTTCTATACCACACCCTTTGGACTGATATTGACTATAAAATAATAATACCAGGTAACAAAGTGGGAGGTTCTGATCTGTCATATAAATATATTTAGGGTCCCCTTCACAATGAAAATTGGAGTATGTATTATAATTTGTTGTGGCCACGTGTCTATTACTTGTGATGTTACCATCCCACCCTCTTCTAATGATCTCCCTCAGGGTGCGAATGGTCCACACCATTTTGGCCCCACTTGCACTTCCAAAGACCATCTTCCCTTGTGGGTTCCATGTTCTTAATTCTCAGGGGTGGAGAGTAGAAGATTATTTATTCTTCCAACTTGGGATTTCAATCGTATATCACTTCCCTTAATTTGGATCCTAAGCAGGGAGGCCCAAGATATTTGTAACATATGCTGGGCACTGGGTCTGCCATCTCTGGGTCTTTCATTCAGGTCTTTCAGCATTCTGTGTAGACTTTTAATCCACCCCTGCAAGGACTGGGAGTCAGTCTTAAGAGTGGCCTTTAGAAAGCCATTATACTGCCCTATCAGGTCCTCTCCCTTCAGATTGTATGGCAGACAGAACTGCCAATTGATGTTATTTTCCTCAGCACACTTTTGTACCATTGTTCCTGTGAAATGTGTACCCTGGTCAGTTTTGATGACTTGAAGAGTCTATATGCTGCCATTAATTTAGTTAATGTCTTAATGGTAGAGACTTGATTTGCTTTTGGTACCAGATAAGCCTCCATTAATCCATTTGCTGTGTTCATACAGGTCAAAGCACACCTAACCCCTTCAGATCAAGAGAGGGGGCTTGTGTAGTCAATCTGCCACCTCAGCAAGAGATGTGTAGATGTGTTGTTATTTCTGGCAAAGGTCTTGGTCACATCCTGGCGTGCATTTGAAATCTTGATATGCCTGGACGATATCTGACATTAAAATGGGCAGCCCTCATACTTCTACTGCTGCTCACATTGTTTTCAGTCCAGCATATTGCAACTTCTTATGTAGCCGTTGGGCAAAGTTATCTGTCGGAAAATCTTCCAGTCACCTTATACATGCTGGTGTCAGCTTCATCATTCCCCAGTAACTGCATGGGCTGCTGTCCAGATACATGGCACAGGCATATACATGCAAGGCATATATTGTTCTATGCATAAATTTGTTTCAGATATCCAACCACATATCTCTGTTACATATTGGTCAGGCATGGATAGTCCAATGCTAAGCTACCTACTACGCAATCTAAAGCATAAGTAAATGGTAGACCACACAGATATCCATACAGATATCCAATACACCATCACCTGATTTCTGGGATATAAGGATCCGCAGTGCTCTTTGTTCATCCCACTGGCTGCTCTGTCCATCTCCTTTGAATTACATTGTCTCAGCTGAGGGGTGATACACCATTGCTCACCATTTAGTAGGATTTCCTTTGCTGCACACATGCTATACCAGGTATATTCTGGGATAGGATATTTCTATCCTGTACAGAACTCCTCTCCAGTGGAGTGACAGTGTCTCTTTAGAGACATCACTATTGTATGTCTTTGTGCCTAGTATCTTTTGTAGCTCTTCTTTTAATGGCAAGGAGGACAAATGACTTCGCTGTCCCAGATAAGTGACCCAACATACCATCTATCTATCTATCTATCTATCTATCTATCTATCTATCTATCTATCTACCTATCTATCTGTCCATCTAGCTATCTATAAAGTAGCAACTTTCTTCTAAGCTGCTCAGTTGCCTAGAAATTCACAGACTGTAAAAATGCGAACCTTTGATTATTATGAAGATATCGATGATATTCAGAAGTCAAGCTGCACTTGAGGAGAATTATGTTGATTTTTTAATGTGAGGTCTGCCTGCACCTTAACATGTAAGATAAACATTTGCATGATCCAGTATTAATTTTATAGATACATTCTTTCTAAAAGTGGTAAAATAATCAGTTATGAGGCATAAGTTAAGATAAGCATACACTTACATGGACAACTTGTCATTACCAGATGTTGAAACTGTAGCCTGCAGTCTCACTGATATTACCATAAGCACAGAACACAGAACTATTTTAATTTCTTTTCCTCATACCATTGACTACTGACGCTGGACTTACAAAGTTATTTGGAATGTCTGTGATTTCAAACTGCATGAACAGTAGTTTTGTTTTATTCTAGAAATTTGTGATACCTTATATCGGTCAAAAAATAGAGAGTAAAACTAGTTGCTTTTGCCCTGTGTTGCATTCCAATTTATCTCTTTAATGTTTGCAACTGTCACAAAAATATCACAAAAATATGCTTGCTGTTGTCTTGAAATCATTTTGAAATTTCAGGATGGTTCAATTGCAACATTTAACATTTATCATGGCCAGACAGTTGAATGAAAAACACTACCTTCATCAGCCAAAAGAATGGACTTTGCTGTGCCCTCTGATACTCTTCCATTAAAGTCATTCATCTTTGGCTAGTCTTACTCCAGGGGAATATTAAAAACATACTTTATGTGTGCAAGGACTGACAGCTTCGTATGCAGAAGACATACATATTTGTAAAAATTTGAAGTCACCTTCACTGTAACATTTATGATTCTGATAAATGAATGCAAATTAATTTCAAAATATATGATGATTGACAGCAAAAATGCAAATGATGTGCTGATAAAGGGCATGCCTCATTTGAGTTATATTTGCTGAAAAAAATTCAAATGAACACACTAAACTGGCTTCATCTATTTACTAAATGATCTAATTGAACATTTATTTATTGAATTCAGTATGTCATGAATGACTCCTTTAGAGTTTGCATTTTTATGGATATTGTATACATAGAGAAGGACTATTTTATTATTATTTCTTTATTTGGAAATCTACAAAATACAGAGAGAAACAAAAAATTTTTAGATTTTCTGTGTTCACAAAAATATGTAACACAAAATCTTTAAGCATCAATTTTATTTATATTTTCTCTGTAAATGAGACATTACTCTGTATAAAAAAATATGGTCAAGAGAAGCTAATATAAACAATCTCATTGCAGAAACTGTGAAAAAAAAAACACCTCACAAGCTGAAAATATGTTCCTTTGCTAAAGTAAATAGAAAATTGATTGCTAGATTTGAAAAATTGTCTTCAGCTTGCTAAGAACAAATGACTATGCAGCAGATTAGCTGAACTCTTTAGGAGTCCTTCTTCAACGTTTTCCTGTTTTTCATTTTTGTCTTGAATTTAAGCCTTTTCCTTTTTTTCCCTCTTTCTCAACTTTGCTTTGTACATCCATAATAAGAACATGTAATAGGAAAAATTTCTGCACATACCTTTTTTTTCTGGAGTTTTTACATGCTAGGGTGGAAGTGAGGAAAATAGAAGGTAACTCGCAGCAAAGAATCACAGAATCACAGAATCACAGAATGGCCAGGGTTGGAAGGGACCTCAAGGATCATGAATCTCCAACCCCTCTGCCACATGCAGGGCCACTAACCTCCACATTTAATACTAGACCAAAAGGATAAGAGGGCTGCAGTATCCTCAGTGCTGTAGAAGTGACTTCAGGTTTCCTGTGTTTGCAGAGAGCTTGCCAGGACTATATTCTCTCTCTGTCAGAATCAAGAAAGAATAAGTCAGTGAGCTCAGCTCTATCACTTGGGCTGTGATCTGTGTGTGACCACACTCATGAATTCCATTTATTAAAGAATCTGCTCAAGAAGAAACAGAAGTTTGTAGAAGTCCATTTGCATTTCTGTGAAAAAATTTTCAGGAGCATTCTGTGTGTCATTACTACTGGTGTCATTTTGACACAGTGTATGTTCATTTAAGGATTGAGTTGAAGATTATGTCAAGCAACCAGGTAAAACACACTTGTACGAATACTTAAGAAGACCGAATTCATTATATACAACTTTATATATCTCATGTATTTATTTTTCTGATTATAATATGGCATATTCATACATATGGGATACATTGGTCTGAATGTAAATATTCACCCTGTTCGATGAAGGAGTCTTAGATGAGCTGGTATGTAAGTTTACATGACGGGCCTCCAATGCTGTGCTTGTGTGATCTATAATCGAAAGGTTTCAGATGAGTCATGCAGTTGCATTAAACCAGCTTTGAGGCACTGTCTGTTAGAAGTGAATAGTTACCTGAGATTGCTGAGTATCATTCAAAATTTAAAACCTATCTGATATATAAAATTTCCCTCAAGCAATTTTATAACCTCATCTTCTGAAGAAACAGCAAAAGACACACTAAAATCGATACAATGCTACAGTTGGATAATATCATCCATATATTTGATTTGTTTAACTCCAAAATAAGGAACTTTTTAAACAGCTCAGCATGTCTTGGCACCTTGCCTTATTACATATCCTAGCAGTTTGGAATTTACTAGCAAGATATTAAGCCTTTCTATTGCTTTTGCCTCATTTCAGAATTTTAAGATCAGGCTGATTATGCCAGGGTCTGAGAGAACTGTTTACCTGCTTTGATTCTGGTGCACTCACTAAGCCTATCCATTAAAAAGCAGCCTGTGTATCACTATTTTGCAGAATTAAGCATTACCTAAGTAGCTATTTCTAGCAAGAATCTGCTGTTGGCCATGCACAAAACAAGTTTTAGGAAGGAGTTACAGATCTGAATTCCTTTTGCTAAAGGCTATTAAATGATTACAAACAATATCTTTAAGAATTTGGACTAGTGCAGAGTCCATTTGTATTTGGATTTTGGAGTCCATGTGCAGCTTTTTCTCAAGCCTCCAAATGAATCCAGTCTTCCCTGGAGGTGTATCCAGCGTTTCTAGAAAGGACAGGACTCCAAAGGAATGATGAGACCCTCTCTCATGGGCTAAGACATAGCCATACTATCAGGAAAAAATGCTTTGTTACATACCAGGTATTTCTTCATCTTAAGGTAACTTCTAACAGATTATTTACATGCATCAGGACATCTCAAAGGCCATTTAGAGATTGTTTTATATTTGCCTTACATTTAGTGATAGTCCGTATCTTCCTATCAGAAATGGCACACTGAGCAGACCTGAAACCTTTGGTATAATTTTTGTTCAGATTATTTTCTTTCCTATTTCAAAGTGACATAAAGAATCTGTTTACAGTCAATACTTGAGCAAAAACTTTAAAATCAATCTTCAGACTGATCTCCAGTCGTCATCAAAGTAATAATACCAGATTTTTTTACAGGAGAATTTGGCATGATGGATGTGCCTGAAATATAAAATTAGATATCATGTAACAGGTACTAATGCTGAAGGGAAAATCGGATAGAATATGACTAGGCTATTTAAAAAGCAGATGGAACACCTCCCTCTTTTACAAGAGTAAAGAAAAAACACATTTGAAAAAAAAATTAGCCATCTTAACAGAGAATACCTCACTTCCAAGATTTTATGCTTTCAGCTTATTTCAGTCTGTTGTGACCTATAGGAATAAAACAGTAAGAAAAACTCTCTCATCAATTTTGACATTCAGTAATTACAATAAAAAGCAAAGTCCAATTCTCCTTCTGTTTAACAACATTGAAACATTTCTGGTGAAAATGCTTGCACTTATCTAGAGTATGAAAACAGAATCTAGCGTGAGTTAAATAACTGCAGTGTATCTACATAAAATGTATCTACATAAAATTTTCGAAGTTCCAGTTTAATTTTTGTTACAGTTGGAGCCATTTACATCCAACAAGTCTTTCTCCCTTATTTGCTAGATAAATGAGATTTTAAAAAATGTGCATGTACACATGAAGCAGTACAGATATGATTTTAAAATACTTTCTCCTAGAAACAGCTTGATGCATCCATCAGATTTTGTTGTGAGTATAACCCGCCACCTAATACTTTCCAAATTCTTTTCTATGTATGTAACTTTGTTTACTTACCTACAGAGTAACTTTCCATTTTTCTTCTGCCCTTCTTTCATCTGTCTACAATCATCACATACATTTCAACTCTCTCTTAGCCATTGTAATACTTTCACTTTGTTTAACTTGGCTTTCTTTCTATTTTTTATTTGATTTTTTTATTGGATTGTTTCTACCTTTCTCCACTAGTGGTTCTGCTGCAGTTCCACATGTGAAAATGATGTTTCCAGGCAAAGTAGAATAAAGTTAATGAAGGACATTATATGGGCAATGTTTTCACTTAAAAAGTTTTGCTTTTAGATAACTGAAAAAAGGGTGGGAAAGACTGGTTAAAGAGTTGTGTGTTAGAAACCTGCAACATAGCAAGTCAAAGTTAATGCTGGGAGCTTTTCATAATTACAGGCTTAATACAGTGATGTTCCTGTGGGACTAATGTGTTAGAAAATGTTTTCCAGCATTTTCATATGAAGGAAGCCATGTTTCCATTACTGGAACATCTCTTTCTTATTCTATCTTTGCTTTATCACCTGCAGAAATAAGTCACAAGAGAGACTTGGAAACACTAAGAAGAACTCAAGATTAAAAACAAACAAACAAACAAACAAAAAACAACAAATAATGCTAAAATCACCCCTGAGTTGAACTGCCAAAGGACAAATCAGGTCCCCTTAGGTCAGTGCATAGGAAGTGGTAGTGCTGGAAAGATGTAGCAAAGCTTGCAGGTGGCTACTGGACATGCATCAGGTTGTAACAGCCAGAGAGAAAGGTAATACTCCAATGAAAAGCTATAATCGTAAAACATCAACAGAACAAAGTAATGACTGCATTTTGGTTAGAGTTTTTTTCCCCCCTGTTTATCCGAAATTGTTTATCTGGAGATAAGATAAAGAAGCAGTGTCAAAGAAAAGGAGTCCAGTATTTTAACAGAGTAAAAGGGAATGTCTCTTAAAAAGCTGAAATTAGATACTAAGGAAAAGGTACAGTAGATAATCAGTGCAACCGGTAAGGACTGAAGATTGCTATATAAATTGGGGCATCGTGCTAGCAGAGGGGAGTCTTTCTCTGACCACATAAATTAAAGGTGTGCCTGTACCAGTGTAATAATTGCACAAAACATCTCTTCAGATACAGCACTGAAAGCTCTTTTGGATACTCCAGGCTTAAAAGCAGAATGCTAATGCATGATTTTTATTGCCAGCTGCCTTGGACCAGAACAAGAGCAACAATGCCAGTCCTAAACTCAGAGATTACATACAAGGAGTTTGTATCCCTTCTAAAGAGGTAGACTAGGAATTAGTGAATTCTGGTAATTGGACTTGCATTAATATGTAGTAACAACATTCCATTTTCAAAAAAAGAAAGAACATTTTGTCTGTTGGGATTAAGCCAGAAGCTCATAACAGCATATTTAATTCTGCAGTAATTCCTGGATATGTGGATCATGAATGGCTCCTTTGGCTAAGTATTAAGAACTAGATGGTGAGAGAGTCCTACTTACTGGTTTTATAACTTAAATAGATGTGGTGTGTGAGACTACTATCCTTCTTCAGCAAATGAGATAAACTGATCAGCTGGCCAGTCTACGATTAATAGGTATTCTGTGTCAGAGCTTCACCACATGATTGCTTTTCTTCTCTGAGTATCAAGAGAATTAATTTGTAAAGATTTGTTGAGTTTTTGAACTGGAATATCATTATTATATCTTAGTACTTATACATGAGCCTTCAGAGATGGATGAGGTCTGAGAAAAAGATCAAAATCTGTTAAGACAGTAGAACGGTGGATAACCATGTAGTTGCAGCATTGTTTGTCCAAGTGAATATTGTGACATTATAATATAATAATAATAATAACAATAATTATTACATTTCATATATTTAATATTATAATTATTATGAAATATAATAATTGTCCAAGGACATTGTGAAGACAGAAATCCTAACAGAATTCACAGAGGATGGTATTAATGATGAAAAGCATAGTAATGGAAATTATATTCTCTATCTTTTCCTGGCAGAAACTACTGACTGATCCGTGCTTCCATATGTCCGTCTAAGCTTTTTGCTATTTTATAGCTTTTCCAGGATTTTACACATCAGCTAATGTTTCATGACTTGCTTTTCTGTTTTTTTTTTTCTTTTCATAAGTCAGAATACATCTATACTTCATGCATAAGAGCCCAATTCTGCATATTATCTATTATCCTTGCAGATATTCGAAGCCAATACAAATGTTTCCAGCTTGTTCAACAGACTTCTGCATCTATAACTAGACTTTTGGTAGCAGCAGTTTTGTGACGAGAAGGCTTTCTGCTGTATGTTGGCCAATTGTATAGTGATATTGTACATCTTCACTCACTGATCAGTTTTCTGTTTTATTTGCGATTACTGCTCTAATTCCAGATTGTTCAACCTCAGTGAACTGTTTCCAGTTATCTAAGGCATTCTATGATGTACAGTCCACCATAATGCATGAAAATTTCAGTAGCCTCACTGCTCTCATTCAGAATTTACCAAATATCTGAATGCAAAAGTCTGCTTGCAGTGTGTCTGCATAGGCTCTATCTTCAGAATTTATGATTTGTTTGTGTTACTCCAGACACTTGTTCTACACATTTTTCTCTCGATTCTTGTCCTGTTTTCTACTCTTTGGCTGGATTCTAAGGGGACTGAATATCTGATGCCAGATCAGATTCTCATGTAGAACTTCCACAGGGGTACAATGTAGTATATTTTAAACTACTGAAATTGTGAGATATGAAATGTTGCAAGTGAAAACACAATTTTATCTTGTAAGCTACAGCCATATATTGTCCTTTTGCAGAACCAGAAAATGTTGCCTTGTGGTGCAGGAAGTAGTTAATCACTGCTTACAATCAATCTTCATAACATTTCTCTAATGCCCTGAATCTCAGAACTTCTCTTGCTTTTGTGTGCTCTGCATGCCCAGACACTAGTAACTAATAAATAAATGCAGCTCCTTGGAATGAGAAGTCAATAAAAGATCACTACCTAACTACCCTGTTATGGCAGTACAGAAAGCCAGATTTAATTCCATAATATAACTGTTACTAGAAAATCCAATACTGTTTTAAAGCCAGAAAATGTCATAGAATATTGTGAGATAAAGATATGAACATAAATCTTCAAGAAGATTTTCTATCTGTCCTTGTTTTAACTTTATATGCACTCTTCTGTGCTAGACTGACAAATTCAATGTCAACTAAGAGAAATTTCTTTCATAATTCTACCAGTAGAATATATTAAAATCCAAACAAACAAATAAAAAACACAGGGCTCACAGGAAAGTTTGGATGCCTGCTCTACAATCACAGCAATTGGCCACAAGACTGATTTCCAGGAGAAGAAAATGAGAAAAAAAGAAACTGTTCTCTTCATTTGTATTTTTCTGCTTTCCAGAGCACTAAAGGGAGAAAATCTGAACTATGGTTTGGAGAAAAACTTCTGAAAGTTGTCTGAGTTTCTCACACATATCGGCATGCTCTGCAGTATATGGAGACATCTTCCATAGTGGCTACAATGGACTTATCTTGTGTAATCCATCTTTTGACTATAAAGATTATCACTCATTTCATTAATGAATCATAGAATCATAGAATCATAGAATCACCAAGGTTGGAAAAGACCTAAAAGATCATCCAATCCAACTGTTCACCTATTTCCCATAGCTCCCACTAAACCATGTCCCTCAACACAACATCCAGTCTTTCCTTGAACACCCCCAGGGTCGGTGACTCCACCACCTCCCTGGGCAGCCCAATCCAGTGCCTGACCACCCTTTCTGAAAAGTAATACTTCCTAATGGCCAGCCTGAATCTCCCCTGCCGTAGCTTGAAACCATTCCCCCTGGTCCTATCACTAATGACACAAGAGAAGAGGCCAACCCCCAGCTCACCACAACCTCCCTTCAGGAAGTTATAGAGAGCAATGAGGTCTCCCCTGAGCCTCCTCTTCTCCAGGCTGAACATTCCCAGCTCCTTCAGCCTCTCCTCATAAGCCCTGTGTTCCTGACCCCTCACCAGCTTTGTTGCCCTCCTTTGAACATGTTCCAGGGCCTCAATGTCTTTCTTGCAGTGAGGGACCCAAAACTGGACACAGTATTCAAGGTGTGGCCTCACCAGCGCTGAGTACAGGGGAACAATCACCTCTCTGCTCCTGCTGGCAGCACTGTTTCTGATGCAAGCCAGGATGCCATTGGCCTTCTTGGCCACCTGGGCACACTGTCGGCTCATGTTCAGCCGAGCATCAACCAACACCCCCAGGTCCATTTCCTCTACGCAGTCCTCCAGCCACACCGCCCCAAACCTGTAGCGTTGCCTGGGGTTGTTGTAGCTAAAGTGCAGGACCCAGCACTTGGTCTTGTTGAAACTCATCCCATTGGCTTCAGCCCAGCTCTCCAGCCTGTCCAGATCCCTCTGTATGGCCTCACTACCCCCAGGCAGATCCACACTTCCAGCCAATTTGGTGTCATCTGCGAATTTACTGAGGGTGCACTCGATGCCCTCATCCAGGTCATCAGTAAAGATATTGAAGAGGACAGGCCCCAGCACCGACCCCTGGGGAACACCACTCACGACCGGTTGCCACTCACGACTGGAATGAAACCTTACTCATTGAGGATTAATAATCATTTCCTTCCTGCTGACAATCCAGCATAAGATTCAGTGATTCTGCATTAGCAACTAGTATATCTTTCTTGTTTGTTTGATTACCATCATCAATCAAGATATTCTCTTCACGGTTTACACTCTGAAACATTGTTGAGAAGAGGAAAATGTTGAAAGACATGTAAAAATGGGAGTAAACAGCAAATAAAGATGTTTTGGAAGAACTTAGCTTTTTCTTCAAATAAGTGGATATATATATATATATTCATGTGAGTTATAATAAAATCTAGATTTTGTCTAGTACCAGATCCAGAGGTCAGTGGCCCTGGCTGTGGCAGAGGGTTTGGAACTTGGTGATCCTTGTGGCCCTTTCCAACACAAGCCATCCTTTGATTCTGTGATTGTATGATTCTATGATAAAGTGTTTGTTATTGAGATAGCAAAAATGAGCTGCACACATTACAGCCTTTGAGATGCAGTGGGGAAAAAAATGAGATTTGGATTCAAACGGGTGTAAATATATAATTGTGCAAAAATAAAACCTAACCAAAGTGATACTGCAGAGTCTAAGTTAAAAAATATTCTGAATGCAGCTTTGGCTCAACTTAGGATCATAACTGCAGTGGTTATACTTTATGGCCTTGGACAGTTTAGTCTCTCTGTGCTCTATTTTTCAACTTGTAGGTAGAGGAAAAAACAATTGCATTTCATTTTTGTGCAAATATTTGAAGGAAGAATACTGCATAGATTAAATATTAATTAAAATAAAAGGACTAAGACTCTACATACTCTTTATGAAATGCACATTGTGTAATGAACTATAGAACAGTAATTGAGAAAGAGGAGCAAATGGAAAAAGCATAGAAAAGCCAGCCTTTGATTAGAATTCAAATAATGTCATTGAAGTTCATCTTCAGACCTACTCTTAGGTACTTTAAATTTCTGCTTGGTAACACAAGTTTAATTCAGACTTGGCTCAGTCCAGAAAAATTTGCATAATATATTAATCATTACATGGAGCAAGGTAAATAAACTACCCCTTTAAAAAAAAAAATATATATATATATATAAAAATATTTTCTCAGTTATATTTATGCCGTATGAAAAACTTTTATACAAACACTAAGGTTATCTCTTGTGAAACAGTAGCAAAAAGGTTTTGAACTGGAAACATTTCTGCTATCATTTTAACATTAATAAGGAAGTAGAAGACTCCATTAATATACATTCTTACAGAGCTATTACAAATAGGTTGTGTGCAGGTAAATTTCCATCAACTGTTTCATCAACATGATGGATATTCTATTAACACCCTCATTTTCACCTCACTAGTTTTCCAACAGAAAGGCTTTACTGACCCTGCATACACTTTGTTGTAATGAGCCTTCATTTAGCACCAAAATACCAGCATGATTAAATTTTAAAGTGTCAGAGGAATCATACAATTTCTGTCAGTAAAGAAAACGTCTAAAACCAAACCATTTGATCCAACAAAATGGACTGAAAAACTTCCTTCCTTCCTTCTTTATCTTTGTTCTTTTGTTTTTGTCTTTTTGTCTTTGTCTTTCTCTTTTCTCTTATTTTTCTTTTTTCTTCTTTCTCTTTTTTCTCTTTCATTTGAGATTAAGCATGACTTCTTGAAGTGAGATTCTAGTTAGGTTTATAACATACTTACGTTATTTTTGCAATTCCTGGAATTCCTTCTGGACAGAAAACACACAGATAAGTAAGAAAGACAACAGACTTCGGGAGAAGAAGATTGAAGGTGAGGACTGAAAGAAAGTTACTTCCTGGAGGTTTTGCAAAATAGAATGCATCTTTTTGTGCTTTGCTCAAAAAGATCTACTGCCTGGAAAAAAATGTGTAATGAGGTGGCATGTTCAGCACTATTTTTATTATTATTTTTTTTTTCTCTGCTGCATGAGCATTTCTGAACTCCGTCATCTGGGGATGATTCCAAGTACAGAAATGAGCAATTATATTTTCAAAGTGTTGCCTCTGTAGGATACCCATTCAATCACACACCTGGGGTAAAGCTATGTTGAATTATAATATTGAAGACATGAGAAATTATGCTGAGGTGTTTTAAAGTTAACTTGGCCAACTCTAATTTTGCTCTATTTATATGTATGGTCTTGTTTTGTTAATGCTTGTTTATTATTGTATATATACAGATTTATTTATAGAAGTGAAAATACTGCAAACATAAGAAAACGGTTACATAATATTTACATATGGGAACATAACAGTAATATAAATTCTACCTATTAGATGCTAAAGTGGATTATATTAAGCATAACATTTAAGAGACATTCATTCCCGATCTGATCACATTAACTTGTATGCATACTTAACCAGTTTTTGGTACAATGCATCTACCAAGCAACCTAACCCAAATCTTTACTGAGTAATTATGGGAAATGTATTCATGAGCTTTTATCAGTTCACTAATTTCTGTTGTAAACACTTTTAGGAGTTAGAAGCTGTAGTGGATTTTGGTACAGGTATTACCGTAATTCAAATAGATTATAGAAAAATATTAGTAGATTTCAACTATTTTTTTAATATCCAAGGTCTTTTTCCTTGCTTTTCACGGTTTTTAATGGATTGAACCTGTTATCAATTTGTACAAAATGCTGAATTTTGACAATCATAGAACAGTAGAAATGTATGTTGCTTCCAAGCCTATTGTACTAAAATAAATACAGTCATAGACAGCCTGTTTTGTTGTAACTGATACATGTTTATTAACTTCTAGCAGAGGTATGCAGACATAACTGGTGACTGTGACGTCTTAAATTGTCCAAGTAAGATTTACAATATGATATCTGTCAGTTTTTTGTAATTTTTATAATTGTTTGTTATTTCTGAGGAACAAATGCCCCACAGTAATAAGGTGCTATTATTTTCACTCCCTAATTGACTGAAAACTAAATCAAGAAGGGGAAAACACGGGATTCACAGATGTCTGTGTATTTTTAATACAAGTCTTTAGACAAATATGCATTTTTGAAACATTAATTTAAAATAAATCCCCTTCAGTTATTTCATATCAGTAAAATAATGAATATAGCAGCAGCATCCTCAAGATGTTTCCTTTCGTACTTGCAAACATACTTACTTCAAAACCTGAAGTCAGTAGAAAAAGGTTCAGAAAGCTTACATTTCCTACATTCCCCTTAATGGAGAGTAGTTTTTTTCCACTTGTGCCATTAGGACTTTAAGACGTGCTGTATAATTTTCAGTCTCTGGCATTTAACATTTTAGTTCTGTAAATATCCATTAGCTCCATCTCTAGCACCAGAGTGGACTTTGTCCATGCTGGCTAATAGAATTATTAGGCTTTTGTGACTCAAACTTTTATCCTGTGTATAGTACTAGACCTTGTAAGAGAGGCTCTTAAAAGTGAAAAGCAGGACCAAATTATGGCTGGTCAGGATTCAGACTCAATCACTACTGAAGACAGGAATCTCAAATCACCTCAAGGAACTGCTCTGATTTCCTCAGTGTTTTGTAACTAAGAATAATCTTACTCTCGAATTCAACTTAGAGTCCGACTGAGTATTATCTTGTCTGCAAGATTTGCCTGTGCTTTGAGCTCATAGTGAATTCTGCTCAATTTCCTTAGCCTGTCTTGTGGACCAGACAGAAGTTTCTATCTGCAAATGGTAACTGCAGGTACAATATCAGAATCTGAATACAAAGTCCCATTATGCTAACTAACAAGCATCCAGTACATCTGCTACCCGGAATCTTCTGTGTCATAACAGAATTTGATTATAAAATGTGATCTTTGCAAATAATATGCCCATTTGTAATGTTGGTAACATCTTATTCCATTCCTTTGGACAAATGTAAAGAAAAATATGTTCATTTTAACAAAACTGGTGGCACATAACTACTGTCAGAACAAAGCATGATGTGAAGTCATTCATTTAATTTTAATAAATCATCCTCTGCATATCTCTAGTGGACTCTAGCTGGACTGAAGTCAAAGCATGTGGTTAAGTAAGGAGAAAGAAAGGACATGATGAGCAGTAAAAATAACTATAAGACATGTCAATGCTCTCTGCTTCAGGGGAGCTTTGACATGCAAACTAACATCTTTGTATGTTCTCAGGACTTCAGAGGATGCTGTTATATTTTGGGCTCATAAGAATGCTACAGGCTCCAGACTTTCTTCCTCTTGCTACTTACTTCTCTATTTTTCTGCTTTCAGAAGGAGATAGTTTCCACCAGAGTCAGGACAGCAATTTTATTTAACATAATCCTTTATCCCCTTCAGATACATACACTAGGCTGCTGTCTCCTGAAATGACACAAAGCTAATGATTGACGTTGTGTTGTCTCATACATATCCTATCCTTTCTCATATATATCCTACATTTTAGGATATATCCTATAAATGAAAAGCACTGGTAGTCCTTTTCAAAGCAGGACATATTGAACAAAAATGTTTACTTTTTTTCTACTGTATGCTTTGTACAGACCAACTTCATTTTTTAATGAGTTGGCTTCTGCCAAATGAAACTACTAAGACTGGCAACAGCAGATGTTCTGCTGGAAATTAATAAACATTAACAGATCTAAATTTCATAGGCTATACACATACTTATTAAAAATATAGTTCTAAGGTAGAGTAATAACTTCTCTAAAATAAACATTTTCTTTTAATTTTATTTTTTTTCTTATAAGTGATGACATAAGTTATGAAAGTCAAACTTAAATCAACAGGCTACATTCACATCTTTCTAGAGAAATCTCCAGGCAATCTTCTCTACAGAGTTCTCAGTCACTCCAGGCATAAACTGACTCAACCATGACTTTAAACAATGGGATGTAATGAGACTATCACAGTTTTTCAAAAACCAGACTTCAACTTCTGTGTGTTTCATAGCATTGCACATCTAAGACAGAAAGATACTACTTCATATAATGATGACATTGGGAAGAATAACCACACTTTATTTATCAGTTTGTTGCCTTTTCTAGAAGAACAACTTACAATAAACTTTTGCATTTCCTTCACATAAAATTGGACTTGCCATTGCTCCTGTTTCAGTTTGTCTTCTGCAGTTAAAGGAGACTAGGAAGGAGAAAGAAAAGAAACCTCAAGATTTCAAACAAACATGACTGAGAAATATTAATAAATGACTTGAGAAATTAAAAAAAAACAAAACTCACAAAAGCTCGGATAAGGATCTTGTGGTTGTCTCATTAGAGAAGGAATACCTTCACTGAATGTGAAATAACACAGAGAATCCATTTCACAAGTATCTTCTGGATTATTCCTATTGCCCAATAGAATAAAAAACTGAGATCTGTGGCCTGGGAAGAACACATGGATACTGTCCAAACATGTAGAGAATGGATTAGAAAAGACAAGGCACAAATGGAACTGAACTTGGGGAGAAATGTGAAAAATAACAAGTTTCTATAGTTGCACTGGTTAGAAAAGACAGGCCAAGGAGAACTGTCTTCAATAGACATGGAGATGGCTGAGGTACTCAACAAGTACCTTGCTTCAGTCTTCACTGGTAATCAGGCTTCCTGCATCTGTCGCATCCCCAGGTGTTTAGACAATGGTCAGAGGAATAAAAAAAGCCCTGTTACCACTACTAGCTATGCATTTTCACCAGCAATGAGTATGAGCCTGCAAGCTGTGCTTGTAAAATTTGTACCAGTAGAGATGACCCCCTGTTTCACAGCTGCTACAACAGTGCTGTTGCTGAAATGCACCACCCACTGTCTCACTGTGCTCACATGCTCTGTTTGGTCTACATAAACATTCATCAAGCATCAATGAATGTCAGTAACTGCTATTTTTTTTCCACACAGAGGAATTCAGTTCCACATTTTGCTTCATATGTGCTTCCATGTCAAAACCATCTTGTCAGTGTCCCTTTGTGCTATCACATGGCAACAAAATGTAATTGAATATTGTTGGGAAGGTTGTCTTTACTACCATACTATTGGTATACTCCTCTGAAGTTGTAGGCCAACATAATATATTAACGGATATTACTTTCAGATCTTCCCTCACATACAGAAGTGAATTACCATGTAACCAGAATAACAAAGCAATTGAACAGTTTTGATGGGAACAATAGAAGTTAGAACACAATAGAAAAAGTGTAATTTTGATTGTAAAGGAAATACAATGGAAATCAAATTCAATTATCAGATTACTCTGGGGATGACCCAAAGTTAAAACATATCATTAAGAGAAGTATCCAAACGCCTCTTAAACTTGAACAAACATGGGGGGGTCAATCACCTCCCTAGGAAGCCTGTTCCTGTGTTTGACCACTCTCGTGGTTAATTATGTATGGTAAATAAATTATTCCTAATGTCCATTCTGAACATCCCCTGGCTCAGCTTTTTGCCATTTCTGCATGTCTTATCAACAGTTCCCAGGGAGAACAGCCCAGCACTTCCCTCTGCTCTTCCCTTCCTCAGGGAGCTACAGAGAGCAATAAGGTGGCTTTCAGCCTTCTCTTCAGGCTGGACAACCCCAGTGTTCTTCTCATAGGACATGCCTTCCAGCCCTTCAACCAGCTTAGCTGGCCTCTTGACACATTCAAATATTTTAACTTTTTTTACCAATTGGGTGTGTCTAAAACACTCCAAAACATGGTTTGCTGTAAATAAGGAATTAGATTGTTCATTAATATCTTAGAATTAAATTAATTTTTGCTTTCTGGATTGGTCCAGCAGACCAAGCAAAGTGAGAAGAAATCATTTTAGATATTGCTTTTACAGCAAAACGAGTAATTAAATAAGATAAAAACATAAATGCTGTAATTTTACAAAGATACTCAGTGGACTCAGATTATTCATGTTTTGACTATTATTTGATCTCTCAAAAATCTAGACTTGCTGACTCACTGAGAAAATTTATATGATTTTTTCATAGTAAGTTCTGATAGCAATCCTAAGAAGTGAAAATTGAAGCAACATACTTCTGAATAAAGTCAAAAACACAGTAGAGCCAACTGGTCACAAGAAGCGATTCTCCCTCTGCAGGTAGCACTGATTCATCTTCACCTTGAATATTGTGTGCAGTCCTTGTCTCAACAACATAAAAAGGATGCTGAAATCCTTGAAAGCATCCAGTAAAGGGCAACAAGCTGGTAAGAGGGCTAGAAAGCATGTTCAGTGAGGGCACTATCGTTGTCCAGTCTGGAAGGAAAGGTGTTGAGAGACAACTTTATTTCTCTCTTCAGCTCCCTGAGAAGGGGAAGAGCAGGGGAGGTGCTGGGCTCTGCTCCTGGAAACTCACATCTGGATGCACAGGAACAACACAAAGTCATATAACAAAAGGTTTGGAATGGACATAAGGAAAAATTATTTATCACATTGATGGTCAAACACTGGGACAGGATTCCTAGAGAGGTGACTGATGCCCCATGTTTGTCGGTGCTTAAGAGACATTTGTATAAAACCCTCAGTAATGTGTTTTAACATTTTGTTAGCCCTGAAGTGGACAGGCAGTTGGACTAGAGGATTTTTGAAGTCCCCTTCCAAATGAACTGCTGTAATGGTAGTGTAGTCTAGTCTAGCCTAGTCTACTTTAAACTATTTTCCCTGAGTGCTTTATTCTGTCAATATAATCATGAACAAAAACAAACTAAAAATAAGGTGTTTATTCATAATTTGAATTATACATGCCATAAATAAAAAGCTAGCAATGATGCTCTTCTGCAGTATTTAGGTCATAATGTGTTTTTGTAAAACAATCACAATGGTGAGGAAAACATTATCATAAAAACAAAGCTGAAAAAAATATCCAGAAATGCACTTAACTTGCCTGAATAAAAAAATGACAAGATGTACATCTGACTTGTATTACCAGCATTAAATAATCTGATTTACCATATGATTCAGACAGAAAATGATTTTTCTCTACTACTAGAATGCAGTCCGCTGAGAAAGTGAAACAAAAATTTCTTTGTAAATGCCTCAGTGTAATTAATGTTAAGTACTCTATTCCTTAAGTGTAATTAGTACAGAACAAAGTTTTATATCAATGTAAATGGTAACATAATTACAGATGCAAGCTGTCTACTAGCACAGAATTAAGTCAAATTTCCTATGCAAAAGAATGGGCACTATGGTTGATACATAATAAGAAGCAGACACACTTTTTGTCATTTCTCTGCTAAGAACTGAAAACCTAACTGTGCCAGAAACTTGAACAGTATGTTTGTAGAGCTTTTTTTCCTTGACTAATATAACTGTGTCCTCTTTAACTGTGTGATTTAAAATAAACTTCTCTGCATTCTGAGTGGCTTATGGTCCTTATACATAAATCATAAAAGGTCTTTAATTTTTTATTTTATAATGAAGAAAATAACAACAGGACATCCATTAAAGGAGAGACTAGGTAAACACTTGGAAGATTAATTGCAGGGTAGACTGCACAGATAAACTGCATTGGGGTAAAGACATCACTGGAGATGTTACTCAGTGCCTGGGGGGGAGAATAGGGTCAGTAACAAATAACTTTGCTCTGCTCCGTAGATATAGGCTAGTGGCTTCTGTTCCCAATGATTCTGTCCCTGCTCCCCATTAGTAACAGAATAAGTATGACTATTCTGTTTCACCTTCTCCAAAAAGAAAGACAAGAAAAGGGATAAAGAAAAAATCAAGTCAGTTAAGGGTAAAACTGATGATAAAACAGGTGAAGTGTGAGAAGCTAAAAATAGTTAAAAAAGTCCAAAAACATAAATATGGTCTCAGAACTGGAGAGAAACAAGAAGTATTCACTGCTCCCTGAAGGCATCCAAACAGCCTGTAGATGCTGCCTGTTGTAACCTGTCTGATAACGTGACAGAACTGCTATAAGTGACAGTAAAAAGATGAAGAGAAGCGAGAAGACAGAACCTCAATAAGGGAATCTAGAAGGACTTACAGAAAACAGCTTGGTATCCTCAGTGCCTGAAAACGCATAGGTCTTCTCAGTGCAGAAATATCACAACTCTTGTGAAGCATACTGAGGAAATGCATGTGCTGCTGTGCTGCGTGTGCCTCTTTTAGCAGCAGGTTATTGGTTTCAGTGGACCCTTGGTTTGAAACAGCATGCCCACTCCTCTAGGTAGAATATCCTTGCCTTTGGGATGGGTAGGAAATAAAAGTCCTGTAACCACTGTTTTTTTAAGGGCTAGTAGCTTTTAGAATGTTACATAAACGTATTATGTGAATTGATTCAAAGGGTGGTGATGAAAAGGATCATAGCAAATTCCCTATTGTTTAATTGGGAAAGCACGGTACAACTGGCCACTACCTTGCAGGTAAATTTTTGAACTGTGTGCACAGTCAGTGTGTATGACTGGTGTATGATAGGCACAGTGCATTGCAATAAGAACAGATGGGGACCTTGGTTGCACAGATGATTGAAAGAAGAATTATTGTTCTCAGTTGGACAGATCCAATATATTGACTCTTTTTGCATTTTGGAAAATCTACGCCTGAAAACAGCAGCTTGGAAGCAGTCAATTTTGCAAATTTTAATTAATGCAACATTTCAAATGTAACAGCAATGACATTAGATTTGTAGTAATCCTTTCTTCATTCTCCCAACACTTTGGACTCACTAATTTTTTTCTGTGAGCCTTTTGAGAGGGAGAATTTCGGTGGGCAAGTATTTGAAGACTACTAATTTCAAAGCAGAACAAGTGAAGCGATAACAGGTTTACACTTGCCTGCCTGGATATCCAGGCCATAAGTGCTTCTGCAATCATTCAGTTAAAGGTAAAAAAAAACATTAGCAAAAGATGTATCTGCCAAGAAACATCACTCAGCATTGAGTCAGATATGTCAAACTCTGGATAAGATCTAGAAACTTTTTCCTTTGAATAGCTTTACTTTTGTTATTGTGTTTGTGTACAATCTCTTTACACCACACATTTTTATTTTGTGTAATCCACATTGTGGATAGGGATAGGTGAATAAGGCATTAAAGTCAATAACACAAGAATTCATCAAGTCTCTGCCCACGAGTAGTTTCTCAGTCTAAAAGACAGTCAGACATCCTTCAAAAACATGTGAAATGTATTTACCCTAAGTGAAATCATAGTAGGTAAAATTTAGAAGCAAAATGAAGCTTCAGAGAATAAGGTAACTGACGAAAATAGAGGTATAAAAAGAATCGCCACAGATCTCACAGACAATATTTTCAAAGGCTCTTGAACATCAAATGTACCTGTTTTAACATATACTCATTTTCCTATGTCTGCTCCATTAGCTCTGCTTTGGGACAGATAACATATGGTTACACTAGTGTTAGAGTTCAGCACTGCATGCCTTCATGTGAGCCCTAATTGTGGCCACACAAGGAAGAAGTCTCTTAGTGGGTACCTGGGACACATGTAACACATAAGGTTATAAGAGCCCCAAGAGCTCTAGTGTCTTCTCACCATCAGTGTGACCATAAGCTTTAGATAGCTTTAATTAAGAGTAAAGCAGAAAAGTGTTGCCGCAAATTACATAAAATGTAGGTCCAAATTAATAGTGGTTCCTATTTACAGATCTAGTGAGCTAAGGTAAAACTGTTTCAGACCAACGCTCAGCCAAAACTACAGAAGTGGACTATGCTTGTCTGCTGCTGTCAATGCACCCCTGTCTGCTTTGCACTTGGAAAGCTGCAAATGACTAAAGGCCTTGCTACCCTTTACTGTTTATATGGCAATCTTGGTGATTGTGGCCATAAGGTAGCTTGTTCTACATAAAGAAAAGGAAGACAAACTACTATATAGTAGCTTACATAGTAGTAAACACAAAAATAAAGGTAATGCTTTCTTCATGAGCTTGTATGAAATATGTGAAGGAAGGCCAGACTTCTTGCAGTTCCTTGAAGAAAACTAAAAGCTAATACTGTAAAGGTGGTCCAGATGAAAAAAGATAGCCAAAATTCTGGAACAATTTGAAGGGCACTCATGAAAAAATTTAAGAAATGTTAAAAAGTAGCAAGGTAAGAGAGAATGTTTTTTCATAGCTAATATGAGTCATCAGCTATTAAATGTGGTAAGCTAATACTGGGAATAATTGGTAAGTATTCACAATAGAAATTACTACAAGGAAAATTGCTCTGATGTTGCTGTATTTCAGCATCTTCATGAAAATTCTGGAGAGTGGGGAGATGCATGAGATAATGAGGTTTGCTAATACTGCAAATACTGTAGCTGATTTCAATTCAATAAATGCAAAGTCATGCACACTGGGAGAACATGGTTCTAAATTTATACATAAACAGACGATTATAAACTTGAAATTAGATTGCCAGATAGGAGAGTGATCTTGGAGCTGTTGTATATAATTCTCTGAAAACAGAGTAAACAGATACAGAAAAACTAGTAGGGACCTGCTGAATCGGAAAGGTAAGGGTCATCCCTCAAGAGTTACTAAGTTCACCTGGTAATGGTATCTGCTAACCAGGAGTTTCAAAATCTACTTATAGCTTTACCTTAATTTATGCTACACCTAGTAAAGAATCATCTGAAGTCCCCGTTTGTGTTCTGGAAGCAGTTTTCAGTAGTTCTAATTACTGTCAGTTCTTTTGGGAAACAGTATGATAAGCAAAAGGTTTATTTCAGTCTAGCCTGGTGAAGTGAGGCAATGTGAACCCTGAGGACTCAAAGAAGCTTTGGTTCCAAAAAAACAGTTGGATTTGAGAGAGCTCCATACAGGGGCATATGGTAGAGAAAAAGCTGATGGCACCTTATTTGTTTCAATGCTTGGAGGAACGTCAGCCAAGCATATATCTTAATGCCTGTCTTAAGCACTTTGTCACACATTGGACCAGGAAAAATATATAAACCACTAATAACTGACTTTAGAAAGAGAAGGGCTGTTTTACGCCTCTTTCACCAGCCCTTTGCTTTAGAGGTTGGTGCTCCTTCTATGTTACAGGCAGAACACACAGAACCGCTTGCATTTGGATTGCTCTGCTTCTCTGATTCCTTCTTCCATGTTCATCAGAGTCAGAGCAGGGATATCCTTGCTTTCAACCAACCCCTCAGCAGAAGGTTGGGCTGACTGATATGTTGCCTAGATTATTCTTTAACATTAAATTAAAACATACAGAAAACTCATACTGAGTCTTCTTGAATTCCATCTCAGCTTTGTATAATGGTTGCAACTACGTTCTCCGGTCAGATGAATGATTTTACTTTCAGGCTAGGATGTAGGAGTTTAATTATAATAGCAATAAAGAATAATTATTTACTTAATTTAAATATAAGTCTGTTCTTTCCATCAGTCTCTTCTTAAGCCTATGAGTAATTTTAGCTTATTTTTTAAATGCTACATTTCTGATTCAAGGTATTCAATTTTCTTTCAGAATAAAGTAGTATCTTTGTCTCTTTTGAAAAAGCTAATATACTCAAATGTAAACAGTAAAAGATATTCTGAAATTAGAATCAACTGTAAGAGTAAAACAGGTTAAAAAAGGGAATAATGAAGCAAACCTTGATATTTCATGATACAAAATTGACAGTACTTTACAGAAAGGCCGCAGACATTCAGTGGCACAATGTTGCATAACCATGTATTTTATGTTGAAAGAAATTATTCTGCAAATAGGGCTGCATGCAGATTTCTATTATCCTACTATTTAGAACATTGCAGAAGAGGAAACAAATGCACAGTTTTCATTTGAAAGAACCTTAACACAACCCTACCCCTTTATATACTTTGACACTACCAAAGGCTATCAGACCTGTATGTTTTCGTACTCTTACAGATGTCATTCTGGCTGAGGGGAGATTAACTAAACAGATAGTTGGAAATTATTTCAAAACCTGGTCTTCATGGCACAGGATAACACAGAAGAGGAATCATTTCAGCATAAGCCTATTCAGCCATATCTTGTTGAGTTAATATATACACAACTTGGCACAGATAAGAACGTCGTCTGAGTAGTGACCGCAAATACATTTCTTATAACCAAACTGAAACATGTATTCCAGTCACAAGAGGACATGGAGGCTAAATTTGAGGCTTTCTGGTTGTCACTTTCTGTTTGAAAGTGGGCTGTTGATTGGGCAAAAGAGGAGTTACTGCTGGGAATACAGGCAGATGGCAGTACTCATAAATTAACAAACAGTATGTAATCTAACTGAAGCATGATGAATGTTGGACTCAAGGACCTATAACCACAGACAGCTACAAGCATAGATAAGCAACTACATAAAAAAATGAATTGTCATTTATTTAGTTGTGTTTACCATAAATTTTAACAAGTCAAGCCAGAAAGCGTTAATCCAAATGCCACTTGGAGTACAAGTGACAAGTAGTTTCCCTCAGGGTTCAATACTGGGATCAATTCTTTTTAACATCATAATCAATTACATAACAGTGGGATTGAGTGCACCCTCAGCAAGTTTGTGGGTTACATCAAGCTATGGGGTGCAGTTGGCATGCCTGAGGGACAGGGTACTATCCAGAGGGACCCAGATAAATTTGAGCAGTGTGCCCTGGTGAACACCATGAGGTTCAACAAAGCCAAGTGCAAGGTCTTGCATCTGGGTCGTCGCAACCCTCACTATCAGTACAGGCTGAAGGATGTAAGGATGGAGCACAGCCTTGCTGAAGAGCAGCTGGGGGTACTGGTGGTTGGCAAGCGTGACCAGCAGGGGGAGGGAGATGATCCTGCTCCTCTACTGAGTGCTGGTGAGACCTCACCTGCAGTACTCCATCCAAATGTGGATTCTGCTGTATAGGAAAGACATGGACCTGTTGAAGCACTTCCCGAGGAGGGACACAAAAATGTTGCCAGGGATGGAACACCTCCCTTACAAGGACAGTCTGCTCTGAAAAAGCAGAGGCTGTTCAGCCTAGAGAACAAAAGACTCTGGGGAGACCTGAGAGCGGCCTTTCAGTGTAAAGTGGGCTATATAGGAAGGAAGGGGGCAAACTCTTTAGCAGAGTCTGTTATGATTGAACAAGGGGAAGAGGTTTCAAACTAAAAGAGGGGAGATTTAGATTGGATATAAGGAAAAAGTTTTTTATTATAAGAGTAGTGAGGCACTGGAACAGGTTGCTCAGAAATGTGGTGGAATCCCTGTCTCTGGAGTCAGGGTAGAGGAGGCTTTGAGCAATCTGGTCTAGCTGTAGGTATCCCTGTTCATTGCTGGGGAGTTGAACTAGATGACTTTTAAGGGTCTCTTCCAACTCAAAAGATTCTATGATTCTACAAATAAGCTTGAAGAGGCTATCCATTCCAAATATTAATAAGTAGAAATCTTATACCTTTCCCCTTGGGTAGAAGAGAAAGCATGCATAAAAACTGTTGATAGCCTTGCTGACCCTATCAAAGCCAAGTATTGCATACAGAAATTATACTGCAGTCAAAACAGTAAGGTGTATTGAAGCATGTGTGCAAACTGCAGGGCATTAAATGCAGAAGGTTTCTTCTCACTGTGGCTCACAAAACTGTAATGTCACACTCACCCTAAGAGCAGTATTTTTAAATCCTAGCAGCAGTATTTCACCCTAACAGCCAAATTTTGCAATAGTTTCTGCCACAACGGTTTTAAATTTTATTGCCAGAGTCTGTAGAGAAAACAGAAGAGAAAAATTGTACTTTTAGTGTTGTAACATCCTATATTGTTTAAGTGTCAGATGTTCAGAAACTACTATTTGAGTAGCACATTCTGCTGAAGATTATGAATTATGGCTAAAGCAAGCATTCCCTTGAAGGAAAAAGATATATAATTTTGGGAGAGATCCAGCAGATGGTAGTAATATAGCAAGCTTTTCTGTGCTTTACTTTTGGGTAAAGAAAATATATATGCCTTACAGATACCAGCTGGGTCTTGTAAATCTATGTGCAATATTTTCCAAGCACTTGTATTAATATAGTTATAATGCTTTTGTGACATGTTTGAACTCAGTCCTTGCCTTTCTGCTTTTTACTGCTGCTTCACTCCATGAGTGCAGATCTTCTATTCGCAGTAAATTGCTGTGCGATCAAAATTTTCCAAAGAAAACTTCTCCTGTGAGAAGAAAACGTGATTACTGGGAGATGCACTGACTCTACTCAGTACCTGGTCTTTCGGCAAATTCTCATTGTCCTGCTGTTCTTGACTGCTTCCCATGAATCAGTTCTGGCAAATCAGATATCACTGCCATCACTATGAGTTGCTCATCAAAACTAACAAATATGGAAATTTTGCATTCCAGATTAGACACTGTATCTCTCCCCAAAAGAACTTCATATCAAAGTCTAGATAGATATCGTATTGATGTTGTCTACCTAGACTTCAGCAACGCCTTTGACTCTGTCTCCCGTAGTATTCTCCCAGAGAAAGCGGCAGCCTGTGGCTTGGACAAGTACAATTATTGCTGGGTAAAGAACTGTCTGGAGGACCAGGCCCAGACAGTAGTGAAAAGAGTTAAATCCAGCGGGTGGCTGGTCACAAGTAGTGTTCCCCAGGGGTTGGTGTAGAGGCTGGTCTTATTTGATATCTACCTGGGGGTAGGAAGGTCCTTCAGAGGGATGTGGAAAGGTCAGATTGCTGGGTTGAGGCCAGCTGGATGAAGTTCAACAAGACTAATTGCTGAGTCCTGCACTTCAGCTGCAACAAACCCAGGCAACATTACAGGCTTGGGGTAAAGTGGCTGGAAGATTGTGTGGAAGAAATGGACGTGAGGGTGCTGGTCAACACTCAGCTGAACATGAGCCAGCAGAGTGCCCAGGTAGACAAAAAGGACAATGACATCCCGGCTTGTATCAAAATAGTGTTGCCAGCAGGAGCAGGGAGGTGATTGCACCCCTGTAATGAGCTCTGATGAGGCAGCCCCTTGAGTACTGTGCTCAGTTTTGGGCCCCTTACAACAAAAAAGAAGAGACCCTTGAATGTGTCCAGAGAAGGGCAAAAAAATGGTGAGGGTTCTGGAGCACAAGTCTTCTGAGAAGCAGCTGAGAGAACTGGGATTGTTGTTTGGGGAGCAGGAGGCTCAAGGGAGACTTTACCACTCTCTAGAACTACCTGAAGGGAGGTTGTGGCAGATTTGGGATTGACCTCTTCTTCCAGGTAACAGCTTTAGGACAAGAGGAAATGGTCTCAAGTTGCACCAGTGGATGTTCGGGTTGGATATTGGAAAAATTTCTACTCCAGAAGAGTGGTTAGGTGCTGGAATGGGTTGCCCTGGGAGGTGCTGGAGTCACTGTCCTTGGAGATACTCAAGAAATGCTTAGATATTGTACTAAGAGCTCTGACTTGTCTCTAAACTTCAGTGCCTTGCTCAAATAACTTTTGTTCTAGCAGGTATTACTGTATCACTTCTGTAGCAAAGGCAGTGCAAAATTGTATTTGCTTGAAGGAAGAGATCATTTATTTCTTCAATTATTTGCAAAGACTGTGGATCAGATTATCAATTACATCTCACCTGGTCAGTTATCACTGAAGAATCCTGCATTGCTGTAATGGTTTTATGTTTTTTGGTTTTCAGTATTCTGCATCGTAACACCATGTAGTGCACTGGGAGTTAAAGTGTTAATGTCCAGGTACCTACCCTGTACATTACGGAGATCATGGGATCTGGCTCTTCTGGGTGGGGTGGTCTCTTACTGCCTTGCAGTGGGTACTGGAGGGTGCTTTCCTAGCTGTTCCAAGCTTTTCAGGTTTGACTCGGTCTCACAAACTCTCTCTCTCCTATCTTATTTGATTTGTTAGTCTCAATTTCAATTAGATTGTATTATATAGTGTTATCTTGCGTTCTGATATCATAGTTAGTAAAATAAGTTTTACTCCATAGATTGTTGTCGTCGTTTTTTTCTTCCTTCCTTGAGACCAGCTCCCATCTCCCTATCCCTTTTCCTTTTTCCTTCCTATTTTGTGGGTCTGGGGCAGAGAGGGGGGGCAAGGGCCTACTGCCCCGCTGTCATGGGCATAGATTGATCTAGTTAACTCCAGTGACAGTTTTTGTTGGAGAATGCAGGCATCAGCTGCTTTTTAGCTTTTAGAACGAATCTCTCTCTCTGCTCTCAGAGAGCTTCGTTAGGGAACATTATCAGTAGTTCAGGTTTCTGTGCTGGAAAACTTGACCTTGAAAGTCCAAGCGTACTGCCAGTACTCTGGGATATTTGTAAACTTTGAGCACTGCTTAGTCTGGGCAGTGCTTTTTTCCTTTTTTTTCCCCCCTCCTCTTATTAGCTTCAATTCATTAATCCCTTTTTAGTAGATACCAGCGATGAATCCACTCTTTATCGTGGGAGCACTGTGTAAGGGATTAAAAGCCATCATGTTACTTGCGACTTATTGGCCAATTATCAGTGTCATAATTACTTGTTGTGGAACTGTGTTCATATATAACCAAATAAGGGCACTGATGGAGACACCTGTATGGTACCTACATGCAATGTGGTGTGATTTGAATTTTGACATTTACATCCCAGATGGAATAGCTAATTTTATAAACAACTACATCCCCAATGGAATATGTAATTTTACAAACAACACAATGTTCAGACCAGTTTCCAGGCTTTCTTCTCAGTTTGTCACACGTTTTTTGAATGTCAAATCAATGCTCATTTTGGTGTGCATATTATCAGTCTCCCTGAATGTATTCTAAGGCATTCGTGATATGGGGAAGGAGTCTCCTCCAAAACTAGAGAATGCTGACTGGCAGGGAATATGGAGAGGTTTAAGAAAAATCTTAGAAGCATGATGACCCACAATGTCATGGGATTTCACTCTTGAACACCTGTGGGATCCTGAGAAACTAAGCCAGTATTTGAGTCAGGGACAGTGAGGCTTACATAGATCTAAGGAGGTACAACTTATTTGGGGTTTGGCTTGTGCTTACTGCACCCTATATAATACTATTCTGGAGAGAGAAAGTTTCCCAGCTGAGGTTCAAGCCAGAGGGGAAAATCTCCAAGTCAAATCTGATCAATCACAGGAAACACCAGTAACTATGTCAGTTGCCCCTGTGAAAGGCAAGAAATGGAAATGAGTGTCTTCGCATCTAGAACAGAAGAAAGAAGCTGAGGAGAAGGTGGAGGAAGATCTAAGTGAGGGGCCTTCCTCAGAACAACCGTCATCGGGGAAGGCAAAAGAAAAAACTAAGAGACATACAGAAGAGAGTGATGAAGAGGAAATCTCTATTACTACTCATTGGCCTCTGAAGATGACTGAAATCCAAGGCTCAAGAGAGGAGTTTACACGGCGTCCAAATGAAACTCATGTTTCCTCGTTGCTTCGCTGCTGGGACAGCAGGGGCAGTAGCTTGTCTCTGGATGGTAATGAAGCTCGCCAACGAGGAGGCATTGCCGGAGATCCAACTATTGACAGAGGAATTAGTCGATGTTTGGATGAGGCTGCCACCCTTTGGGAATGAGTTTTAATAGCCATGAAGGAAAGGTATCCCTCCAAAGATGTGATGAAAAAGTGGGATGCAGTTGAAAAGGGTATCCAGTATTTGAATGAAATAGCTGTGGTGGAAATGTTGTATGACCCTAACTTTGTTCCTAACCACCCACACCAAGACCACGACCCTGAGAGAGTGAGGACGACGCCTGATATATGGCAGAAACTCACAACAACAGCACCTGACAGATACGCCAGTACACTAGCAGCAACTTTTGACAGATACCAGGACCAACTGAGAAGACCCTTAGTTTTTGAATCAATTCTTATGCTTCAAAAATATGAACAGCAGTTACCCCCAAATCATGCTTCCGTTTCCGCCATCTCACAAATAATGGACCAAATGAATGAAATGCAAGAGCAAGTGTCTCTACTGATTGATTGTGACAAACATGTAGTAGTATCAGAAATGCTTGATGAAGATCAGGATAATCAAAAGAGTCTAATGAAGGAACTGGTCAAACTAATGCAAATCCAACTAACTAAAGATGATGAACCTTCCTTCTCATGTGCACCATCAAAAATCTCAGCTGTTAAAGGCAAACACTTTCCAGTTCCAGTAAGAAATAATACATCATGAATTGCCTTGTGGCGTTTCTTATGTGACCATGGAGAAGACATGAGGAAGTGGCGTGACCAAGCTACTCCTGTACTACGAACACGGGTGAGAGAATTACAAAACAGATCAGTCAATCACCAGAGCAGTTGCTCCAGTTACCACAGATAATGAATAGAGGGGACCTGGGCGGGGGGGGGGGGGGTAAAGGGATAATAGAGTTTATTGGACTGTGGGGATTCACTGGCCTGGCATATCAGAACCACTGAAATATAAGGCACTGGTGGACACTGGTGCGCAGTGAACTCTGATGCCCTCGAATCATGAAAGGACAGAATCAACCCATATTTCTAGAGAGACTGGGGGATCTCAAGAATTGACTGTCGAAGGCCGAGATAAGCCTCACTGGTAAAGACTGGCAAAAACATCCTATTGTGACAAGCCCAGGGGTTCCATTAATTACCTCAGAAGGGGGCATTTCAAGGATCCTAAGGGGTATCGATAGGCCTTTGGAATAGCTGCTGTGGACACAGACAACACTAAGCAGCTGCCTGTTTTGCCTGGCCTGTCAGAAGGTCTGTCTGTTGTGGGGTTGCTACGAGTAAAAGAGAATTGAACTGGTTTACAACTCAGTTTTTCCTTATGTTACTCTAATAGCAATATGGTTATATCCATCTCCAACACCTGTCTCTGTTTATCTCAAGTTTTAAAAACATGAAGATGGAAGATGAAAGATGAAAGATCATTCATACCATATTATATATATATATATGATGTCTTTCAGTGCACAAATATTACAGTTATTAGAGATCTACAACTGCAGTCACTTTTTAAGGAAAAAAAAAAAACCAACAAAAAACCCACACAACTATTTCCTCTCATTTGATATCTCTACAACTTTCAAAATTACTACTCAGTTTAAATCACATAATTACACATTTTCCATGCATAAAAATTATCTTCTTGTGGATTTTGTTGTGCAAAAACACTCTGCTATTTCTCTGAAGAAATAACACATGAACTTTCTATTCTAAATAAAAAAGCACTTGAAATACTCTTTAACTGCAGAAAAACTTCTTTCTTTATGGATCTGCCTATAAATATACTGTCAAATTGATGTGGGAATAAATGAGACTTTAAGAACACTAAATTGAAGAAATAGGGTACAGCTACTTTAAATGAAGCGTGAATATTTTATGTGTTTTGCTCTTGCTGTCAGACAAGAATAAAACTCACTGAGGCCAATTTTGTACAGGAACTCTGTTTTATTTGATTACAATATTTACTCAAAAATCATAAAATAATTGATAGTAAAAAAAATCTTGATGTTCCTCATATAAGTTTTTGATACGCAATAACAACAATAAAAGCATTGCCAGCAGAGGGAGAGGGGTGATCCTTCCCCTCTGCTCAGCATCCACATTAGAAGAGAAGGATCCAGTGCTGGGCTTCCCAGCCCAAGAGGAACTTGAGGTTATTGGAGTGAGTCCTACCGTGAAGATGACTTGGGGATTGCAGTATCTGTCATACAAGAGAAATTTGAGAGAATTGGGACTTCTGGGCCTGAAGAAGGCTCAAGGGAATCGCATTCATGTGTATAAATACCTGACAGACGGTGTAAAGGAGCTGAAGCCAGCCTTTTTTTAAAGTTATGCCCACGGGAAGGATAAGAGGCAAAAACTGAAATTTCATTTAATTTCGTTTAAGCATTAGGAAAAAAGGTTTTTTACTCTGAGGTCACTAAAACACTGTAACAGGTCTACAAAGATGTTGTGGAATCTCCATCCTTGGAGACATTCAAAGCCTGACTGCACAGTGTCTTGATCAATCTTTTGTAGCTGATCTTGCTTTGAGCACGAGTGTTGAATGAGATGGTCTCCAGAAGTCTCTGCCAGACCCAGCAATTCTGCAGAAATGTATGCAACTCAGAAAGGACTTGTATCTAACTTAATATAAGTAAGATATTACTTCCTGAATGAGTAAACATTCACTGTTATATTCCATTCAGGAAAATGAGCAAGATATAAAAACTGCACAGAGGAAAATGTTCAGATTCTGGATTACAGTAGTACAGGTTACTTCATAGGCTGTGTATTCTCAGGAACTAGCTGCAGATAGAACCACTGTTAACAGGGAATTAAAATATATTAAAAATAACTTCAAGATTTGTGTGTTTGTATAAAATATAGGCTTCTTTTTTTTTTTTTTTTGTGAATCACAGTAAGATGGGAGAAGGTGGGAAGAATAGAAAGCTGTGAAAAAAAGCCAACACCCCAAACAAAACTCAAGACACCTAAAATTATTAAATTATTCCCGCTGTTCCCTTCTTTCCCTCCTACCCCATAAAATGAGCGTTTAAGTAAAATTTTCAATTTATTTATGAGTCTTCTAGATGAAACAAAAAATATTTTTGAAACTAAGAGTTTTGCCTGGCAGGGGAAAAGAAAGCAATGTATTTTCCAGGGACATGCTTGCTCCAACTCCTTGGTCACAAATCTACCGTACAGTGCTGTAATGCTGAAAATAACTTTCAGTTACAAAAGCTTGCTAATGTTTCCTGGAAGAATATCTTTCAACATTTTGTTTATACAGCTATAAAGAGCTTTCTACTGTGAGCATACAGAGAGGATACTCTTAAGTTTCCCCACCATGTTCAAAGCCACCACTATCAAATAAAATCCTATCATCTTATGGTTCACCAAGATGGCAGGAGGGTGTTGAAGGCATTGACTCCCACTGAAGCACTGTAATCGTAGGCGTTCATGGGATGCTGCTGAACTGTGAACTCATTTAAACTAGTTGAATTCATCCACTAAAATCTGCTTTGTAATTGTTAGCATGCTAAAAAAGCTACACCTGGCTCTACTTGCACAAAGCACCAGCAGTGCTTTCCTCCCACTTGCAAGCAACACACTTGGGCCCTGTAACTCCCTAAGTCTCTGTGTTCAGCCAGATCAAAGCCAGCTCCCGCACATTACTTCAGATTGGAACAGTTTTTGCTCCGAATCACTAGGCAGAGTTGAGGTCCTGTAATTTTATAATAGTGTAATCAGCAAACTGATGCCAACCTAGGAAAAATTTCCCATTTTATTTCCTGTGATTAATTAAAGAAGAGTCAGTTTTGAGACCTGGTATATTCAGCAAATGCGATTTAGCCTGAGCTGAGTCCTGATTGTCTTTTTGGTGCCACATATCCACTTTCATTCCCAAGCTCCATGCACACAATGTTCAGCATTGTGATTGCTGATGTTTCCAAGGCTTGCTCTGAGCCTAAGCTCTGGCACTGTGCAAGTGGCATTAGTGGCATGAACCATAGTCATCTGCTGGCATATGAGGTTCCTAGTGCTGCTCACAAACTCATCGGATCAGATGGATATCCCATTGGAGCTGGGTGACACAAAAGTAGTGAAAGGTGAATAGTTTCAAAGACATGTAGAGATTTCTGTAGTTCAGTTCCCTTTTCCAGGATGGCTCTGTCTCCGAGGTGCTCAGAGATTTGAGAGTGACCATTACCATGCCACAGGAGCAGCGAATGAAGAGGTAAAGCCATAATAATATATATGCACTACTCCATGGAAACTGACAGCGGGTTTCCAAGGCAGCCAAATCAAAAAAAGAAGAGTGAAGTACAGAGAGCATCAACTAACAGCTTGATGTGCTAAGGGGTAAATTTTCGAAAGTGCTTAAGCCCCACAGGAAGTCAATGGCAGCTGTGCTCTTAAATCACCGAGGTCTTTTCGAAAAGCCCAGTCAGTAGCGCCATTGCTCGATGCGTGTGACTGATTATTCAGTGTTGTAGACAGCAGTCCTGCAGCTGCACTTTCATTCTGCACTGTGCTCCTCCCCAGGTCTTCAGCCTTCTATTCACTCTCCTGCAGGCACTGTATTTCAAGGCACTGTTATTCCTCCTCTTTTTTCTCTCCGAAGACATCATGCAGCTGTATATCCACGCGACAGCCAAACATTTCTATAGTCTTTCTAATAACCAGGGATGTGATGCCAAGGAAACAACTATCTGCTCCTTTGGGCTGGCAGGGAACAAAAAGGATTGTTCATTCTTCTGCCTCAGAGAAATGCAGAAAATTCAGCACAGCGACCTGAGTTGGCAAGTGGAAAAAGAGGCATGGTCCCTAATAAGGACTTCGAGGAAATTAAAGATTTCTTTTTATAAGAGATTAACTGGTTCATCTTGAGCTTTCCCCATTTCCCTTTCCACTACAAGAAATCAAGACATTTCAGTAATTTTTTTCCTCAGTGCAACAGGGCCCATGTCATCTCAGAAACTGTGAGCATCTTGCAGGCTCTAGTATTTCTTAGCAGAATAAATTGAAAGTGTTACAACAATTTGTTCTCCTTCTTCAAGAAAAAACAATATAAAACAAGCAAAAATGTAAATTTAATATGCATTTAAATTTGGGAAAATAGTCTTGTTTTTCTAATTAAAAAAATATGCACTAGGTGAGATCAGCAAGCATATTAATCTCTATAACCAGCAAACATTCCCCTAATTATGTTAGATTTTTTTCAAATATCTGGAAGCTTATAACATGTTCTATAGCAGAAGCCACTAGCCGCTCTTCAAGACTCTGGCAATAAAATGAAAGCAATAAAGCCATGTCAATGTATGACCCATTTATGATGCCTTTTTTACCTTTTTTCTATGTTTGAAAACTTCTGGACAATGAAAGATCCACAGAGATCAAAACGTAATAACTATTTTATGGCAGCTGCCAAAAAAAGTGCAAAACCAATATATTAACTTGAAGAAGTTTGGGCCTGGATAGAGAAGTTTCCCTTCCCACAGTGAACAGAACTGGAGCCTGGTTTCCTGTGGATTTGCCACTCTAAATGTAGCCTCAAGAAACCTGAATATAATCATTTTAAAACTCTCAGCATCTATTAAAGAAACAAACATGTCAAGTACTCCTTTGATTTAGATATAACTGAGGTTTAAAAATAGTGATTTATGTAGCTAATTTATAGTCTACCTTCTACCTCTGAAAAGGGGAGATATTTTTCTTTATTGAGAAACATAAATCTGTATTGGTCTTCTGTGATTCAGCTGAAAATTGACCTGTCTCTTCACAAAGT
Organism: Tetrao urogallus; assembly: GCF_951394365.1. Lineage (NCBI taxonomy): Eukaryota > Metazoa > Chordata > Aves > Galliformes > Phasianidae > Tetrao > Tetrao urogallus. The sequence continues at coordinate 135,744,728 of NC_136813.1, forward strand.
TCAAACGAACCCTTCTTCAGGACACTGACCCCATGTGATTCCCAAAGGAGAAGCATTAGCCACAGAGACATCATGTAAATAGCCTTTCTTTTCTTAGATATTAAGGCTTAAGCATTTAATCAGGAGAAACACAGAAAGGTTTGACTGCAGCACTGAAAACAGCTATCAGTGAATGATGGTGACTTCTCTTCTTGCTTTTAGCAATGTGATATTTCACCTCAGTTTCATTTCTCAATGAGAGAATTCAATTCATTTTCAGAATGATACTTTCTGAAATGTTTTTGGAACTGTGCTGCATACATTTATTCAGCAGCTTTTGAGAGGTGCTAGAGGTAATTTTTTAAGATAAAAAAGAAAAATTAACAGAAAATACTTGGATTTATTATTACTACTGCTATTGTTACTACTATTGCTTTTATTGAGGCAACAGACAGCTAAGAACCTGCAGCTAAACCCTAGATCTTAAAACAGGGGTATTTATGTCAGTGATATATACATACATATATACCACACTTCTAGGTGAAGATTACAGCTGCAGTCTGTGGCCTACAGTGATCTGATTTGACCAGCAGATTCATGGCACTATTGTGCCAAGCTGAGCCTGCTTTAAAATCCCCAGGACTAGACAAGAGCAATGAAGAGAATACTGCTTGTGTCATAAACTTTAATTGAGCTTTCAGGCTTCATATGGCCACAGATCTTCTGGGGAGAGGCATGAGGGAAAGCACGTTCTCTGAGACAAAATGACGGATCTCCATCGGACATGCCAACAGCTACTCAACCCAGATAGTGGGCAGTATAATCCATAGGACTGGAGGCCACCACAGTTATCTTGTTCCAGGTTATGGATCTGCAACTTTGCACTCTAATACCTGTCTGAATGCAATGAGATTCCAGGTATTCCAGCACTTAAGGATGTTAAATGTTACCAGAGTTGGGAAAAGCATCCAGCCAGTACTGAATGGGAAAAACGACCCTGGAGTCACAAAGATGATTTTCTATAGAGACTCTGAGTGAGAGCAGTTTGATTGACAGACGGGCACCAAAGTAGCAGAACTGACACCACCTAGAAAGGCCAGGCTATGGGTCAATGTCATGGGAGGCCAGTCAAGAGAAGCAAAGGTGATTAAGGGCTATGAGGCAGACAGATAAAGGAGCCCAATAAAATATGGCCTCATTTATCCTGACTAAGCTTCTCTGAAAAAGACTGCACTTTTTGTACAAATGTGTTTCTTTTGTCATTTGACTAACCACATTTTGAGTGTTTTATCATCTGGATAATCCCAAGTTTGGCTTTTTCTGAAGGTCATATGCCCTGTTTTGACACTTTACCCCTGAAGTCTGATAAGCTTCAATGATTAAGCAGAACTCATTTATAAACCTACTTGTTCTTTACATTTATAACCCTCAGCAGGCTTTTATTTCCTTTTTTACATTTTCAATTCTTTGCCCATCCTCAGATATTATCTTTGAGTTGTGATGAATTTGCCAGGCAAAGAAAATGGTTTTGTCTAAATTTTTAATACTTTTATTTTAACCTTTTTCTTCAGGCAGAGATAAAGCACTTAGAGTAATCTCCACTGTCATACATTATCATATTTTCGGAGAAGTAGCTTTGAGAAGTCAAGTCAGTCGTGGTATTTGAAGTCACTCCAGCACTTCTATCATGGATTTCTCCCTTTGTAGTGCCTATAGCAGAATGTTGTGAGTTGTGACAAATGTTTTAGTTCGCATTTCCTTTTAAATTTTTCAGTATGAGATGAGGAAATTAAGCACATTGTAAAAGCAGAGTGAGCTGGGTTTGTAGAAGCATCATATAAAAAAACAAAACTTTGGAAATAAAAGTCTACTAGCCATTATAAATCTTGCAATTATAAAAGTCAGGAAATTTTGTTGATGTACTTATTCCTTATTCCTTTCCCTGACACTGTAAGATCCTACTCTATGTAATTGATGATTTTTTAAAATGTTTTTTCTACCTAGTTTTAAAATACATGAGCATGGAGCTTTTTATAGTTTCCTCAGAAACTATAAAATATATATTAATATATATATATATTTATATGAAATATATAAAATATATTTAATTTCTTTTTCTTTTAAAACTATTTAACTGTTTTGCATCTGATTTTTTTTCGTAGATACTCATTATGACACTATTTTTTTAGTGCTCCTAGGACAACTAAGAATAATGCTTGCTGTTCTTCAATAAATTCCATCAGCTGTTATATGGTCATCAGTATTTTCACTCTATTTTGTGATCAAATAAATCTCTCCTTGCAGAAACAAACAATCCAAAAACAAAAGCCTACATTTAAAATCTGTGATTCGTTTAACATCCACTTCCATGCACCTCTCTACCTCTTTGGAAGCATTCAAAACAGAGTGAATACATACAAAGAGATGTATGCACCCACATGAAGCAAAAAGATTCAGATAATCAGTAAAATTTGCACTGGTCATGGTGGCAAAGAACAAATCACATCTGGGGCATACATTGAGTACAGGAGATAAAACTTTTTTGCCTGGTGTAATTCAGCAACACTGAATGAACTGTATTAGGAGTACCTGGAAGCAGAATGCTGTTCCTGTGACAATCAGGGATCTCACAGAACGTCCCTTCTCCTGCATGCCCATGATCCAATCCCACTTGTTCTGTGGAACCAGCTGGATGTTCTCCACCACTAGCATACCTGTAAGCAGGGTCTTTTGAATAATTCATTAATAGTTGAGTTGATCTCAGCTCTGTAAATATATAATTCATTTGGAAAACAGTCAGACTGCTAACTTAGAGTTCAAGCTTCTGTTCACACAAGATAGGATATCAGTTTCTTACTTAATTGATGCATTCCAAACTCGATAAGAGGCTTGCTGGCAAAATAAGCTCTAAAAAATAAAAAATAGAAAGATTTTTTTTCCATTTTTTCCTTCTGAAGAAGCAGCATATAGTTAATCTGTCTTGAAAATTTTGATGGACAATAGATTTTGTAATTTCAGAAGCATTTGATATTTCAGTAGACAAAGCAACAAAGCATACACACAAAAATGAGTGCTTGAGCACTATTGTGCCTATATACTCCTGCAATTAGCCTAATGACTGTACACATTGTAAAAAAAAATCTTTCAATTGTTTAATTTAAAATGGGATTATTTAGATCATCAGGGGAATTATTCATTTGAGAGATACTTAAATACTGCACCAGTGAATGAAGAATAGTATTTATCCACACCTGTTGCAAGAACAGCTGGCTTGAATGTTCTATTTATTTCCCTATAAATAACTATGAGCTGTAGAAGAAATGCACTGTGAGTAATACAGCTTAACCTATAAAATAATTACATAGTATTGACCAGGCCGTGGTGAAAAGCAGTGTTATACTCACTCACTTAACATTTTGCTGAAATTCCAGTCTTGACTTCATGTATTGTTTCTCTACAATCAGAGATACAAGATCTTTTTGTTTGCTGCATTATTTCTCTCTTCTTTTAATATCTTCTCAGTCTGTTTAATTTTTTTCTCTTCTCACCTTTAGTCATCTACTACTTCTCCTTGTCTTGTGCAGATCAATCCTTACCTTTCCATCATCTGTCTTTCACTTACTTTCTTTTTTTTTTTCTCTCTCTCTCCCTGTATTTAAGAAGGAAGGAAATACAAAATATTGTATTAAGAATTTCTGGAAAAATGCAACTAACCTTCAAAACTACAAACCATATAATATTATTTTGGACACAGATCAAATTCAGGATATTTTTCTTTGGAGTCTCATGGGGGAATTTGTTCTGAATTTTTATGGACTGACTCAGCATATAGCTCAGCAAAATAAGGATGAAAACCTGTGGTTCATGCAGTGAGATAATTAAGTTAAAAGGAGAATGCAAACTGTTGTTCTAGCATCTTAGAGAGAGCTTTTTTTAAAATAATTTTTTGCTAAAAACAACCTGTGGTAGCTTATTGTGCCACATGTTTGCAGGCAGAAGTTTAATCAACTCAAGGGCTATTCTAGTACAGTTTAGTTCACTCACCTATTTCAAAACTGCACTAGTACCACTTACCAAATATTGAATTACTCACTGTCTCTCCCATCACAGCCAGAGGATATAAATACAGACCACAAATTAAACAGGGAAGAATATAAATTTCATAGATCTAAGAATAACTATGCATAGCAATAACCATGCAAATGCAGAAAGTGATATGCTGTTCATGTGCATGCCTAAAAAGAACATGCTTTCCCAATCAGACATTTTCATATGGAGTATTGTCAAAATAAAATATTTTTTTCCTAAATTTATTTTTATCTTTTGGTTCCTTCCCACTGGGTTTCAGCTGCCTCATTGTTATAAGTGCCATCTACTGCATTAATGAGAATTTTTATTAGTCTTGAGAAGCCAAGCTTGGGGTCACTGTCTGTCACCTGCATTGCTTCTGTCAATACCCACTCTGCCTAAAACTTGCACTTCTCCAGTCTCGACAGTTCCACACAGTAATGGCCTGCTTTGGAGTTACATCTCTTAACGCAATCAGCTTAAACTTTGCATCTCCATCACATGTCTTGCCTCATTATAAGTTAATTGATTCTCATTTCCTCAAATTCATGATTTAAGAATTATAGCAAATCTTGAACCCCAGCAGACACAGGGTTGATTAGGAATCACAGAATAAACAAGGTGCTTTTTTGTGTATTAAATGACCTCAAGGAATGACTTGGTCTTAATGGAACCTGCCCTGTGGTTGTTAGTTCTCAATTGCCTGTGAATTATCTCATCTTTTATTTAATCTCACTTGTCATAAAAACTCTTCTGCATCTCTTTCTTCACCTGCAGAGCATCCAGAAATTACTTTAATATGATGCTATATGAAGAATGGCAAAGAGAAGACATGTTTCTCCTAGATGGTACCTCTGTTCTTTCCCTAGACACCGTGTGCTAGCATCACACCCAGAGGAAAGGCTTAGACAGAAACTCATCTGTCTAGCGGCAAATGGCTTTTCACGATGTCAAAGACTTTGTGGTTGATTAGCAATTTTTAGAAAATTGCCTTTCACTCTACCCCAAGTTATAACTGTAAAAAAGGGGGTTGAGTTTAATTATATTCCTGTGGCTTTGTTAGCAAATTGCAGATTGCCATTCGTTTTTGCTTTGACAGTTTTGAAAACAGAAAGTTCTTTTGCATAATTTACTCAAACAAAGGCATGAGCTGTATTTTTCTACTGTGGTTTCAAACATTCAGAATGACAGTCCTCACCACTGGCAACAATTATCTGTATCTTCCACAAAATGGAAAGATGACAATGTGCTTTTTTGATAGAGAAATATGTACAAGACCTTTTTGGATTAAAACCATACTGACAAGAATGAAATGTATTTGTGTTCTAGCTTGCACACCTCCTTCTCCTCTCCCTCCTCATCCTCTGTCTGCCTCTTGTGAACATCTGGATATGGAAGAATTCTCCGAATTAACCTTGTGTAGGCAAATCCTGGCTCTGGGTTCTAGGAGAGACTTGAAAACAAGACAAACTTTTAAAGTCATTATTATATCCTCAGCTTTAGACCATGCACCATGGGGACTCATTTCATTTTGTGCTCCTGTATTTTCCACAGAATCTCAGTAGCATGGTGCACCAGGTGCGAAAATTAAATCAATAAAATATACAGTGAGCTAGTGAAAGCCATTTCAAACTGATAAATATTTACAACCATCTACTTGAAAATGAAATAAGAGAAGTTATATTGTTTTCAACTTTAATTTCTAGTCTGGTTAAGAAGTTCTCCTGTAAGTATTCTCCCTGTCAAAATAAGTGATGTGCTATATTGAAAACAACACCAGAACGAATGATGGCACGAAATCACTCGAAAAAATGAGTATCTGGGGAAGAATAATACTAACAACAACAACAAAAAAATTGGCTGGACAATTCTAACATCTTTCTATGGTGATAATGATAATGAAAGGGGTTTCTTCTCACACCAGGAACTTCATGCAAATTGCTGTTCCATGTCAGTGAAACTCCTCACAGGGAGTGCTGCAGGACCCCATGATTAAGTAGCTACTCCTTCTGAAGCAGCATATCTACTCAAGTTAGCAGAAATGAAGAGTAAGGAGTGTAATTTAGTATTCCTGGCATTTAAATATGAAGTTGAAAGGAAAAGACACCCAGACACTTTCCATCTTGTCCAAAGTAAAGGGTAGATGCTGGTAAATTTAAGTATTCCATCTCTTCTTTGGGAAATGAAGCCCAGTTTGGAATGGAAACAGAAACAAAATGGTCAACTGTTTTTTATTTATTATAAACTCTCTGTAAGTGTCATCATGTTGGCACACAAAAAATTAAAAACCCCATTTCCCTGGTATGAACACACACGATATTACACAGGAATTCAAGTGCCATCTGTTAGCTTCTGCTGCCATAGAACAGGATAAATTCAGGTACAAGAGGAGTAGAAAGAAAACAGAAACTAGAGTATCTTCTATCTCAGTGAATACACAGCCTAAGCTGTTAGCAAGGTCTACTTACTGTAATTTCAAATGGAAGAAATAACATAATGGATGCTGAAGGTTGAAATGGTTGGCTTTTAAAAGAGAATCAGTCTTTTTTTTTTTTCTTTTTATTTGAAAGAGAGTGAGTTTCAAATGCTGCAGCCCATGTAGAGAAATTCTAGTACTTTAAATGAAAGAAAGGAAAATTCAGCAGGTATGCTCGTCCTTGGCTGTTTTCCAAGACATCTTAGTTGTTCCAATGAATTTGACATGTAAAACAAATAAACTATACGTAGATGGATCTTTAATAATTTTTTTTAATTTAAATTTTTGAAAAAAAAGCCAACAATTTTATCATGGAATAACATTCCTTTTTTTTTCCCTTATAAGTTTTAGAAGCTGTTTTATATTCACACATTCACACTTCTAGGAAGCTACTAATAAAAAAATACAGTGGAAGTGATTTTTTCCATGGTTGTTACTGTGTTTATTTTAAATGGGAAGTAACATGAGATGTATGAGATGTTTATATCTTAAAGCAGCTCAATTCTGACCTTATATGGTTTTAGAATAATCATTTATGTGTATCATATACTGTCTTCAGTATTAGTGCTTTCTAGATTATGGGTAAAAGGGACAGTGTACTTACATCTTCTTTTTAATGTTCTGGAAGCACTGATGACTGGTGGCCAGATAAATTCTGTGTTGGAACAATTTGTCTAGACAAATTAGGATCTTTTATCAATGAAATTTTAATAAAGTGAACAAAACGGAGCCAGCTAGTTACTGTGGACACGTTAACATTAATTCTGCAGCACCGCTATTAGAAATCCATCATATCAAAAACCTGGTTTAACTTTTGAGCAATCCTCAAGGATGTTGTGCCAACTGTAGGCTGCAAAACAAACACTCCTTCTTTTACTAGCATTGCAGTCAAAGTTAGATAACTCTGTAACTATGTGAACATAATAGTTTCCTTCTCATC